>NC_140962.1:14877307-15034807 GCF_056783735.1 Eptatretus burgeri | reverse complement strand
CTGACAGACGGGACAACCGGCTTATTAACATCTATTCTGAGGGACGGCATACTGTGTGATGAAATGCCCCGGATACAAAGCACCAATCCCAGTTTATAGTTGGGCGAAACATCCTGTTGATCGATGGGATTAGAGATATCTCAAAATGCAGTCTTCACATGCAAAGTGCCCACCCACCACCATCATAGTCATCATCATCATCATCATCTCTTTACAAAGCGTCTGTGCTGCCGAAGCAGTTTCTTGGCAAGGATTATGTTGGGTGTTTTGCCATTGCCTTCCAATTTGTCCAGGGTGCCCAGAATAGTTCAGCTACTCTTCACAAAAGACACCGAGGGATCTTTAACGTCCACTGAACGACTGGTGCTGGCAGACAGA
The DNA here is from genome assembly GCF_056783735.1 of Eptatretus burgeri. NCBI lineage: Eukaryota > Metazoa > Chordata > Myxini > Myxiniformes > Myxinidae > Eptatretus > Eptatretus burgeri. The sequence goes on along the minus strand of NC_140962.1, from coordinate 15,034,429 downwards.
TATTCTGATTTAACATCTTTCTGAGGGACGGCAGACACGTACCAGATGCCTCAACCTGCATATGAAACTGAAGGTGTGTGTTCCATTAGCAAGCTGCTTGCTATCGCTTTCCAAGCCAGCCGTTCCACATCAACTGCTTTGCAAGATAGGCTGGATCTGCATCCGGACGTGAACCAAAATCGAATCGGCTTGTTCTTGCCACCTACCCAACTCATCCACCAAGTTTTCTCATAACCAGTCCACAACGTTTCAAAATATCACACAGACACACAAAGAAGAAGGACAGGATTCCGGCGAAATCAAAATAAATCCAGTACTTTCACCGTGTAAAACAAACCAAGGTACCAATACGAACCAAGGGTCGGTACTTTCATTGTGTAAAATAAACCAAGGTTCCAATACGAACCAAGAATCGGTACTTTCATTGTGTAAAATAAACAAAGGTACTAATATGAACCCTGGATCGGTACTTTCACCGTGTAAAATAAACCAAGGTACCATTATGAACCAAGGATCGGTACTTTCATTGTGTAAAATAAACCAAGGTACCAATATGAACCAAGGATCGGTACTTTCACCGTGTAAAATAAACCAAGGTACCAATATGAACCAAAGATCGGTACTTTCATTGTGTAAAATAAACCAAGGTACCAATATGAACCAAGGATCGGTACTTTCATTGTGTAAAATAAACCAAGGTACCATTATGAACCCTGGATCGGTACTTTCACCGTGTAAAATAAACCAAGGTACCAATATGAACCCTGGATCGGTACTTTCATTGTGTAAAATAAACCAAAGTACCAATATGAACCAAGGATCGGTACTTTCACCATGTAAAATAAACCAAGGAACCATTATGAACCAAGGATCGGTACTTTCATTGTGTAAAATAAACCAAGGTACCAATATGAACCCTGGATCGGTACTTTCACCGTGTAAAATAAACCAAGGTACCAATATGAACCCTGGATCGGTACTTTCACTGTGTAAAATAAACCAAGGTACCATTATGAACCAAGGATCGGTACTTTCATTGTGTAAAATAAACCAAGGTACTAATATGAACCCTGGATCGGTACTTTCACCGTGTAAAATAAACGAAGGTACCATTATGAACCAAGGATCAGTACTTTCATTGTGTAAAATAAACCAAGGTACCAATATGAACCAGGGATCGGTACTTTCACCGTGTAAAATAAACCAAGGTACCAATATGAACCAAGGATCGGTACTTTCATTGTGTAAAATAAACCAAGGTACCATTATGAACCCTGGATCGGTACTTTCACCGTGTAAAATAAACCAAGGTACCAATATGAACCCTGGATCGGTACTTTCATTGTGTAAAATAAACCAAGGAACCATTATGAACCAAGGATCGGTACTTTCATTGTGTAAAACAAACCAAGGTACCAATACGAACCAAGGATCGGTACTTTCATTGTGTAAAATCACCCAAGGTACCAATATGAACCAAGGATCGGTACTTTCATTGTGTAAAATAAACCAAGGTACCAATATGAACCAAGGATCGGTACTTTCACCGTGTAAAATAAACCAAGGTACCAATATGAACCCTGGATCGGTGCTTTCACCGTGTAAAATAAACCAAGGTACCATTATGAACCAAGGATCGGTACTTTCATTGTGTAAAATAAACCAAGGTATAATTATGAACCAAGGATCGGTACTTTCATTGTGTAAAATAAACCAAGGAACCATTATGAACCCTGGATCGGTACTTTCACCGTGTAAAATCAACCAAGGTACCAATATGAACCCTGGATCGGTACTTTCACCATGTAAAATCAACCAAGGTACCAATATGAACCCTGGATCGGTACTTTCACCATGTAAAATAAACCAAGGTACCATTATTAACCAAGGATCGGTACTTTCATTGTGTAAAATAAACCAAGGTACCAATATGAACCCTGGATCGGTACTTTCACCGTGTAAAATCAACCAAGGTACCAATATGAACCCTGGATCGGTACTTTCACCATGTAAAATAAACCAAGGTACCATTATGAACCAAGGATCGGTACTTTCATTGTGTAAAATAAACCAAGGTACCAATACGAACCAAGGATCGGTACTTTCATTGTGTAGAATAAACCAAGGTACCAACATGAACCAAGAATAGGTACTTTAATTGAAGTACTAGCAGGGAAATACTTCTTACTGTATTTTTGCATTAAATGCCAAAAGATCCTAACATGACTTTAACTGTAGAAATTTGGTTTGTCCTCATTGTTGTACAGAGTGGCCACACAGTCTCAATGCACGCATTTAGAATCTAGTTCGAATTTGTCTGTATGCTTCCCTCCAATCTCCGCATAAATTTGAATTGTTTTCCATGTTCTTCTGGACATCTTCTTCCATGTTGAGGGTTGGAGGTTATATAAGCAGCCCCTGACAACTGTTTTGAGGTCTTCAACTCTTGTTAGGCAGAGCTGAGAAATTTCCTCTTTCACAATGCCCCAAAGCAAGTTGTCACATGTTGTTAAGTCCGGACTTTGAGGAGGCCTCACTATCTTGGATCCACGTCCAATCCATCGTCCACTGAGTTCGTCGTCGAGATATTCTGTAACTGTTAGAGCATAATGTGCTGGTGCACCATCTTGTTGCAGGATAGCTGAAGATACAGTAGCTGATTATTGACAGTTGAAGACTTCAAAACAACTGTCAGGGGCTGCTTTTATGACCTCCAACCCTCAACATGGAAGAAGATGTCGAGAAGAACATGGAGAAAAATTCAAATTTGTGCGGAGAATGGAGGCAAGCATACGTGGATTCTAACTGCGTGCATTGGGACTTTGTGGCCACTCTGTACTCCGTATGCTGTGACAAAACAACTCAGAAACAAAACTTCCAACTCACCACAGCTAGGAAGTGCAAATATCTGATCACCATAAAGATGGTGCAAGGGAGCAGATAGATCTGTTGGATATCCAAATGGGTCCTCAATGTTTCGAGTCTCTGCATCGAGCTGGTGCCCAATGACGAACTCGTGACACAAATGTGATGTCAGGTGATCGAAAGTCGTCGAATAAAAAAAATCAATCAATCAAATCATGGTTCTTGTCGAATATTCTCAACGTGAATAAGGCCAAGTTAACAAGAAGCAGAATCAAAACATCAAAACAGAATGTTATTAAAAGCAAGAGTGTGAAGTTCCCTCATTATTTGCTTTATGAAAACAACGCCACGATACGTGGACTTGCAAAGAGAATCCCGTTGAGTAGTTATCAGAAAAAACCCACTGACTGACTCTTGACCAAAACTTCCCCAAATCTTTCTTTCTACTAAACCTCTTCTCATTCATCCTCAAGTCGACATCATGTAACCAATAATAACTGGCCATGAGAGTCACATGATTTAAGGCCAGGAAAGTTTTGCACATGTTCTGTCTTGCAAAGCAGGTCACTACACAACGTTTATCATCTGATTTGCAAATTAACATCACAAAAGTGGGAAAGAGCAAAGTGGAGTCTTTCTCATAATCCTCTTGCACAACAACCTTTTTATTGTCATAAGTTTCCTAAAACTGAGATGAAGAATTCTCCAAGAAGACTACTGTTTGTGCACCACCATAGGAAGTGAGGTGCAGCTAACATTTCAAGTGCCAGCTTTGTCAAAACAACTTTTTGCTCCAGCTGATGAAAAGCTGCCACTTGAAATGTGAGCCACACTTCGATTCCCATGAAGGTAAATACACTCTGATCAATTTTCATTTGATAAAAAAATCCATTGTATAACTCGTCTGCTGATGCCAGAAGTTATCCTTTATTAAGACTATTACCCCCATTCACACCGCAAAAGTATTCCATTCCTGGAACAGCTTAAGCACCACCTTCTCCATCTAAATGCCACACACCACTGAAGTTCCACCAGGCAAGAAAATTGTTACAGAAGAACTCTTTCACAAAGTCTTGTGCAATTACTCCCGTCTATAGTGATTGGATTGCTGTTTATCCAAACATCATGACATACCCATCCTTTTGTCATCACTCTCCCATCCATTTCTGCGGATGATGTACATGGTGCTGCTTCAGTTGGAGCCGTTCCTGTTTCAGAGGCATTTCCCACACTTTCAGCATCTCTTTAAGAGTCTCCATTAAATTGAGGTATCCACCACATAGTGAGCAGCACAAAAACAGATCACAGGAAGAATATCATACACAATCTGTGAGCTTATCAAACGACGTTGTACACGTGTCATGTGGACAGACTTCTATGTAATCACAACCCTTGCAACTCATGAGGAATTGCCAATGATCAGCTGTGCTCAGTTCGGAATAGAGCAGCGTGTCATTGCACACCTTAAGAATGGAATACTTTGCGATGCAAACGAGGTTTCGTATTCTCTTGTATCCTCAAATGACATTATGGCTGCAAGTACTTCATCCTCCACAGGGATTTGTGAACTTACCTGCACCTTGTTGCTGGCTACAGATGTAGCACCCCACCAGTATACCCAGTTACATTAGTATATTGTATTTATTTGTTGGCAAAACACTTAACTGGCATTGTCACATAAAAAACAAACAAACTAATATTCTGATGATGCAGGTTCCAAATTCCTACCTTAACATGTTGGTGGCACTACATCAGTAGGTTTGTTATGCCCCCATGCCAGAAATGATGCTACACACAGAAGTTGTAATTGGCTCCAGGCACAATAATCATACGATATGAATTAACAACAATCTTTCAATGGAACATCAACATAGATAATTGTAGTACAGGACTTATTTTGTGGAAATGAAAGTACCAGCGGTTTAAATACTTCTACTTTTGGCTGCTGCTGTTAGTTTTCCTATTTTGTTTTTTTTCTTTCTGTATATTTCAATGCTTGTGTTGTGAATGAGACTTTGCAGAGACATACATTAGTGTTGGGGTTAACACTTTCCCAAAACAGTATTCGGTGTCCAACCCCATCATTTTCAGATTTACCAAAGTGAATCTTGGCCTTTTGACCTCAAACAATATTCTCCGGTGACCCAATATGCAAACCCTGTTCAAATTTCAAGTCAATCGGATGAAAATTGATAATTTTATGTGTCCTTGACCTTTTTATCTAAAAACAATACGCTTCAGTGACAAAATATGCAAACGTGCTCAAAGGTTAAGTCGATCAGATGAACGTCAACAATTTTATGGACCATGACCGTTTGGCTTGTAGCTTTTGATTAACCTCATCAGTTGGTTGAGTTTCATGATCAGTCTCGCATTGTGACGTGTCGACGACTGACAGACAAACAAACATACTCAGGAAATGAATATATACAGTACCTGTGAAACTTCAATTTCGCAAATTTAATCAATCATTATGATGGTATTTAAAAAAAAAACTACTTAATGACTGACTTTGAGGCATGTCGCAGGTCTACAAGAGCTCTGCGTTGCTGCTGTTGTTGGGATTCTTGTTTGGGGGTCGATTTTTGAAATGCGCACCCATTGGTCAGACAGCTGCCAGACCACACCCACATCTGGCACTTGCCTCCTCCCACCATGCCACCCAGAGAAAATGATACGGCCGCCATTTTGGTTTTCTGGTGGGCCAAACACATTAGGCCTGTAGGCCTCTGCAGACGAAACACTGCCCAGGTTTGTTTTGTACGTCGCAGGTTTTGACCACAGTGTGGTCATTTCTCACTTGCTGATATCAATGATTAGGCAAATTTTCTTCTTGTTTCACTGTCACCATGGATATTGTCAACAATGTATTTTTCTTTGACCCAATCATATGTGACAAAGCTCCACCGACAGTGCTTATGTGCCAACTGACATTGTCCCAATCCCTATTTAATTCCAATTGAACACAATGTCCTGCAGAAATGATGCGGTGGACTCTTTGATTCCTGTGATTTACTTAGTCTTAGATCATATTATGACATCATAAAGATCAGTGCCTGTTGGTTTTATCTGTTGCCGACATGAGTAAGGAAAGAAAATCCTTACTAATTATATATACTGTGACAAACACCCGGACGGGACCTCCCAGACTTGAACCTGGTGACACCAGAGTTCACTCTCCGCAAGATGGCCGAAATGTGGAGGCTTATTTTAAAATAGTGGCTCGAGAAACATTATGATTATCAGTTTGGATGTTCACACCGAGAACGGAACTCACGCGTGCCTGGAGGTAATATATTCGCACATGGATAAGTAATCAATCTCACCAACCACAGGAATAGTAAAATAATAAAGTTTAATAAAAATGTGCAACAGAAGCACACAAAGTAACAAGAATATTTACAGAAATAAAGGTGAAGATGAAGAAGAAGATATCTGTTTGGAAAATAAAGCAAGTTTATAAACTATCAAGACCTCGGTCTAATCTAACTTACCCTATCCTTATCGACACAGACTCTCTGAAGAGGTAGTCAGACACGTAGAAGGAGAAAAATGGCTTGAAGATGCGGAGAGAATAAAATAAATAACATGGCGGTTCACGCCTGCTCGAGCCGAGCGAGGCACCCTCGCCGAGATTTGATGTGACGAACAGGCAACAGTTTCCCCACACATGACGTGCTGTGAGGTGGGTCTCCAGTCGGTCTGGGCAAACTCACCGCTGACATTCCCAAGATGATGAGACCGGTTCCTTATTCCAATGGGGGAGGAGGGGGCGGGGTCGAAAGAACCCGTAGATGCTCCGATAGGGAGTCCTGGTGACTGCTTCTCTGGAGAGGCTGGAAGAAACCGTACACGATCCTCACCCTCCAGATCTCGGCTCAAACTTGTGACGTGGACCTCACTCCAGAGGCTTCTGGCTCTAACTTCTGTTTCTCCCCCAAAACCCGGTTCAAAACAGACCATTGCATGATGTCATCAGGTGAATTCATTGGTTGACCGAGTCAAACACACAGTTGATTGGCCCGATTCAAAAGAAAATGTGTGCTCTGCGGCTCGAGGCCGTTACCGCGAGGCCGGTGAATGGAAAGGGGAAAACGGTGTTCATCAAATAAATAAATAAACTAGAAATAAGCACATTTAACAGGGAAAAATACAAAGGGTGCAGGGGAGACAAAGGTTCTGCTAAAAACTGTCTTGGCAAGAATAAGTTGGAGTTTACAATACATCTCTTCTCGACATGCATCATACGATATAACTAATCAACTAATTAACCAATTAACCCTTAGAACCTTGAGCTCCTTGGACTTTCGGCTCCCCCACCCTGGGCTCCCTGGAGAAAATCCGGCCACTCGGGTATATGTAAGCTTGAATAGCGGCCAGTAAACTGGCCACCAAGGTTCAAGGGGTTAAGGGTCGGTTTCCATTAACACACTGTCCTGCAGAGATGATGCGGTCGAGTTTTCTTTCTGTGATTTACTCCATATTATGACGTCATAAAGCACTACTTGTTGGTTTTATTAGCTGCCAATATTAGCAGTAGGGATACAAAAATTCTTGCTGACCTATAGATTGAAAAATGAAATAAAACGTTGGCATTTTTTTGAGCATTGTGGATTTCTCTTTCCGTGAGCGTTTAGAAAATCCCTCATGTATGTATTTGATACTTTTGTCTCAACTCTGTCTGCTTCACCTAATGATGAACACTTTAAGGGATGCGGTGGGATGCACAGCACCTGCTGTCATGGAACATGAGAACTCAGTGGCACACAGCGCAGCTGCTTCTGTTGTGATGGTCACGGATAAAGCCCGACAACCTGGGCGGATAGTGATCAGATTCCGTTGTCTATCCTTTATTTATGACTTGGCAAGGATTCTTTTTACTCCTCACAGATCAACTGACAAGATCGAAAAATCACATTGAAAGTTTGTTGAAAAAAAATACAAGATCGAAGCTCAAGGAGGAATGAAATATCTTCTCTTTTTTGTATACAGAGTCAAGGCTCATGGAACAGTTAGAACACTGAACGGATCACAATGCAACAAAACAAAATGAACAGTTGAGGAAATGGGGTTGGGACACCAATATCAGTACTGTTATGAGAAACAGGAAGGAGACTTGTTCAAATAAGCACAGTGGGGAGGATTGAGGAGTAGGGGAGGATGCATGGTGTGCACAAGATGTATACAAACACAAACTCTTCGGAAGGAAAAACTGGAAATTTTGAAGTAGGTGGGCTTGGGGCTGGAGAGGGGGCAGAGGCCATTACTGGGGGTGGAAAAGATCATGGTTTTGGATGGGAGATGATCTAAGATGATGGTGAACAGTTGTCTTGAAGACCTGGAGGGAAAAATGAGATTGGAAAGGATGTAGAAGTTCGTTCCACAGGTGGGGAAAAAAGTATAGGCGAGCACCAATTCTGGATTTTGGGAGTTTCACCAAAAGGATGGTGGACTGCGTGCGCCCTGCAGCAGCCTGGGGGAGGGGGGAAACCATGGAAAGAGCAGAGAGAGAGAGAGAGAGAGAGAGGGTGTAAGACCACAAAGTAGGCAGTAGAAGACAGAGAGGACACCGACTTGTCTGCAATGGGAAAGTGATAGGTCAATCGACTCAGCTTCATCGTGGGTGAATGGAAGAGTTGAAGATATTTCATCCTCTTCTTTGTCATGGAAACTGAGCTTGTCTGTTCATAAATAAAGAGGAGTTTATATACTTATTTTTATGAAGGATTGAAGACTCAATAGTTGTGAAGTTAAAGTTAACTGAAGAGAAACTTCTTAAATCTCATAAAGTTAAACGACATTGTTATTAACTGCGACTTTGACGGTTGAAGCATAACAGCCATTTCTGTTCCATGCAAGTCAATCGTGCACCACCAAGAAATTACAAGTTCCAATGAATCAGTTATGTTCCACCAAAATTTCTTCAACATTTAAAATTAGCCATCCTTCTTTCCAATGTTCCAGAATCTAATCGTGTTACTGTGTATGGGCAAGGAGCAGGATAGTCAACTTGATGCATGGGCATCTTCAGCAACAGGATGCTGGGAGATAGTTGCTTTGAGTTCTCTGATTGGCTGTGGTCTGAATTAGCCAAAAGGTTCCACGGCTTGTTTGCAGGAGAGCTTTTCAATACCAGGACAGAGCACTGCCCACTCTTGAAAATAACCTAAAAGCTTCGGCAGCAAGAGCCACGACCACACTGCGAGGGCTTTTATCAACTTCAGATAAACATCCCCTTCTACTTGTTTTATTACCATTCCCATCAAAATATTGTATTTGATTGTTTTTGTGACCTCGTTATCTATTTCGTTTTGCTGCTTATTGCCAATGACACTGGACTATCTTAAAAGATGGGAAAACCTGTTCAAGGAAGGCCACAGAATTGCATTGACCTCACCCAGATGCATTCCAATCATGATGTGACGCATGATGCCAGATTTATCAAACCCACGAAAACACATGCTGGCACCGTCCAGCATAAAAAAAAACAAAAAAAACACTAGCATCGGCTGATTATACAAAAGCTTCACATTGGCAGAAAAACAGCAACATGCTGTCATCGTAGCATGCTGCCAGCAGGGACAGCCCGATGTGGCAGCATTGAACCGCCGCTGTCATGCTCATGGCCTCATATTATTACCATAACAGTAGAAAAGCCCAATTTATGGGATACCTTTCTGTATTTTCACACTAATCAGCCTTGAAAACTTGGGCTAAAACCGAAATTACATACAAAAACCTTTTTATTGCACAAATTGCTCATCCCTTTATTTGGGTGGTGTATAGGCAACAGAGTGCTGCTTCGATCGCTCCGGAAAATAATAAAAAAATAACCTGGCTTACATGCATAAAGCAAAAATATGCCTGCTACACTGCTTATTAGCATCTATCTATAATTCCAGCAATGTGTGTGTGTGTGTGTGTGTGTGTGTGTGTGTGTGTGTGTGTGTGTGTGTGTGTGTGTGTGTATCTGTGACCGCTGTTTCCCGACAACCACTGGTCCGATCGAATTGAAACTTGCCAGGTATATTGCTGGGGACCTGAGGATGTGCCTTTTCAAGGTTTGATATTAATCCGACAAGTGGTTCCCAAGTTATGGCCATTTATTTACCAAACCAATGACAGGACACGTTGCTGCGTAGGCGTGGCCAATGGGGAAGAGATCCTCAGCTGTGTTCACCATTATGGGTTATAACGTACGGACTTCCGGATAGTGATGACTTACTGTATTCCAATAATTTCTCGATTTCTTATGCACATTTATAGATAAACACAATGCCCTATCCAGTCGTCGTTTACGAGAACGAAGGAACTGCTTGTGTGATTGTTTGAAAGGGGGTTTTTTGCACGTACAGCCACACACGTATGGGCACGCGAGAGCGAAGGAACGGCCTGTGTGGTTGTTGTTTCTGGCACGCGGTTTGAAAGTTTTTTCTTTGCACGTACGGCCACGCACATACGGGCACGTACTAGTATACAATACATCATGGTTGTATAGCCTGGATAATTCCAATTGCACTAGCTCATTGGCTGACACCAGAGGCCTGAAGGCTGAGGAGAATGTGTACTCTCACCATTACAAAATGGCGGATGTATGTGTTTTTACTTACGAAATCTAAAGATTCTGTAAGTATATTGATCACTTCCGGACACTGTTTGTTACTTACGAAATATAAAGATTTCGTAAGTATATTGATGACTTCCGTCATCTGTTTGTGTTTGTTTGTTTGTTTGTTTGTAGGCACGATAACTCGAGAACGGAAGAAGCTACCAATGTCAAATTACACCACGTGATTCAGGAAGGTGATGGCTTGCGCTGATTAGATTCTGGTCAAAATCGGTCAAAGGTCAAGGTCACAGTGAGGTCAAAGGTCCAAAACATTCGATTTTTGATGGTTTGGTACAGAATCATGGGAGAAACTTCTGGTTTGCGTCGCTACCTTCTCCAGAGACAGCTTTTATAAGACAAGGTCAGAGGTCAAGTTGACAATTTCGAAAGTACCAGTCTATGACTGCTTGTTTTTTTCTTCAGGTTACAATAGTAGGTGGAATCAGGCCAGCTGTCCAACCAATGGGGCAAAGACAGTCCATTGATGGTCCGTCCATACATACATACATACATACATACATACATACATCCAAACATCCATAGTACAAAACCAAACCAGCTTTTATATCGATCTGGAAAACAATATTTAACGAAAAAAATATCGGACGAGGATTCAATCATCAATTTGGCCCATTGGTTGCATCATTTGTGAAGCACAGCTGTGCCACTGCCGCAGTGCCCCTGCAGATTAGGACAGGGATTCACAATTGGTCCAGGGTGCCAGTGACTACCCTATTCTTTGCATAAGACACCATGGGATGTTGAACATCTCTCGGTAACCATTGTTGGCAAGCCAGCTTAACATCCTGTCCAATGGATGGTGCACTCAATGCAAAGCTCTTCCTGCCAAACACCAGCGCGACATTTTTTTAAGGGAGGTCTTGAATCAAATCCAAATTGGCAGGATTTCTCAAAGGTGAGTGCACTACCTCTGAGTACTCCTGTCAACCTGATCGACTGTGCATTTTGGAGCATGCTTCAAAATGGCACAATATTACTGGTGAAGTTTATTGACATCCGATTCACAGTCTCTGCCCAGATTAATTATAGGCTTCAACATGCAAAAACATATTGGATAACAAACCTGGAAGAACAATCTGACTGATGGAAACAAAAGGTTTTTCTGCAAAGCATTATAACAAGCATATCCAGGTTTCCAGCACACTGCGTTTTGTTTTCATCCTGACTCTCCCTTTCCTTCATGCACCCTGCTCATTAGGCAGTGTTGTATTTCCATCATAAAGAAATGTCATAAAGTTTCTGACTGACCTCGAAACTGCCTCTGCGATATATCTAAAGGGCACCAGTACCAATGTCATGAAATTAAAATGTGCCAAACTGGCTTCTCCAAAATCTGGTGTTCTCATGTCTCTTGCTCTTGGTGACATTCTCTATATGTTTGAAAGGTGGCAGTTTTTGCTAAATAAAAAGTTGGCTGAACTGATGCACTAAACCACAGACTGGCTATTTCACTTCTGTCATATGTAAGCAGATAATAAAACATGTAATTGCAGCTTAGATTTAACAATTGCTTTCTTAAACCTAAACCCGTACCATATATTAATACCAGAGAGTTCATAGAACACCTTACCCCATGCAGTTTTGAAAAAAAAAAGGACATGGGAGGGGTCTGCAAGCAGCAAATTTGATTGGTCGAGATTATTGAAAATGGCACAATATTTTGTTCAAGTACTTGTAAACGAAAGGTTTATGAAAGTGCGAATAAGGTTATTTGTGTTCTACAGTTGAAATTAAACATATGATTTTAAAGATTGTATAAAATTCTGAACTTTACCACGATTGATAAATTTTATACCACAAATAGGTTGGAAGGCTTCATAACATTTTTTTTTTTAACATATAAGATACTAGCAAATACCACCCATCACTTCGCTGACAGGAATACTGATGGGGGGGGGGGTGGTGGACAGTGAGGATGGTGGGGGGAGAAAGCAAATAACACCAACGATTACCTTGCTGTGATATTTAATCCCGCAGAGATTTTTGACTCATCGAGGGTTAAACATTACAAACCTGCTTGCTTGAGGTAGAGGAGAGAAAGAGAGCCTCAACACAGCACCGTTTCCTGTGTGTTTGATATTCTATGGCAATGGGCCCACTTCACACAGGGGCGACAAAGGTTTCATAGGTTTGAACTGTGTCCTCCTGAACCAGATTGTACGGACAACTGACTGGAGTGCAACACAATGACTGGGAGATCGCAAGTATGGGAGAGCAGAATTCAGTCATTGCTGCTGTGTTTCCTTCTGGTCTTGCTTCTTAATGTTGAGGAGTGAAGACTGCTCTGGATGCAGCTTTTGCAAGTCGTTTTTTGTTCAGATAGCTTCTTGTACATTTCTTTCTTTTGGTAGGAGCCATCTTCCTGCAAAATAAGGGAGCGAGGTGGGAGAGCTAGCAATGGGGGAGGAAGCAAGGAATGCGGGGGTGGGAGAGCGAGGAAGGGCGGGAAAGTGACGCCTCACCACACATCAGTATACCCTCCAGAAGGGAGGGTGTGCGAGGTGGGGGTGGGGGTGGGAGTGAGAGAAAGAGAGAGGGAGGGGGAGAGAGAGGAGGTAAAGGGGGAGGGGGAAGAAAGAGAGAGAGGTGTTGGAGGAAAAGGTTGCACTTTATTAGGTGGGGGAGTGAGGAGGAGTGGCGAGGTAGGAGGGAGGAGCGAGAAAGGGGAGGGGATGCGAGGGGCTGGGAGTGAGATAAAGAGAGAGAGAGAGAGAGAGAGAGAGAGAGAGAGAGAGAGAGAGAGAGAGAGAGAGAGAGAGAGAGAGAGAGAGAGAGAGAGAGAGAGGAGAGAGTAGGGGAGCAAGGAAAGGGGGGACGGTGAGGAAGGGGGAAGGAGAACGATTCACCACATGTTGCTATACACTCTGAGAGGGAGACGGTGTGAGGAGGGAGGTGGGAGCGAGAGAAAGAGAGAAGAAGGGAGCAAGGAAGGGGGTGGGGTAGAGGGAATGGGGGGGGGTGAGTGAGAGCGAGATAGGATGTGAGGGAGAGGGGGAGAGAGCAACACCCCAAAAGTTGAGTTGAAATTTTTCAAAGAGTAAAATCAATTTAAAATATGATTACAATATTTTCCAGTTCTCTCTTGAACTCATAGTTCATTCTAATCCTCCTGTTATGTTATTCGTTCATTTCATTTGATCTTTAATTTAATTTATTTTTTCCTCCTAACTCCTGGAGATTTCCCCACGGAGAACCCAGCCGTGGCTGCGGGAGCTTTCATGGTGATCCCGCTGTTAATTATTTCGACGTATTGCCTATGTGTCCATCAGCAAAGCAATCAGCATACTTTACTCACCAACTCTCAATGCCTTGCTTGGAGCATGTTTAGTTTGCAAGTAACTTGCTTTTACTGCTTTATTGCAAATGGGATGCCCCAGGGCATTTTCCTTTTCAATTAATACATTACGAGGCCATGCATAACTTGAACATGTCCAATAGGGCCGAAAAAAAATTCCCCCCAAAAAAACGATTCTTTCTATGAAGTAGAAATTACTCGGAATCGACATCGATTCTGGTTCACCACTCGATTCCTTTCAATTCCATGATTGAAATGGAGTACTTTGGAATCAATCAGCCCAACACTATTAAGCACTCGAGCGAGCACGCCAATGAAATAGTTGATAAAGAATGGTTGGCTGGGTCATCTAGCACCCTAACACCATCCAGAGACTTCCGGAGATGACCGGAATATCAAAAAAATGTGCGGATTAGAGAAATGAACACTTATTTTTTTGTAGCAGTCGGAACTGTCGCTAAGTTAAATTCCGAAGTTTAAATTTTGAAATTCGGTTCAGGATAAGAGATTGGTTTAGGAAAAAAATGATGCCAAATCTTTTACTTTAATCCAATATGGCTGCCATACCATGCGACCAATGACATCAGAGTTATCAATACAATGTTCTCCATGGGGAGTCCCTCCTATGTTTAAAGTTTTGCATCAATTGGCCAAGCGGTTTGGGGCGAGACTAAAAATCGGTGTATGGTGTGTCCTTTCCAGAAAACGTGTTATGGGTCAAATATTTTTTGATGTACATTCAAATAACAAGGGAGGTTGACCAGATATAAAGTAGTTTGACAACAAAAACATAAAAAGTATGGATATTAATGCTAATTGAAGTATGGATAGCCAATTAATTTGGTCTAAATCTCCGGTTCCGGTTTTGAGCGGCAAGAGGTCTCCTTCGGGGCTCCCTGCTGACATTCTCAAAGTTAAGTTCCGGTTGTTATTTGTCCCGTTTTAACTGTTTAATTTTCTCACCGACATGTTAATGTGTGTTCCTAGTTCGGTTTTGTTTCAAAAATCGTGCTATTTTGTGAGTATTTTTGTCGACGTTCTTACTTGGTGTTTGAGGCCTAGTCCTAGGTTTGAGGCCTACCGGTTCCACTCGGTGTTCGATCGTTTTTTTTTGTTTGTTTGTTTGTTTTTTCTCCCCATTACCTTCAATTTCTATCCTCCCCATTACCTTCAATTTTCATCCTCCCCACTTTCCAAACATCCCCCATTCTCCCAACTAATCTCTTTCTTATCTCAAAAAAAAAAAATAAATAAAAAAATAAAAAAAAAACCCAACAACAACAATAACAACAACACGCTCACCTTCTCCCGATTCTGCTACTTCTTCTTCCTCTTAACTTCCTCCTCGTCTTCCTCGATTTCTTTTTTTTTACACTTCCATGACCTAATCTGTTGAACTCTCTCATACATTAATATTAACAACAAAAACGATCTTATAATGCTTCATCTTCCTCTCTCACACATGTGGTACTCTTTACTGTTTCACAATGCACTTCTCTTCTGCTATTTTAACAGACTGCTCTCATTTCGACCTCTCCTTCATTCCTTGCCTAAAAAATCCAACTATTACAGCGCTTCTTCTCTCCATGCTCTGAATTCGCCTTCATTGCATCCATCAAGAATTGTGTTAAATCGCATCTCTGACCTAAAACTTTTAAAAACCACAGTTTGCCATGGATGCTCCCTTTCCATCAACCATTCTTTTTTCCAACTTCAGTGCAAACTCACCCCCTCACCCCTCACTCTCACTCTCAAAGCAACCATCCCACTCTTCTCCCTCCAAGCCTCCCTCTCACCTCTTTCAAAAATTCCCCTCACCTTTCTCCCACCTTTCATCCCCCTCACTCTTCCTTCTCTAAGTTGCCCCCCTCTCATCCACCAACCTGCCTCCCTCCACTGCCCTCTCACCTCCATCTCTTCACTCCACCTCCTCAAATCCTCAACTGCCATCTTCCTTGTCTCTTGTCCCCCCTCTCTCCCAGCACCACAGAGCCTTTTCTCCTCCTCATTCCTCCCCCTCCCCCCGCCATTCTGCAATACCCCACACTCCTTCAGCAACCCTCCTTACCTCCCCCCTCGTCCCTCGTCCTACCCTCCCCCGCCCCCTCCACCTCCTGCACCCAAAGCCTCCTCCCCTACCTCTTCATTAAAAGTGTGGACCTCAAATATCCGGGGCCTTCGCTCAAACCTTTCAGATCTTTCCATGCAGGTTGCCACTGACAAACCAGACATTATCTGCCTAACAGAAACTTTCCTCTCCCAAGACGTGTCTGACTCCCAAGTATCTCTCCCTGGTTACTCCCTCTTACGGTATGACAGACCTGAGCCTCGTCCTGGTGGAGGTGTTGCTCTCTTCATCAAAGACTCTATTCCTCACTCTCCCTGCACTGCTCTCACTCCCCCACACCCCCAGGAATACCTCTGGCTTCGGCTTCCCCTCCACTCCCACCTCATGTTTATATGTGTACTGTACCGTCCACCGAACAGTGATGACTCCATCTACACCTCACTCTCCGAAAACATGGACCATCTTCTATCTTCTCATCCAAACTCTCTCTTCCTCTTATGTGGCGACTTCAATTGTCATCACGCCAGTTGGCTAGGTGTGGGTACCTCTCTCACCTGCCATGGGACGTCAGCAAAAGCTTTCTGTGACTCATTGGGACTGACTCAATCGGTCAACTTCCCGACCCGGATCTCAACCAATGGTACTCCATCTCTTCTGGATCTGATTTTGACAAATTTCCCTGACAATATCTGCTGCTCTTCCTTCGCTCCAATTGGTTCTTCTGACCACGTCCTTGTTAAAGTGGACATCTCTCTGGCTGTCATCAGAGAACCACCTCACCGCCGTCGAGTCTGGCATTTCACTCAAGCCGACTGGCAGGGTCTCCGAGCAGCCATCAAACTTACAGACTGGTCTCCTATCACTACTTTCTCAAACATCAACTCATCCTGGGAATTCTTTCAAAGAAACTTGCTCTCCCTCATGCACAGATTTATCCCCTCTCGTGTTCAGTTGTCTTACCCTTCCTCCCGCCCTTGGTTTACTGAAGCTTGTGGCGAGGCAGTTGTCCTGAAACAACTTGCCTTTGCCTCATGGAAAGCAAACCCAACTGAGGGCAATCTCAGTTCTTTCCACAAAGCTCGGAACAAGTGTGTATCTACCCTCAGGAGAGCCAGAAAACAACATCTTTCTCATCTCAAGTCTGAACTCTCAGACCTCTCTCCCTCCTCAAAATCCTGGTGGCGTTTAATCAAATCTGTTTCTGGTGTATGTTTCCCCTCCATCCCCTCCCTTACCTCAAATGGCCGCACTGCTGATTCCACACGTGATAAAGCTGAATGTCTAAACTCGGTGTTTGCAGCTAAATCTTGTGTCCCAAACCCATCACTATCTCTACCCACTTTACCCAGTCGCACCCAACTGTCCCTGGCCTCTGTATCCTTTTCTCCTGACAAGGTGGAGAGCTTGCTTTCAAACCTCGAGTCAGATTCTGCAACCGGTCCAGACGGCATCAGCCCACGTGTCCTCAAAGCCTGCTCTTCTGCTCTTGCTCACCCTCTCTCTGTTCTATTCACCCTCTCATTTTCCCAAGGTCATCTGCCATCTGCTTGGAAATCTGCTAACATCACTGCCCTGCATAAAAAAGGTGCAAAAACAGATCCCTGTAACTACAGACCAATCAGCCTTCTCCCAATCATCAGCAAGGTTATGGAATCCATCATTGCTTCAGACATGAAATCCTTCCTCTTCTCCAATGGCTTGATTTCCAATCATCAATTTGGTTTCAGACCAGGTCACTCTACCCTGGATATGCTGCTACTGCTCTCCCATCAATGGATGGAGGTCCTCAATGCCAGACAGGAAATCCGAGCCGTATCCCTGGACATATCACGTGCTTTTGACACAGTCTGGCATCCTGCACTACTCACCAAACTCTCTTCCCATGGTATTCAAGGCCATCTCCACTCATGGCTCGCAGACTTCCTCTCCTGTCGCAGTCAACGTGTGGCCCTAAATGGAGTTCTTTCATCCCCTCTTCCTGTGCAGGCTGGAGTTCCTCAAGGTAGCGTTCTGGGCCCTGTTCTTTTTCTGGTTTTCATCAATGATCTCTCGGACTCTCTGGAAAATCCTCTATTTCTCTTTGCCGATGACTCCACCCTCTGCCGTACCATCTGTCATCCCTCAGACCGGCAAGCAGCAGCTTCTTCGCTCACTGCAGATCTGGATAAAATCACAAACTGGTCCAACACGTGGAACATGTCTTTCAATCCACACAAATCTCACACTCTCACTATGTCTCTTCGAAAGGACCGTTTACAAAACCTCCCCATCCACTTTCTCAACAATCCTCTGGAAGAAGTCTTTTCTTTCAAGCTTCTGGGTCTCACTATCTGCCATGACCTTTCCTGGGAAAGTCACATTTCCAACCTCGCCTCAAAAGCCAGTCGCCGACTGGGAATCCTCCGTCGTGCAAAGTCCTTCCTCGGCCCTCTTGAGCTCCTGACTACTTACAAAGCTTTTGTCCGTAGCCTGATGGAGTACTGCTCTCCCCTCTGGGCTGGTGCTCCTGCCTCCCACCTTTCTCGACTTCACGCTGTCGAAACCAGGGCTTTTAAGATCATTGGCATCTCCCGCAATGAAGCTGAGTCTTTGGGCCTCTCACTCAATCACCGCAGGTTGGTCGGTGGTCTTTCTGTCTTCTACCGACTCCTCTCCAGCCTTGCCCCCCTGCTCTCTCTGCGATTTGTCCCAACCACATTTCCACAGGGCGCTCAAGGTCCGCCAACAACCCCCTTCTGGTAAAACTACCAAAATCACGAATCACTGCTCATCTTCACTCTTTCATTCCTCTTTTTTCCCGCCTTTGGAATAAACTTCCTCACTCTATTCTTTCCCATTCTTCCCTCCAGGCTTTCAAAACAGCTGTTCACCACCACCTCTTATCTTCCCCCATCCAAATCCTCGATCTTTTCTACCCCCGATAATCCACCCAAGCCCACTTCCTTCAATTCTCCTGCTTTCCTTCCTGAAAGTCCCTGTAATGTCCATCTTCTCCTCGCCATGTTCCCCGTCCCATCCCCATCCCTCTCCCTTCCACAGTTCACCTGTGTCTGTTCCCCAATGTTTTGTCCCTTCCACTCCCGCCCCTCTCGTCTCATGCCTCCTTGCTGTGAGTTGTGTGTTAGCTCTCATTCGAGCCTCGACCAAGGTATACAAAAAAAAAAAAAAAAAAAAAAAAAAAAAAAAAAATGTATCATTAGGAACTAAAGCGGTCAATTATATCTGGACTTCCAAAACGATATGAGGAGAAGTGGGAATTGACTTAAAGCACATCACCATCATACCAGTATTAATCAGAGCGAATGGAGTACCAAAAAAAGAAGTACAAATGGAGACTCCGAGTTTCAGTGACAATCTTTCAAAGAGCCCTTGGAGCAAAGCTGCAAGAGCAAGAACACCTGAAAATGCTCCTATGCTTAAGTTTGAAAAATATCCAAACCTGGTCATAAAATGAAGAGAGAAGAATATTTTGGGTAATGAGAGGGCATTGTTCTGCATTCTGATAGGCACCTAAGAAGGTTTCAACCAATGTCAGGAACTGTTGTGTTATTACTCTCGTCGTTAAAATTCAATGAACTTTCAGTACTACTGCATATGTACTGTAGTTCATTGCTTTGAAATACGTTCTATTGAACACAGTTTGTCATATCGAATGTCAGTCTTCAATGCCTTGTGTTCTCGAGTTAAAATTGTAATGTTAGCCTACCTTGTTTCTTTTTGCCCCTCCATACAAAATCAAGCAAACAAAAGGGAGGAAACATAAAACCATGACCATTATAATAGTCTGCCTGTTCCAGTACAGCTGTTGGATAGCAGATGACTTTTCCCTACCCCCATTCCCCCACCTCAAGCCTGGTCCACCTATTGCTTTCCCTTGCCAGGTATTGCTCGAGTAGGGGTCTAATTAATCAGCATTGTACTTCAGCAATGAAGTGGGGATGTGAGGGCTCGATTACCCTTTGCTGTGTCTGGATTTCCTTGTATAATTTCTTATCGCATTTGAAACACATTCGGCCTGCTGTTTGTATTTGTATTTAAAGGAATCAGCTGGTTTGTTTTTCTCCCATTGTTGTGAGGGTCAAACTCGTTTCCAGGTGTCCAACGACACCGGACGTAATCTGGCGAACTCTCGGGACAGCTGGCAAGGCGTCTCGCCAGAACTGGTCCAGCATTGTTGGCTACCTTGGTTATGTAAGAAGTCATGAGGTTAGGTCTGTATTAAATAGTTTACATTCAAAATATAATTAACTACAGTTCTCGACTATGTCGTATATGTTTGAGATTGGGGATAGGGGGTGAGGAGAGGAGGGAGCAGGGGGTGTAGAAACATCAAAGGATTACTCTTGTATTCTTTCTCTTGTATCCGGAATCGTAACCAAACTGTAAATCTTTTTTTTTTTTAATTATCCAGTTATAAAAAGCTACACTTGTGGAAATCACTTTTGTTTGATTGTTTTCTCACCTAAAAAGTTTCAAGAGTCATGAAATAATGGTGCAAAGGTAGTGCAGTTACTAGCCTGGTGTTGGCTTAGTGGTAAGGGTGGCAGGTTGAGGATTCTTAGGGTCCTGAGTTCCATCCCCGGTGGTTACTGAATTAACACCAGGTTTGGTTGATTCAGCCTGTCATCCTTCTGAAATTGGTGAAATGAGTACCAGTGTACGAGTAGAGGGGCACAGCATCAGTGGCAAAACTGTGCTTCCAAGAAATGATAGCTCCCTGGCAGCCAAGCTGCCGTACACATGAACAGAACAGTACATTTACGTTTGAGCTATCTACTCTGGGTTTGTCGTTTGAGTCCTTCCCCAACAACAAACTGTTGGATTGGTGCTTCACAGGCATCACAAAAGGGCACCATTATTGGGATGGATGTTAAACTCCGTGTCACATCTGCCAGCATTGGCTGGTGGAGGTTAAAGTCCACAGTGTGTTTTGCTAAAGAGTAGGTGAGTTATTTCTGGCATCTTGAACGAATTGGGGAAATTCCTGCCCTACCCCTACAGGGGGCACTACATCAGCTGCACAGTTAGCACAGCCAAGCTCCTTAGCAATGATGTAAACACAGTAGTCACATGCTGCAATACGAGAGAAGAGAAGAGAAGAAGGCGTTCCGTGAGCAATAAACCATGACACAAGTTAATAGATACAGAGCTGCAGTGCACATGTTGGAAAAGTTCATAATATACATGTTTAAAATATCCCAAGTAAATGAAAATACTTTATTCCCATTGATGCCCAGTGTCTCTTACTGGATAAATCGGATAAAAGCTGGCCACAGCTATTCTCTCAAAATGGCAGGTACAATTAACAATGCAAGGTAAAAGAGCACACAAATAGTCGGAGATTGTTAACTCAGAAATTATCTCAGCCCAGTGTGTTTCAAGAGACTTCAGGAGTCTCAGGGGACCAATATTCACCCCATCAGTTCAACATTGTCAGGCCACAACTGGTCATTTCCCTTTGGTCTTTTGCCCTAAGGCAGTTGCCCATTCCTTAACCTTTTTTTTGGCCCACCCTCACCCTTACCTATATCGTGATCTCCAAATTTACTCTTACCCTCACCCTTATATGCTCTTCCTTCCATCGTAACTGTTTTCAGAAACTTCAACACCAGCTCTACCTTAACTAAATCATTCTACGGAGTCGATGTTTTCATGTTCTTAGTCTTTTATCTCAATGTTTTAGTTATTATTATATTTGTGACCTACAATTGTGCTTTTGTTTGAAGTGCTTTGGGATGCTTATGGTGAAAGATGCTGATATAGAAAGTTTTATTATTTTATTTTATCTAAAATCAACTCTTAACCCTCTTCCTCTTCCCTGCACTAACTCTCATCTACACTCTCACTCTATCTTTCACATTCACCTCATACTAGCATCATCACCTTTACCATAACCCTTACTCTTTTCCCAAATAAAACTTTATAAGCCTACAAAATAATTTTACAGGTGTTGCCGAAGTAAAGAAGCCACAGAGGTACGATGGTACCTTTCTTACCGAATGAATTGAATGGCATGCGTTTGAAGGCGAGTTTCAGTGTTGTGGGCAGTATATGCTCATTTAGTGAAAGGCCTTTCTGCCTGCAGATTTCACCGGAGCTTTTCCATCTGTCCGCACCGGAAAGCCTCTCAATCGCACCCGATGAGTACCGTTATCACTGTGATCAGGGTCCCCGACCCAGCCCCCCTGGCCAGGCAATTAGAACCAATTTTGTGTGTTATTCCTGGGGCTTAAGCTGGGTGCTTAGTGGACCGCGCAATGGAGTGTGGAGTGGAATGCAAACAGTGTTGCTGGGCGAGGAGACCATGCAAAGACACAGTGCTTTCAGGCTCCCTTGAGGGTCGTCGACTCCTAATGCGGCTCTTTCTAGAACTTTTCAACGGGCAGTTTTTATAACAAAGATGTAATAATCATGGCCAAGAGCTTATCATCCAAAATTCACTTTTGAATTGGTCGTTATTCTGCGAAAATGCATCAATGAATGATTCAACAAATCAAGGTAACAAACAACGTTTGGACGCACTTCAAACAAAGTTTGTGGATTACAAATAATAATAATAATAAAAAATTATCATTATAAAAATATTTCTCTCAAAGTTGATTGCACAGCATGCTTAGTGTGCAATGATGTGATTCCTCAAAACAGATTCTATCAATTTTTTTAAATTTTTATTTGTATACGTTGTCGAGGTTCGTATGAGAGCTCAGAATTATTTTCAGGAATAAATTATTTCCTTTGACAAAACAATATTAGACTTTCGACAACATATTTATTTTAGCTCTTCGCTCCATTATTTGCATCCTAACGTAGAAACGGCATTGCTCCTGTAAAATTATCTCATCACATGTAGTGACATGAGAATTGTCCAATCTACTGCTGTACTACTATTATTTAACAGCCGCAATTATTCCCATACTCACACGAGGTCGGATGGAGAACGTTTTTCAAGCAAGTCTTTCACGAACTGGCTCACCAGACCTGACATTCGACTAGAGGTGCAGGATTGTGTAATCTGTCCAGGATGCCGGCGATAATTTGGCAACACTTTATGAAAAACGTCTCATTTTTAACCGCCATTAATGACCAGTGCAGGTAGATGGGTGTTTCGGCTTAACACCCCTTTGATGGACGGTGCACTCTTTGATGTATCACCCTGAACACAAAACACCAAGGTGAAAGATTTTTCTGAGTCAAGATTCAAACCCAAGCTAGGCAGCTCAAATGTGAGTGCACACACCTCTAAGCTGTCCTGCCAGCCTTATGAGAATTTCTCCTGTTGTCGTATAAATCCCATGTTGAATTGTTGTTGATGACAGCACATATTTTGAGTAGTCTATCGAAGAAGCAAAGCAAATAAGGCAAATAAGAGTAAATTTATAAAGCCACTTTCATAAGCAGGAAAGGACGATACAATATAAAGCCACTAGGCAATCCAAGAGGTTAAAGAGACCAAGGAATGAACTCTCAGCAGGACTATTCTATTCCTGGTGAAGCTAAACTACTTTGGAAGATGTTGATTGACCAGCAATAAACTTTTCGACCACGTCTTTATTGTCGCAGAAAACTTCAACACACATCCTCCTCAATCCAAAATTACAAATGATGCTCGACATTTGAAGGCTTTGGAGAATTGAAAAGCGATCATTGTTTTGATGATTTGTTTTTGATGATTAAAAGAGAAAAAGTAAATTCAATATGCTTTTCCTCCTCCTCCTCCTCCTCCTCTCCACCCGTCCTTGTCCATCCTCTCAATTTTCCTTCCACACCATCATTCCCCAGGTTTCCTCACAACCAAAGATCAATTATACACTCACTGAGAACTTTTTCATTCATCATAGATAAAATATCAGAAATCGAGAATGATAAACATATTTTTTAGTTATGTCTGTCTACTTTTGTTGTTGCAATTATTAATGTTGTTGCTATAATTGGTAATACGAACGAGCACTCCCGCCTTGCAAGTGGGAGCACCCTTCTCGGGCCACGTACGGTCGGCAATGTGCTGCGGCACATTCTTAGGAATGCACTTCATAATTTTTGTCATTTTTGAAAGAAATTTTATTGATCACAACATATCATACTCCATATCATAAGATAAAGGAAGATGATTTGTAATACAAGCTACTGCCAAAGGTGGTGCTATTTCCACCATGTGTCAAATTTGGAATTTCGGTGACATCCACATTTGCTCCATTATAGTACGATTATTATTATTATTATTATTACTACACTGCCTATGATACCTATAAAGTGATGATAAATGACTTCAGTAACTCTGTTAGAACCAGCCTCATTCATTAATAGCTGCATAAATAAAAAAACAAATAAACCTTTATACAATACTTTACATACACAAACTTCATATCAGATTGAATGTGCCCAATACAATCATTAGCATGTGACTTCTGGATTGTCTCGCTTTGGATTTGAGCCCCTGTGGAGTTGAGAATTTCTGGTGTTGCGGCAACAGGGGTGTGTTGGATATTGGAGCTTGCCATCATTCAGAAAGAAGGTGAGGGGTGGTGGGTCAAAGCTATCCTTCTCCTCTGAAATTAGGTTGTTGATGGAACCTTCAAATAGAGTAACCCACTGAATTTCAGTACCCTAGCCAAACTGCCTGTTCCAGTGGCCTGCAAAAGTATTGACCCCCACCCTTCAAAGTTTTCACATTTGATGCCACCTGAGCTTATTTTCATAATGCTCTCAAATCAAACTTAATATTTAGAGTCTTCACAAACTACTCCAAAGTGATAAAGCTAAAAAAAATGCAGATGAAATGTGAAATCAACAGAAAAAAATCAGATGATGCTCAGTTGCATAAGTATTCAAACCCTTTGCATAATTAACCCTAAATCACTTCAGGAGTAAATTATTTGTTTGAAAGGTTATAAAATAAGGGTAATAGGCTTCACCTGGATGTAATCAGTGGTTTAACTTAAAAATTAAGCTCTCCCACTTATCTTAGGAGTTTTATGGTGCAACTCACTTGGTCAAACAACAAGGTAACATGAAGACCAAGGAGTTTTCCAAAGAGGTCAGGCATAAAGTGATGGAGAAGCACCGTTCAGGGGAGGGTTATAAGAAGATTTCAAAGTCACCCGTTATCCCGTTGAGTACGTTGAAATCCATCATCAAGAAGTGGAAGACGTATCATACCGCCCAGACTCTACCCAGATCAGGTCACCCATCCAAACCGAGCAGCTTGGCAAGCAGGAAACTGGTTTGGGATGTCACTGCACATCCAAGAATGACTTTGAAAGATCTACAAGGCTTTATGTCCGAGATGGGGGTCAGTATTCATCAATCAACAATATCCCATTCCCTTTATAAAGCTGGCCTCCATGGACAGGTGGCAAGAAATAATCCATGACTGATAAAGATGGAGTTTGCCAAAAAACATCTTGATGATACTTCACGCATTTGTGGTCAGACGAGACAAAAATTGAACGTTTTGGTCTAAATTCAAAGCCTTATGTGTGGTGCAAGCCGAACAGCACATCACGCAGTCAACACCATCTCTACTGTCGAGCATGGTGGTGGCAGCCTCATGTTCTGTGGCTGCTTTTCATCAGCAGGGACTGGCAAGCTTGTCAAGATAGAAGGGACGATGGACGGTGCAAAGTACAGGTGAATCCTTGATGAAAACCAGCTTGAGTCAGCCATGAATCTGAAACTGGGTAGGTGATTCACATTTCAGCAGGACAATGATCCGAAGCACAAAGCTAAAGCCACACTGGAGTGGCTCGATAAAAAGAAAATCAATGTTCTTTAGTGGCTCAGTCAAAGTCCTGACTTGAACCCAATTGAACATTTATGGGGAGACTTGAAGATTGCAGTCCATCGACGATCCCCTCAAACTTGACAGAACTAGAGCAATTTTCACGTGAAGAATGGGTAACTGTGCAAAGCTAGTAGAGACTGACCGTACCCAAAAAAACTCGGTGCAGTCATTGCTGCAAAAGGTTCTTCCACCAAGTACTGACCTGAAGGGCTGAATACTTTTACAACCAGTGATTTTTGATCTGTACATGTTTTTTTCAGGTATTCCTGACACGTAACATTCTTCAACTATAAGTGTTTAGTTTGAGCTCTTCATTTATTAAGAAAAAAAAAGTTCATTTGGAAAAATTGTTTCTGCAGAATTCGTAATTCATCTAAATGTGGTATGATTGAAAAGGGGTGAATACTTTTGCAGGCCACTGCATGTAATGCCTTTACTATTACTTACTATCATGTTCCTTCATGAGGTTGGACTGGTTTACCTTTAGGGAAAGAAAATGTGGGGTATCAAATGTTGTTGCTGGCCAATGCATATTAGACTGGGATCCAATTCTGATTTCAGACCACTGCTTGCATCATTGCCAAGGCATGGTTGTGCCACTGATGCAGTGACCCCTGTATGTTCTGGCAGGAATTTGATACAAGGTGGCAGTAAGAACTAACTTCCTCTTTTTGAAATACACGATGGTATCTTTACTGTCCATCAACTAATAAGAGCAGATGGGATGCCTAGTTTAACGTCTGATGGATGGCACACACAATGATGCCCCGCCCTGCCTGGGAAACACCAGGGTAGCAGTTTAGAGCTGGGCCGACATTTGAACCCAGACGAGACAGCTCAGAGGGGAGTGTGCATAACTCTAGGCTATCCTGCTATACCCTCAAATGTTTACAGAATACATGTCAATTCAGAAAGAAGTGGATCTGAGGTGACACATCAAACTTGTCTGGACATTGAAAGTTTCTGAGACTGCTGTCCTGCTTTTCCATGTAATTTCACTATCTGGAGGCAGCAATAGATATGCTTTGTGATTTTGAAAGCTATAAAAAGTTTCATAAACAAAGTCGCAATCTTTTTAAGGGACTGGCAGGATTTTTTGGAGGTATGCACACTCACCTCTGAGCTGTCTAGCCTTGGTTCAAATCCTGACCCAGTTATAAACTGTCATCGCAGGGTTTCACAGGCAGGGTGATTCATCAATGTGTGTGCAGTCCCTTGGATGGATGTTGAACTGGATGTCCTGTCTTCTGGCATTAGTTGGTGGACATTGAAGATCTCACAGTGTCCTTTGTGAAGAGGTGAGCTATTGCTGGCACCTTGAACAAACAACAAATTCCTGCCCTTACTACTGCTGGGAAGGCAATGACAAACCACCTTGTATAACCCTTGGCCAGGAAGCTGCTTTGCTTTGGTGGCACTGATGCTCTGTGAAACGCATGGAACATCAGAGAAAGAGAAGAATTTATTTTAAAAAGGGGTTTTTCACCTTTGATCCATTTTATGCGACATCTTTCATTGCATTTGCAGGGAAGGAAACTGACAATTGATGATTTCATTGAAACTTGCTTTTAATCTGACATGTTTGTTTGCATTTTTAAAAATAAGACTGCTTTTTACAATGTTGATATGTGATCCTTGACCTTTATTGTTTTCGATCTCCAATGTCTTTTAACGTGAGTATAACTCAACTCACCATGTAAAATGTCCTATTTTACCTCTGCCGTATATTTGATCCAGTAAATCGCTCGCAAGTGAATGTGAACCATTTTGTTCCCACTCTTTCACTATAACAACAGAGCCTACTTTGAAAACGAATTTATTTTGGTTCGAGTTTTCGACGAAATTAGGTAAGAGTTTGTTTTAAACAAATTTTTAGAGTGTCACTACAGGATGTGCAGTTTCGGCTTGTTTCCGACCAGATTATTTTGTACATTACAAGGGAAAAATCTTCCTTATATGACAGTTATCCCGAAAAGTCTGTCACCTCGTCTACCTGAGAGACAAAGTGGGATTGACAAACTGTATGCACATCACATTATTCAATATAATGTCCATCCTCTTCAATGCACTTCGGTGAGCAGTCATGGAACTTTTTGCTCTCAGCACTGAATTGTCCTTAAGGCATGGACACAGCTGTGTTAACCTCCCCAGAGGATGCAAAATGTCTTCCCTAAACCTTTGTGGATTTGTTTTATTTTACTTTGTAAAATTTATTGGGGGGTTTTTTTTCGTGCATTTTTCTTCTGCATAAGCCTGGTGTTGGCTTCGTGGTTAGGGTGGCGGCTTGGGATCCCAGTGTCCTGAGTTCAAGCCCCGTTGGCTGCTGAATTAACACCAGGGGGTTGACTCAGCCTGTCATCCTTCCGAGGTCGGCGAAATGAGTGCCAGTGTACTGGTCCCGGTGTATGCCCCGGTTAGAATAGGTGTACCATATCCCTGTGTGTCATAAGAGGCGACCAGGGTTGGCGTCATGAAGGGCATCCGGCCATAAAACATTGCCTCAAGAAAAAGCCAAACCCCTGCACAGCAGGGAAAAATGGCTGTAAAAACGGTCATTATATATATATTATATTTTTCTTCTGCATCACCATTAATCTACTAAGCATTGGGATGTCTTTTTTACCGAATGCTCTTTCCGCCACAGCCACATCCTTGGTACTACATTCCATTATTTTGATTCGTAAAATAAAACAAAGTGTGAGAAACGATATTGACCAGATATGTTAGTAAATAATGACACTGAAAATGGAAATTCTTGATGGTCACAAAATTACATCATCAAGACATTTTGTGACCAATACTTTATCAGAACAGATAACAATGAACACTGGAGCGTGACAAAGATGTGTTCTTTCACCATTGATTTTATTTTATCAGAGAGGGACGTCACAAAAACTAAATATACAAAACTAAAGTTGGAGTATCTTCTCCAAAAAGTCACTTCGGCTACATATGAGAGCCTACCTGATCTGTTCAGCTGATTGTCCAGGCAAGGATCACTTTTCAGTTTTCCAGACCATGGCATAAGCAAAAAAAGCAAAAACACGAGATCGGTCAAACCTGAGAATTAATCTTCTCATTCATAATACTAATAATAATATTAATAATAATAATAATCTTCAGATGGTGGATTTCCAAGCTGCCTCTCTCAATGACAATGACTCTGGTACCAAGCAACAAGAAACAAGGAAATCCAACACAGGTGGAGGCCATTCAGCCCATGATGCCTGCGCGAACACTAGACTAATCCATCCATACAAGATCCAAGGAAGAAAATGCAAAAAAAGTTTTTAATTAATGAAATACATTTGTATATTTGTTTGTTTTGTTTTGTTGTTTTTTTAAACAGAGTTTTACATGGTGCAGCATCCTTTGCTATCATAATTTTAATAGCTTGAAAGAATTCCACAAAAAGTACGAAAAACTGCGTTCCTTTGTGAAGGAATGGGAAGCGATCAGAGGGGTGGGTGGGACTACGATTGATAATCAGCCTGATGGGGGCATGGCCGCGAGACACATTTGTCCGCGGGCCAATCAGATGTATATGGGTGTGGTTAATGGTGGAATCTTATCAGGAAGTTGGTGACAGCAACAACCAGACATATTTCAATAAAGTACACACTATTTAGAATGTTAGATCGTCTATAAAAGTATGTACAGTACCATTACAATGTGAACACATATTTCAAGTTTGTATGACAACATTTGTAAATCAGAAGTAGAACATTTATATATGTTTCCAAAAAAGGTAAAGAAACAAGTAAAACCATTTTTACATTCTTTTTGAAGTAACATCTCGACATTCTATTGCATTAAAAAAAACTAGAGGGGGAGCACTCGGTAGAGTGCAAAACCTCCACCGCCAATACTGCTCGGTCACTCAAGTGAACCTGATATCCTCTTCATTCAATTTGACGTCAACAGTGCTCACAGAGATATAGTTTACAACTTTCCCTTTAAAGGCCCGGTCACACCTTGACGTTTTAGCCAACGTATGCCGATTTTTGAATTTTTTTTCTAAAACGCTGGCACACGTTGAATACGTTATGGGTAAGTTTTGATAACATTGAGAGCACGCTGAAAAACACTGCCATACGTCGTTGTATGTTGGCTTTAAACGTTGTACTTTTTGGTTGTCCTCAAATTTTTTCATGCTTGAAATTTCACGACGTATGCCGGCGTATGACTCACACGTTCCGCTACGCTGGCCACAAGTTGTATGCACGGTCTGCGATCGTTGACAGACGTCAACACATGCTACTTGTAAGTTAATCATAAGTTGAGACACGCCGAGGTAATCTTTCGCGTACCCGAAACTTATTTCTAACCTATGATTAACGTGTTGTTGGCACGTTACGCGATCGTTGCCACACGTCGACAGACGTTACTTTTAAGTTACTCATAGGCTGAAAGACGTCGGTATAATGGATCGTCCTTGCGTCAGCGTCCACGGCCACGGCCAGGACACTTATTTGCAGCATTCTTCAAACTTTTCCTCGGCATGACGAGGATGTTCACACTTCGATGTCTAGCTTGGCTATGATTCCAATTGTCCATCCGCAGCGTCTATTTAAAATAGTCGAGTTTGAGCGTTTTAACACGTTCAGAAGAAACGCTTCAAATTTCCAAACCCCAGCGTCAAAAAACAAAGGCGAGTGACAGCAATTTAAATCGTTCATTGTAAACAATGAAAATAGTTGAGTGGTACCGTTTAAAAGTCGTTGAGTGTAAAAAAAATCCAATTGTTGAGCGCAAGCGTCTACTTTCAATAGTGGAGATGCAGCCATTTAAATCGTTGAGTGGCAGCCTATGAATAGCAAACCCTACGTCACCGGCAAAGATAAACTGCCGCACGATATGGATAAGTTAGGCTATCGTTGGGCATAGTTTGTGAACGCCGGCTTCACGATAATTATTCGTTGGTATATCATATCTATAAGTAATCAAAGTGCTCTATGCACATTATTAGTTCATTGTGCATTTGTCCAACCCGTTATGAATAGACATAAATCGTAAAAACAAGCTATAGCTCATTGTTGAAAAAGCCCCATAAAAAATTAGCCGCGAAGAACTTCAAACAATGGTGAAAAGATGTCTCCTACCCATGGACACGGGGACGCAAGGAGGATCCATCATAACCCACGCCCTCCCCCTCACACTCACCTACTACTGCCAACATGAACAAACTACTACTAATACTAATACTAATAGTAATACTGATACTGATACTGTTACTGCTGACATGGACATCGACTCAAAAAGGACTCGAAAACACTGTTGGGTTCCCCTTTTATGAACACCATTTTTATATACCAATTCCCAAAACCGCTGGGAACACGTCTTTATATGGCAGTTGTAAGCTAGAAACACGTTAATTTTTTTTGTCAACCGGAAGACGTCATTGGAATACATCTACATACGTCGATGTGTGTTGGGACTACGTAAAGAATTGGTTCAAAGCACGTCAAACATAAGTTAGAAATAAGTTTCGCGTAAAAAAGACATTACCGCGACGTGTTTCGACTTATGAGTAGCTTATAAGTAGCCTTTGTGGATGTGTGTAAGCGTCCACATATCGTGTGTAAAACTTATCCCCATCGCATGCGGAACGTGTGTCATACGCCAAGTACGTCGTAAAATTTTGAACATGTTTAAAATTTCTTGACGTACTCTACTTACTACGACGTATGATAGCGTACTTTAGCGTTCTACTCACGTATACCAAACTTACTCATACCGTATTTGACGTGCCCCAACGTTTTAGACACATTTTTCTAAGGTCGGCATACGCTGGCAAGATCGCCAAGGTGTGACCGCGATGTTGACACTTCTATTTCTACGGCAGTTATGATTCGAATCGTTGTGCGTCAGCCTTTTAATAGGCTACGTCACGACATCGTCGGCGATGCGTGCAATGCGCTATGCCTAAGTTAGACTATCGTTGGGCATTGGTAGTGTAGGCCGACAACAGGTTCAGCATTCGTTGGTATAAGTTATCTATAACACAACGAAACGTTCTGTGTCCGTTACCAATGCGTTATACATAAGACCAAGTCGCTATGAATACGTCCGAATCTTTAAAAAAAAACATCAAAAGTTCAACGTATGCCAGCGTTTTACATACATTTTAATACGTTGCCATCGCTGGCTAAAACATCAAGGTGTGACCGGGCCTTTACTTTTAACTCTTACATACTCAATTCATTCGTCATAACTAGATTCCTTGAGACAGAAATTGATTTTACGTGGGTATATCCACCTGAAGTTCCAAAATCAGCCGCAATTATAATTTTGGCATGTTTTTTGTTGGAAATCACTTATAACATGGAGAAATGCAAAAAAAAAAATTCAAATATTTTTCAAATAAAATCGAAAATTTTTTGAAAAAAAGTTGCAAAATTTTGTTTTTTTTTTTCTCTAACAAATTTTTTTTTTGGTTGGAAATCACTTAAAACATGTAGAAATGCAAAAACAAAAATTCAAATATTTTTTCAAAATGGCCGCCATAGCGGCCATATTGGACTTTGGTCCAAGTCCAAAATCTAATGGCATGATCCTTGGACCAAACCTAATCACCCCACCAAGTTTCGTCAAAATCCGTCGAGGAGTTTTTCCGTAATACTGTTCACAAACAAACAAACAAACAAGCAGTCATAGACTGGTACTTACGAAATCGTCAACTTGACCTCTGACCTTGTCTAATAAAAGCTGTCTCGAGAGAAGGTAGAGACGCAAACCAGAAGTTTCTACGATGATTCTGTACCAAACCATCAAAAATCGAATGTTTTGGATGTTTGACCTCACTGTGACCTTGACCTTTGACCGATTTTGACCAAAATCTAATCAGCGCTAGCCACCACCCTCCTGAATCACGTGGTGTAATTTGACATTGGTAGCTTCTTCCGTTCTCGAGTTATCATTTATTTGGATGTTTGACCTCACTGTGACCTTGACCTTTGACCGATTTTGATCAAAATCTAATCAGCACGAGCCATCACCCTCCTGAATGACGTGGTGTAATTTGACATTGGTAGCTTCTTCCGTTCTCGAGTTATCTTCACCAAACCATCAAAAATCGAATATTTGACCTCACTGTGACCTTGACCTTTGACCGATTTTGACCAAAATCTAATCAGCGCTAGCTATCACCCTCCTGAATCACGTGGTGTAATTTGACATTGGTAGCCTCTTCCGTTCTCGAGTTACCGTGCCTACAAACAAACACACAAACACACAAACAAACACACAAACAAACAAACAAACACACAAACAGAGGACGGAAGTCATCAATATACTAACGAAATCTAAAGATTTCGTAAGTAACAAACAAACAAACAGAAAGGGATGAAAACAGTAACCTCCGATCTTCGATGGCGGAGGTTAAAAAGTGTTTACGCCTTGTTATTGAGACAAATGATTATATTTAATTCAAACAATGGTCGCATTTTAAAATATGCAGATGACTGTGATTGTCGGTTTTCTTAAAGAGAACGAGCCAGATTATAGAAATATTATTCGGAATTGTGTTGCATGGTGTCGTGATAATTTTCTTCAGTTGAACACTCAAAAGACCAAAGATATTATTTTTGACTTTAGGAAATCCAAACCTCAGTTACTCCCAGTCACAATCAACATTGCTGATATTGAGGCTGTTCACTCTTCTAAGCATTTAGGCCTCATAATTCATGATAATCTATCATGGTCAGAACACTGTAAATCACTGGTTTCCAAAGGATAGAACCACCTGTACTTTCTTAGGCAACTGAATTATCATTTAGGGTTGATAAAACAATTATGGAGATTCACTCATTGAGTGTAATATTTTATGGTTGCTGTGTCTGGTTTAGTGGTGTCAAAAATGTGGTTTGGTAAAACTGCAGAGAGTAACAAAACAGGTTGGAAAAATTATCGGATGAAAGATAGACATAGGTGTTTAATTAATTCCTCCGCCACCAAAGGTGGACAGAGGTTATGTTTCCACCCTTGTCTGTCTGTTTGTTTATCTATGAACAGGATATCTCAAAAAGTTGTGGACGGATTCGGAAGAAATTTGGTGGAGACATTGGGTGTGTGACAAGGACAAAACTAGAAGAGCAGTCGGGAGAGTGCATACCTCCGCCAGGCTGATTAGTTTACTTTTTTATCCCAATGATTGGCTGGATCTGAATTCGGACTTGAACTAAAATTTAATTAGCTTGTTCTTGTCACCTAACAAACTCATCCACCAAGTTTCATCCGAATCTGTCCACAACTTTTTTAAAATATCTTGCTATATATCATTTTATACTGAGACAACATGGCCAAAAGTATGTGGGCAAGCCGGTAGGCGACGAGGGATTTGCGAGGATCAAAGCGCTGGATACGATGCTTTTCATTCTGACCGATCCACCGACGAAGATTCATTGCCAAGACATACAATTGTTCCTCTACCTGGCAAGATTTTTCCTACTGCGTATTTTGCCAACTGGCACTCCTCATAACAATGACGGTAAATAGACACCCTATTTTTGAAGGACTACCATTTGAAAAATAATCGGTTTGCTGGTTTGTGCTGTGGAGCCTCGCATTGCACACACACACACACACACACACACACACACACACACACACACACACACACACACACACACACACACACACACACACACACACACACACGGAAAGCCCGATAAACTTCTCTCAATGCTCTTGTTTGACCACACCTCCTGAGCCACACAATATTTTCATAAGCCACGCCCACTTTCCATAAGCCACGCCCAGTTTCATACACCACTCCCACTTTTCATCAACCACATCCACTTTCCCTAAGCTCCGCCCACTTTCCTAAGCCCCTCATAAAAAATGACGTTAAATAGACACCCGATTTTTGAAGGACTACCATTTGAAAAATAAAACCTCAATCAAAAATCGGCTCAAGTAAAATTTTCTAAATATCTCGAAGTGTTTAATTCCAAAATCTCGTTTCTCTACATTCAAAACTGAAGGACAAGTATTGAAAATACTGTACGTGGTTTTTCGACCGCTGCACAGCAACGGCTGGTTGCTCGGCAACGAAATTCAAACGCGCACATTCCCAGCACATATTGCACATGTTGGCAAAGTTTCATCAAAATCAGTTTGCTGGTTCATGCTGTGGAGCCTCGCGTTGCAAACACACACACACATACACACACACACACACACACACACACACACACACACACACACATACACACACACACACGGAAAACCCTACAATAAGGGATATCTAGCATATATAGCTAATCCAATACCTGCTCATGCAACATCTCATTCCAATATCATAGCCATTAACATGGAGTTGGTCACACCCCCCCCCCCTTTGCTGCCGCAACAGCCTCCATTCTTCTGAGAAGGATTTCCACTGGATGTTGGAACATTGCTGCAAGGATTTACTTCCATTCAGCCACAA
Organism: Eptatretus burgeri; assembly: GCF_056783735.1. Lineage (NCBI taxonomy): Eukaryota > Metazoa > Chordata > Myxini > Myxiniformes > Myxinidae > Eptatretus > Eptatretus burgeri. The sequence continues at coordinate 14,999,360 of NC_140962.1, read as the reverse complement.
GACCATTAGTGAGGTCAGGCACTGATGTTGGGTGATTAGGTCTGGCTCACAGTCGGCCTTCCAATTCATCCCAAAGCTGTTCGATGGGGTTGAGGTCAGGACTCTGTGCAGGCCCGTCAAGTTCTTCCCCACTGATCTCTACAAACCATTTCTGTATGGACCTAACTTTGTGCAAGGGGGCATTGTCATGCTGAAACAGGAAAGGGCCTTCCCCAAACTGTTGCCAAAAAAGTTGGAAGCACAGAATCGTCTCAAATGTCATTGTGTGCTGTGGCGTTAAGATTTCCCTTTACTGGAACTAAGGGGACTAGCCTGAAATATTAAAAACAGCCCCAGACCATAATTATTCCTCCTCCACCAAACTTTACAGATGGGACTATGCATTCGGGCAGGTAGCGTTCTCCTGGCATCCGCCAAACCCAGATTTGTCCGTCGGACTGCCAGATCGTGAAGCATGATTCATCACTCCAGAGAACGCGTTTCCACTGCTCCAGAGTCCAATGGCAGTGAGCTTTTCACCACTCCAGCCAACGCTCGACATTGCGCACAGTGATCTTAGGCTTTTGTGCAGCTGCTCAGCCATGGAAACCCATTTCTTGAAGCTCTCGACGAACAGTGCTTGTGCTGACCTTGTTTCCAGAGTCAGTTTGGAACTTGGTAGTGAGTGTTGCAACCGACGACAGACAATTTTTCCGCACTACGCACTTCAGCACTCGGCAGTCCCATTCTGTGAGCTTGTGTGGCCTACCACTTCGTGGCTGAGATGTTGTTGCTCCTCGACGTTTCCACTTCACAATAACCACACTTACAGTTGATCGGGCCACTCTAGCAGGGCAGAAATTTGACGAACTGACTTGTTGGAAAGGTGGCATCCTATGACCATGCCACGTTGAAAGTCACTGAGCTCTTCAGTACAGCCCATTCCACTGTCAATGATTGTCTTGGAGATTGCATGTCTGTATGCTTGATGTTATACACCTGTCAGCAATGGGTGTGGCTGAAATAGCCGAATCCACTAATGAGAAGCGGTGTCTGCATACTTTTAGCCATGTAGTGTATTACTCAATGGTGAAGAATCACTTGAAAACTTCTCGGATCTGGATTCTTCTTTCTCAGATCCTCACCAAAGTCGAATAAATGCTTCCTTGTTACATACCCAACCTTCCCACCATGTTTTGTCCGAATCCGTCCCCAACCTTTTGAGAAATCGTGCTAATGTCATTTTTGGCCCAATCTCTAAATGGTGAAAAATCACTTTAAAAAATCTCGGATTCAGATCTGGATTCGGATCTTCATAAAAATCTAATCATTTCGTCCACTTCAAATACCCAAGCTGTCCACCAAATTTTGTCCGAATCCGTCCCCAATTTTTTGAGATTTTTGTTCACAAACAGACAAACAAACAAGACAAGCCGGTAGGCAGCGATGGGTCGCCGAGCTAGGAAACTATAAGATGTAGAGCAAAATGGATGTCATATAGCGGATAGGGAATCACCTTAAGATTATGCATATCAAATCTCATCCAATTCCATCTTCTGATAACTACTCGGTATCCATTTGAATAAAAAGTACCGAAAATGCGTTTTGAAACCGGGAATCCCCAAAGTTCGAGGGGGTGCTGTGGGTGAACAAAGATCTAAATCGAAAATCCGGCTCGATGGTTTGTGCACAATGTATTCCAGACGATTAGTGTGAATTTTCATGACCATCTGACCATAACCCTAGGAGGAGTAGCATTTGGCGCGAAGGCACCTCCAGCTCTCGCATATTATCGATTTTTGCACTAATTGACCTTTGACCCCTGACCTAAGCAAAATCGGTCAATATGTCCTGAGGCAAAGTTGCAGTACTCAATTGAGTACCATGAACCTGCAAAGTTTCATTCGTATCGATGCACTCACCTGGTCGCTAGGGGGCCTTCAATTTTCACCAATTTTCGCGCATACCCAAATTGTCGGGGCTGCTGCGGGTAAAGTATTCCATATATCACAAAAACCGGAATACATTTGATAGAGCATCACCTGTCGATCATTCATGCCAAATTTCATAACCCTATGTGGGACAATGGCTTTCGGAATTGATTTCGCGTGAACGGTACCGAGTTTGAAGGTTTTTCGGTTGTTGCTTGGGAACCAAAGCGTCCCTAGCAACCATCACAATTTCCAAAGCACTAGGTCATAAGATGTACCTACCACCTGAGTTTGGTCAAAATCCACCCACGTTTACTACCAATTATGCTGATGACAAACGAACAAGCATCCAAACAAACATCCTGACAACCAGACAGAATTACTGACAATAAACAGACAGAATTACTGACAATAAGGGTCACCTATTCCGGCGACCCAAATGATGTGCATAGCACGTTACTTGCGAAACCCATAAAACAAATTTGACCTTAAAAATAATTGGTTGTTGAATTCAATTACCAAATATGCAAATCTTCAAATTTCAAGTCAATCGGAAGAAAACTGACAATTTTAGAAATCCTGCCTATGTCGACTTTTTGGCCTATATTGACCTTTTGGCCTAAGTTGACCTAAAAAATAATTGGCTGGTTGAATTCAGTGACCTGAAATATGAATCCTCTTCAAATTTCAAGTTAAATGGATGAAAATTTAGGATTTTAGAAATCGGATTGAAGTTGTTGACCTTTGGCCTATGTTGACCGTTTGGCCAAGGTTGACCTAAAAAAAAAAATTGGTTGAATTCAGTCACCAAATATGCAACTCCTCTTCAAATTTCAAGTCAATCAGATGAAATTTGAGAATTTAAGAAATTTGGCCTATGTTGACCTTTTGGCCGAGATTGACCTCAAAAGTAATTGGTAATTGAATTCAGTTACCTGATATGCAAATCCTCTTCCAATTTTAAGTCAATCGGATGAAAATTGATGATCCTTACTATAATTCACAGACCGGTGTTTGTTTGTTTGTCGCGCTACTCTTCCTACACTTCTGGGCCGATTACATCCAAGTCTTGCTACATAGGATCAGTATGACCCCAATAAGTGCAGAGGGGTGTTTTATCTTTGCCGGTGGTCTTGGGGGGGGGCGGGGTTAGGGGGGATGCAAATTCTCTATTAAATGTGCATAGTTGTATGCTTCCTGCAGGTGGGAGAGGGTATTACAAGTCACCATCCTTTACAAGACCGTATTCCTATCCCCATGTTTTCTTGTGTGGTGAGATTTTTTGAATTATAAGGCTATAAGCAGTAGGTATGTTTTTGCTTCATGCACATAACTTGGGTTTTATTTAACCTATACAGAGCTGTCAGTTGTCTTCCACCACTCAAATAAAAAGGTATGCATCAGAAGAACGTGTTGAATGCTTGGAACAAGATCGTCTGTCGGGCGAGTACTCTGCTAGTTTCATAAATTTGACAAAGTTGTTGACCTTTGGCTTTTGTTGACCCTTTGACCTCAAAATCACTGGGCTTCTTGCTTATGACCAACTCTACCGTTTTGTGAAGTTTTGTGAAGATTGGTTTCAAATTGTGACCTGTAGGCGATTGACAAACAAACAGACACACTGACAGACAGACAGAATCCCAGACCAAACCAACCAATGTACTTGTGATTCTTCGATTTCACAAGTAACAAACAGACAGACATACAGACAGTGTTGAATGAAACCATTAGCTCCATTCATCACACAAATGGAGGAGGAAATAAGCCAACCAGCCGAACCCTGGATGAGTATACCGGACTTTAACAGGGACACAAATTTGACAATACTGTGCAGCAAAACAAGGTACGAGTTAACACAGAAAATTGGGCGAAAACACAAACAGTAACATGGGTATGAATATTTAACTGAACGACATGATAGATCCGGTTCAGAAATGTTATTTTTTTATTAGGGTGAAAGGAGCAGCTGCAGATTCAACCGACATGTGGAGTAAATACGGCTTTTGCTGTGGAATTGCTGGACCTACAGTTCCAAAACTTACCTTGCTGCCATCGAACTAGATGGCGATGCATCACGACCAAACACAAGCAGGAAATTTTACTCCACTATCTCAGTGCAGAAGAGCAGAAGACTTTCACACAGTTGACTGCAGATACCTCCACATATGACGATATGGTGAGTGCACTTGAAACATATTTTGGACGTAAAAAGAGTGCATTGATCGAACTTTGCAAATTTCGGGAATGTGGTCAAGGGAATGATGAGCCAGTGAAACAGGTTGTTGAAACTCTGAGTGAACTTGCAGGTACTTGTAATGTCAGGTCCTTCACATGAGATTAACTGATGGGAGACCAATTGATTGAGAAGACTAAATGATTTTCTGCATTAGGGAATGACTGCTTATGAAAGATGACAAGCTCACATTATAGAAGGCTAACATACTTGCCATCTAGATAGAATCAGCTATGACTGACTCAAAGCTGATTAACGAGGCGTCTCCTGGTTCCTCAAGCTCAGTTTTAGGGGAGCAACAGGTCGCACAGGCTCAGGCTGCCCAGGTGCAAAGGGTTAATGTCAGATCTCAGTGCCAACTCCATCAGCATCCTCTCGCTCAACAGCTTATCAAACTATGCTGAAACTGTGGAGGGATTCATGGAGCAAAAGCCCAGTGCCCTGCACATGGCAAACAACTGTTTGAAGTTGAACCACTTTCCACGAGTATGCAGATCAGCCAAGAAGTGAGGTTCATCAGTTCACCATGTTGATGAACTTCATGTTGCAGAGAGTGAAAAGCTACATGCCTACACTATCGCTTCTACTCAGTAGACAGACAACTTCGAGGATTGTGAAGTGTGGATTGAGGGAAAACCGGGCCCACGCTTCATTGATGTCGGTGATGAAGTGTCAATCCTTAGCGAATACCTCCACTGTGAATGCTTTTCACAAGTCCAACTCGCATCTGCACACTCTCGCCTTTGAGCATATGATGACACTATAATTTCTGTTAAAGGAACGATAACTATGCCATGAGCTACAGGAGTATTATGCTCAACACCTTTACTTTTCACGTAACAAAAGGTAGACGACTAATGGGACAGTGTCAACATGCTCGATTAACTTGGGTTCAAACTTTAAGACCCAACTGGTGCACCTATCCGCATGATCGCCAACAATGAAATGAAGCAGCAGTACCCTTCCGTTTTCAGTTGTTTTGGGGAGTGTAAGAGGTACTGTCGTGCTCCTCACTCGGATCCTTCAGCTTCGTTTGTGTCTCAAGGCTTGAGGTATCTGCCTTTTGCTGGTCATGATGAAGTTTCTAGAGAATTGAACGACCTTGAATCTGAGGGCATCATCAAGCGCATCAAATTATCTCCTTAGGTGTCCAAGCTCGTCAATGCACGATGCAAGAACGGAGAGGTGAGGATATGTTTTGATGTAAAATCAGTGAATAAAGTCATTATCAGTGAATAAAAAGAATCCCTCTTTCAACCAATGTGGAAGGGGTCAACATAGGCTTCATGTCATGGTTTGCGAGTGTTCACGAGGCTAGATATAAGGAGAACCTACCTTCATGTACCCTTCGTGAAGCACAGTCGACATTTGACCACATTTCTGACTCATGACGGTGTGTTCCAAGATTGCAGAATGCCATATGGACCAAGATCCATCTCAAGTGCATTCCAGAAGATCGTTTTGTGTTCTCCCGGGCATGGAGGGGATGCTTAACCAAAACGACGGCATCATCATCCACAGAAAGGATAAATGGAACATGATCAGTGGTTGAATACTGCACCATCACAAGTAGCGAAGCATAGTCTGACTTAATGAGGAGAAGTGTAAATTCACAATATAAACGATTGGCTTCCTCAGGTACATGACAACCACAGGAATAAAGCCTAAACAGAGCAATGTCACAACAATAAGAGCTCTTCCTCCTCCATCCAACATGAAGGACTTAGCATTAGACCTGGATACAGAGGGTCCCCACCATAAGTCTGCCCGCTATCTGTCATTTCACATACTAGTGCGCGCCAGTACGTGCATGCCGTACGTGCAAAAAAATTAAAAAATACAAATTTCAAACCGCGTGCCAGAAACAACAACCACACAGGCCGTTCCTTCGCTCTCGCGTGCCCCTACGTGTGTGGCCGTACATGCAAAAAAAAAACAAAAAAAACTTTCAAACAACCACACAGGCCGTTCCTTCGCTCTCATAAACGACAACTGGATTGGGGCATTGTGTTTATCTATAAATGCGCATAAGAAATCGAGAAATTATGAGAATACAGTAAGTCATCACTATCCGGAAGTACGTACATTGTAACCCATAATGGGGAACACGCTCTAACTTGGCCATAACTTGGGAACCACTTGTCTGATTAATTTCAAACTTTTTGAAAGGCAAACAAACAGAGATTGCTGGAATTATAGATAGAAGATAGATACTGTGGGTGCAAAATGCCAAGCAACGTGTCCTGTCATTGGTAACTGAGGATCTCTTCCCCAACGGCCACGCCTACGCAGCAACGTGTCCTGTCATTGGTTTGGTAAATAAATGGCCATAACTTGGGAACCACTTGCCCGATTAATATCAAACCTTGAAAAGGCACATACTCAGGTCCACAGCAATATACCTGGCAAGTTTCAATTAGACCGGACCAGTGGTTGTTGAGAAACAGCGGTCACAGACACACACAGGTCAGGTCAGGTATGGGAGCATGTGCCAGAACAGCGCGTCGCTGCGTCCACTTTCCGCCGGTACTCCAGGGGCCTCCGTCTGGCCATCCCCCAGGCAGATGCCAGGCCCATCCCCATCTCCTTGAGATGATGGTCAACCTGCTGCAACCATGAGGCACGTGGTCGGGCCACTGGCCTCCTCCACTCATGAGACTCCCTTGCTGAGAGAATCTGGTGAGCAGGATCAGAGTCAGGAAAATGAGCCACATGTCCATACAGCCGCAACTGATGCTCACGGACTATGCAGGTCACAAATCTCATCCGAGTCTCTCTCAGCAACCGCTCGTTGGACACAAAATCCGACCAGCGATAGCCAAGGATCCTCCGAAGAGACCTGGTACCAAAGGAATTAAGTCTCCGTCTCAGATCCTTGGTCAGAATCCAAGTCTCGCACCCAGAGAGCAAGACTGGAAGTACCAAGGACCTGAAGACTCGAACTTTCGTCCTCCCGCACAGGTACCGGCAGCGCCACACCCCATGATCCAGTGAATCCATGACTCCCCAGGCCTGACCCAGACGTCTCTTGACCTCTGACTCGCAGCCAGCAGAGACATGAATATCACTGCCAAGGTAAGTGAATCTCTCCACGACCTCAACATCCTCACCACAAACAGACACAGACAGGACAGCAGCATCCAAGATGTCACCGAAAGCCTGGATCTTAGTTTTGACCCAAGAAACCCGTAATCCCAACGGCTCCGACTCCTCATTCAGCACCTCGAGGGCCCCCAAGAGGATGTCTAAAGTCTCCGCAAAGATGACTGCATCATCTGCAAAATCAAGGTCCAAGATCTTGACATTCCCAAACAATGCACCGCAACTTGATCTCTCCGACATCCTCCCGAGAATCCAGTCCATACAAGTGCTGAAAAGTGTGGGGCAAGTACACATCCCTGATGAACTCCAGTAGCAACTGGAAATAAGTCAGAGATGGTACCACCACACTTCACAGCACTCTCAGTACCAGAGTAGAGTTCAGACATCAGATCGATCAGTTTTGGTGGCACCCCACGAAGACCAAGAATCCTCCAGAGGACATCCCGATTCACTGAATCGAACGCTTTACAGAGATCAACATCGGCTGCAAGCAGCCCCTGCCGAAACTCTCGTCTGCGTTCGGTGAGGACACGAAGTGCAAGGATACGGTCAATCGTTGACCTCTTTGGTGTAAAGTCTGACTGCTCTGGACGCTGGCGCTCAAGCAGATGGTGGCGAACCCTATCAAAAATTATCCGAACAAAGACCTTGCCCGGCACTGAGAGCAGCGTCACCCCTCGGTAGTTGTTGCAGTCTTTGCGTTCACCCTTCCCTTTCCAGAGAGGGACAACAAGGCCCCTCTTCCAGTCAGTTGGGATGATGCCTGTGTTCCAGGCAGAGCACAAAACTGCATACAACGACACGAGTGCAGCATTTCCACCAGCCTTGAGAAGTTCGGCATGGATGCCACAGATCTCTGGAGCTTTGCCCCATTTCAACTGGTTCACCGCAGCCCGTGTTTCCACAAGCGAAGGTGGACCACAGTTGATTCGAGGGTCAGCAACAGGGATTGTAACACCCTTGACGTCCAACTCGACAGCTGGGGGATCAGCCTGGTACAACCGCTCAAAGTAACCGGCCCAGCGGGCCTTCACTTCAGACTCCTCTGTCAAGAGCCTACCACTCTCTGCTCGAACTGCAGTGCTCCGAGGGATGGGCTTGGATGAACGTAATGCGCAAATTCCCCTGTAAGCGGGACGAGAATCACCTGTCCACAGGTGATGCTCTACCCCCTCACAGATTCCTCGCACATAGGCCTCCTTGTCCACCCTCAGTGCACGTACAGTTTTATGCCTCAGCTCCCTGAACAGCTCAGCTCTGCCATTCAGCCTGGCCCTGCGACTCTGGTCAATGGTATCCAGTGTCCCTTGAGAGACAAAATTCTTCTTTGCCCTGCGGTGAGCTCCAAGGCATCCACCGGCAACATCAAGGACAGTGGTCTTGAAGGCGCTCCACAACTCTTCAGGACCCCCCAAAGTACCCAGACCCCCCAAGTGTCCAATCAGCCTGTTCGCAAACTCCTCAGCTACTCTCTCATCCCTGAGCTTGGCAACATCCAGCCTAGGCTGGGATGGTACCATTCTCCAGGATTTAAGGTGCAGCTTTAGAGTTGCTACAACAAGCCTGTGGTCAGTATTGAGGAACTGAGCACTCCGGTAGACCCTGCAGTTCTGGATCATCCTCCAACGACCGTCAATGAGGACATGGTCAATCTCCTTTGCCACACCGCCAGCGTTGGAATACCAAGTCCAGCGATGAGCTTGTGGGTGCTGAAACCATGAACCAGCCACCCTAAGTCCATGACTTCTTGCAAAGTCAAGGAACTTAGTGCTATTCTGGTTCATAGTTCCTGACCCATGGGGACCAACACACACCTCATAACCATCCCTATCAGTTCCAGTCGATGCATTGAAATCCCCCAAGACGAGAAGTGTATCTCGTCTGGGGCACTGATCAACCACAGACTCGAGTGTGGCGTTGAATGTGTCCTTCACGGTGAGATCACTCGCCTCAGTCGGAGCATAAACAGAGACCAGGGAAATGACACCGAAGGAGTGGCGAATCCTTAATCTCATAATACTGTTGTGGTTGACCAAATTCGCAAACCACCATTCAGGTCCCTTAGGTGAGATATCTCGGTAAGTATATGTGTAGTTAGGCCCAAACCCGTTGTCTAGAGGGAATAAATGTCATTTATGCGTGCTGCGACTCTTCAGGATGGCCGTTTTTCTTTTACTATCTTTATTTTGGACCAACCGCCATGATTACCACCACCAACCACGTCTCAACAGTCGTCACAACATCAACCACCCACCACAACGCCGCTTCACCACAACAGCCACGACCTTTACCGTCACACCTCGCAACCGTCGCATCGCCACCGTTCTTGCGCCGCTTGTGGGTACCGGTATTGGACTCGTGCAGGGCGCGCGCCGAACAGCGTGTACAAAACCACGGACTTTCCGCTCCAAAAACGGATCAAAAACGACTCACGCCCACTTTTGTTCCGTCCAATCGGTGAGCAAGGGGCGATTTGGCCCCGCCTCCAGGGCGTTGGAGGGCGGTCGCTATATGCAAATTCATGGATCAAAATGCATTCACGCCCACTTTTTCTCGGGCCAATGGGGAGCGAGGTGAAAGGTCGAAGGCAGGGGGTCAAAGGCGAAGCCACGGGGCTTATATAAGCGGCTGCATTCGTCAGAAAAGGGTCGTCGTGTGCGTTGGAGTTGAGTGCAGTTGGGAAGTTCGCAGGAGGAAGAGTTCGGAGTTGGAGTCGGAGCGAAGAGGACGGAGCTGGGGAGAGGCGGCGGCGGCGAAGGCAGACGAGGGGGTGCTCGCGTCGGTGCCGGGAGCTGCACACCAGGGAGGCCGACGGCGCGACCTGGTCGAGGTGGAGACGCTCGTCGCGGGACCCGAGACAGAGTAAAAATCCTCCTTTCCCCGAGCATCAGCAACCCCCTCCTGTTTCCCCCCGCGCTGAGATAGTGCGACCAAGGGGGCCCCCTTCCCACCCCCTACCAGACACTGTCCGCGAGGCCCGCGGAGTTGAGGCACCACCGCCGCTCCGCGTCTCATCACCAGACGGGTAGGCCCGACCCGGTCTCGGCCCCAGGCCCGCCTCATCCTGGAGGGTGGTTCTCTTTTCTTTTGCTTTGGGAATATGTGTTGTCGGCGCCGTCTGTGAAGTAGAATTGTATAAGTGTTGCCGTGTGCTCGGTAGTCGGATAGCTCTGCATTGTGTCTTCGCTTTCACATTTGCTTTTTGTGTAAAATTGCATTGTGTTTCTTCTTCTTTTTCTATGTGCTTTTGGTGGAATTGAATATGTGTGCTTTCCGTTCATCGCGAATAAATGTGCTTTATGTTGAACTGCTTTCCCGCTTCGCTTCGTCATTTCTCTCATTGAATCCTCATCTTGCTTCACGTAAAGGGTTGGTAGTGGGCTGAATACGCCCGATAATTAATCGAACCGTCGAGGCCGACGATAACAACGCTCGGTTATCCCGATAGTACGGAACGGGTCGCTTAAGTGGCCCGTGTCCGAAGTCGACCTGCGGCGAGGTGCGATCGCCCGGTCTACCCTCCGTGTGGGTACTTAGGTAGGTCGAATTTGGCGAGCAACCCTATCCCACGCGGGGGCCGATTGGCTCGATCGCGGTGAGACCGAAAGGTCCACCCGTGACTGGTTCCCGGCGTTAGTCCGAGAGGGTCACGACTGGATTGTCCGTCCGGTGGGCGACGTGCCGCGATTCGAGTTACGTGGCCGTCAGCACGCCGGCGGGCGCGAATCCGTAACAATACGCTCGTTGACCGGTGTTACCTCAATTATCATTGGGGTCAGCTTATTGGACACAGCTACAGCAACTCCTTGGGTATGGTAACCATCAGAGCGACCAGACCAATAGTAGGTGTAACCACCCACCATTATCTCGCCACAATCCGGTCTCTGAACCTCAGAGAGAGAGCTGCAATCCCGATGTCCAAACGCTTGAGCTCAGATGATAACAGAGACAGGTGATCATCCTCTCTTAGGGATAGGACATTCCAGGCACCCACCCGAAGGGACTGCCTCAGGTTAACCCAAGGAGACCACCGTCTGGTGGACGACACCTCAGCACCACTCCGACACACTCTCCCGCAATCTGACCCAGGTATGTTACCCCGTGGTTTCCCTCCTATCATCAAAGATTGGGGGTCCCGAAGGCTTTGCCCCAATCTCGTCATCCGGTGAGCTGCCCTGCGAAGGGAAGCTGCACAGGAGGTACTCCCACGGAGTGGGTTTTCAGATTTTTTTGCGTTTTTGCGTTTTGCGGAATGAAGGGTTTTATGGTGGCCGGAGTGCAAATCCTGCCACCAACCTCCTAATAAGGAGTAACCCAACTGCAGGAGGACGTCCGCAGACACAGTTGGGCACTAGATATGGATGGCCGTTGGCTCACAAGGAGCTCCTCCGCCCTTTGACAGGTTTTGTTTTTAATCCTGCTGGGTGTCCATATCCAAACACCCTCCTCACCAGAAAACCTGGTGGGGGAGACGGTTTAGTCGCCGACAACCCGACCATGGAACAGGTTAGTACAGGTTTACATGGTACCTGTAGCAGGTCACAGATCGAACCTGACCTGACTGATTCTTCTTTGCCCTGCATGATTGCTGGAATTATAGATAGATAAGTCCATATAAGTCATGAGGAGTGACCATCTACCATGTCTAGAAATAGACTTTCGCTGGACATCTCTTTGGAATATATGAAAGTACTATTTTGTAAATGAATTCAATGTGCTGAATTCGAATATGAATGTTGGCACTGTGTCAAAGTGGCACACAGGCCTTTATTTTGCTCTTAAAGATGCACTTTCACAAAAACAAACCATGCTGCAGGTATGGATGGCCTTCCTCAACTAGAATACATTATTTTCTGAAGAAACCCAATGCATTGAATCCAAAAATTATGTTTATAATTCCAGTCGGCATCTATAATGCTAATTCGGTACTGGAAGCAGGAATTATTTGAGTATTGTTTTCCAAAATGATGTCAAAGCACCTCAAAAGTGTGCCCGATTGGCTTGAATTAAATTTAAAGGGGTAGGAGACTTTGTCATGAATACAATAAGAACAGAACTGTCCAAGACATCATTTATTGATAAACAAATCTATATATTACAAAAACTCTCATCTTGTATGTATGTATGTATGTATGTTCCCAAAATACAGCCAAAACGGTACACGATAGCCCAAAAATTTTAGGGCCACCTTACTCACCATTCGCCTGCGGTGTGCAGTATCAAGTTTCATTCAAATCGGGCAATGAAAAAAAAAATATTAAAAAATCAATTCCAGATTCAGTCAAGTATTCTTCAGGAGTATTTGATCAATGCAAACAACCTCAGCGGTATAGTTCGCTGGAGCTATCTTTTTTTTTCTTGAAATGATTTATTTAAAAATCTCAAACATTTAGTATAGACAAAGTACAATTTATTTTCAAGCATAAAATAAACATCGCCATTTTGATCTAATACTTCCGTGTTCATTAATAAATAAAATTGTGTTTAGAAGATTATGCACAATCTATCTATGGAGTGAAGCCTGTGGCTGCTGGTTGCATCATTGGTTGGGACGTGGCTATGCCGCTGATGCAGTGTCCCCCTTACCAGTACACTGGTACTCATTTCGCCGACCTTGGAAGGATGACAGGCTGAGTCAACCTCCCGGCGTATTAATTCAGCGGCCCATCGGGGCTTGAATTCAGAACCCTAGGATCCCAAGCCACCACCCTAACCACTAAGCCAACACCAGGCTGGCATTTTGCACAATAATTTTGACTTTCTTTTCTCCGTTTTTTTTTTTCACATCGACGCGCAATATCAAGTTTCGTTCAAATCGGGCAACGAACAAAATTATTAAAAAATCAATTCCCGATTCAGTCAAGTACTCTCTGGGAGTATAGTTTGTGGTACAACCTCAGCGGTATAGTTCGCTGGAGCTATCTTTTTTTTGTTTCTTGAAATGATTTTTTTCATCAACCGCTGTTACAACGGGAACCCAACGGGCTCACGGGTCATCTAGTATCTTATAAGAACATGGTGGAAAATATGATGATCGGTCAACTTGGCGTACAATCAAATTAAAGCTGGAGGGCCCTCATGCAATAGAAACATTGAGATCATGGAAAAGTTTCCCCAAAAAGCCTACAAATACGCATACCACTACGATTACTCATCCCACACCAGAGTATGCACACAAAAGCTCTGAAGTTTACACCACAGAGTATAAATGGGGAACAACAATCTGATAAAAAGGCCATTTAGAATAATTTCTCAAGCGAGGCAACTTAGTGTTCGTCGTCGGAATCATCGCCCTCAACATCCTCCTTGAAAGCGATTTTGTGGATTGTTGTGGCATTGTTCTGGCAATCATCACAAGTGCATAGATTGGTGCACAACAAGTCATTAGATCAGCAGGAACAGTGATGTCCTTCACATTGAGTCCTTGCACATCTCCACTGCATGACCTTCATGACACTGCATGACCTTTTTCAGCATCCAACAAACCCTGATCTGTCCATCTTCTACAATCTAACCATGATCATTTGGAATTGGAGGTTCAATGAACTGATCAAAGGCACGTTTGTTTATAACTGCTTGATAATTGGTCTGCAGTATATTCTGATACAGAGCATCTGCGTAGGAGGCAGACTCCACACATCGAAAGTAGACGACGAGCAATATACTCTGCAGCAAGCCTCATTGATCAAATCAACTGGCAAACCATTGAGACGAGCCACAAACTCCTCGAGCATCAGTACCAGAATGTCGGTGGCTGGGAAAGCTGAGCCAAGGTCAATGAATGCCTGCACAAATTTTTGTTGCTCTCTATGATTTGGAAGGTTTTCTTTTTTCCCCTTTCTATGGAAACAACTTGTGAAATCACAGCCTGTGAACCAATGAAGTCCAAATAAAGCGTTACAAACAGGACCACCAAGGATTGCCACCACTGCTTTCAACTCCAACAGTATTGTCTTGGGATTGATACCCATTTCAAGAATAATATCCGGTTCAATGTCTGATATATTGGCAAGTAAAACTATGGCAACATCAGTGTCCCAACTATAGATCACAACAGTCCCAAAATGAGTTGAAGCATCTTTGCAATGAAGGGCGAACTTGGTGTCTTACTGCTTCCTCATGATCGTTGGATAGGGATGGTATTTCTGTCACCAATAGTTCACCTCCTTCACCTCTGATACGGTGGTGCTTTATATCGTGGCTCGTGAGGAAGTTCTTCCATCGACGTGGAGTCTTCTGGTTGCCAACATTGGTTTTATGCAACTGTGAAGGACCGGATGCACACTTTTCATGTTCAATTGCCTTGACGCTTCTGCTTGAGAAACAATCAACGATGATGTCAACTCCGGGAAGTTTGTAACTAGTTGCACATCGGACGATTTTCAACAAGATTATGTCTGCGAGAGCATAGAAGGTTTTAGGTACCGATGACAGAGACATTCTGTGGATGATATAGCCATGCCGCCGAGAATCAAAGCAGCCCCTTCAGGAATAGTCATATCATGAGTAGTCTGACACCATCCCTCCAGGTGATGAAGAAGTTTTGACTTATCCGTCTTGGCGAGAGCACCATCTTTCGCTGCGAGGTTCCAGGTCCCAAAATGAGACAGGTCCCAAATAAAAAAAAATTTATCACATCACACATATCGATGCTCCGATGTTTGGCAATAACGAGCAATCGTGTGAAGAATCTGTTGTCATGATTGACTGCCTTCACATCTTTCTGCTTGCTCTTCACATTCGATGATGAGGTGGATGTTTCCAGTTTCTTCTGTTTTATAGTTGCATAGAAATCCACCTTATCAGAGAGAAGTTGATCGCTGAAAAAAGAAAGTATAGTGATGTTGGCTGATCTGATCACTCTTGTGAAGGCAAATAATAACTTCAGCTGTTCAGCTCGAGAGGAGCATAGCTCGGCGAAATGTAATTACAGTGATCTCAGCAAGAATGAATTGTGTGTGATTTTAATCTCTTGGAATGAGGGCTGAACCATTCACAACTAGAACGGGCACTCATAGAGCGCATACCTTCGCCGCCACTACTTTTTTTGTTCTTGGTATGAGTGTGGGGAACTGGTTTCATATGAATGGTCTTATGACACTAACCACATATCTATAATGTCATGACCCCCCCCGACTTTCGGGGGCTACGGACTAAACAACAATCAACTCACATCATTTTGGCGAGTCTTCATTCGCAAGCTCGGTGAATACAACGTTTCAACAAGAGAAGGTAATCTCGTTTGATGCTGGTTTCATGCAAATCGAATAAGAATTGACTGAGTTATGCCGAAAACCGCATATTTTTCAAGGGCGTGACCCCCCCCCCCGACATTTTACCCCAACCGGTGACATGTGTTATGACGTCATTGTGTCACAAGATTGGGCATTAAATTCTGAACATTTTGGTGCTGGGTTCATGTAAAGCGGACAAGAATTGACCGCGTTATGACAAAAACCGCATATTTTTCAAGGTCGTGACCCCCTGACCTTTGACCCCTAACCGGTAACAAGAGTATGGGCGTCATTGTGTCATATTGCATATCACAAGATGAGGTGTTGAATTCTGAACATTTTGACGTTAGTTGCATGCAAATTGAATAAAAATTGACCGTGTTATCGTAAAAAGACGATTTTGACCTTTTCGTGACCTTGACCTTGACCTTTGACCCGAACGATCCCAAAATCTAATCGAATGCTCCCTGGCTAATAACCAGTCATCCCACCAAATTTCATGCAATTCGGTTTAATACTTTTTGAGTTATACGAATCACAAGATTACAAATAAATAAAAAAATAAATAAATAAATAAATAAATAAATAAATAAACAAACAAATAAATAAATAAATAAATAAATAAATAAATAAATAAATAAATAAATAAATAAATAAATAAATACACGCCGACAAAAACATAACCTTTCGCAGAATGCGAAGGTAATAAAACAACAACCTAAATGGATTAATTAAAGAGAGCAAGCATGATGAAGGGTCTCTGCATTAGTGCACACTAGTCAATGACAAGGCAACAACTTAAAAAAATTGGCAGAGATTAGGTCACTCATTTGACTCTGACTCACTCCTTGCTACTGTCGGCGGATCTTGTGTACACCTCATAGCAATCGCGATGGTATTTCACCTCAATTGTGACACAATCCTCCTGGTCATTCCTTGCTGACGCCACTTCATGAAGTTTCCCTGTAATATGAAATAACAAAGACTGTACAACACCAGACATGCAGCGGTCCACAAATCGAACTATTCATAATCGGTACAGTGGACCATGTGACTGAAAGATTCTGCTTTTTACGATGCAATATAGACTGAACTTCTATATGAAACATTGTTTCCTGAACGTAGCTACAAACTCAATCCACTCCGGTAAGAATTGATCATGTCATGTCTCATCACCTGCCTCCATCTTTGGATTTGGTATTCATAAGATGGTGGCGTACACGTTTCCCAGTGATGGAAAAAAATGCTCTTTCTACTGATATATTATACAGAAGTCAGGCACGACCTGTGCAGTTTTAGCCAATTCACCACTCTTGCTGGATTGCAGACACTTCATAAGTGGTGAATCTCTGCCGTCACTGATGGCGGAAGACTCTGGCCTTGACTGACTTTCAGCAGCCTCAGCACCCCTTCCAACTGCACGGTTTATGTTTGTTCCATTGTTAAAATACACATAGCATTCCCTGTTGCCATACGCAAGAAGAAGAACATTTCCTGTGATATCCATATCCATTATCTTGGATGGCTTCCACGGCAGCCTTCAACCAAAAATCATCATTGACGACTGCACATCCGTGGACAACGTCCCTACATTCTCCGTCCAAATTCATTCATTGCATGGCAGATTGGCAAGTTGTCACCCAACTCTTTTCAGAAAATGGTACAATTTTCTCTTCAGCATTCTTAACATGGATCAAACACACCATGGAAGTATTTTCCAAGGTTTGTTAGCAAAAATTGATTAACTTTCTGGTTTGGGGTAACAAAACCGAATGTGTGACGTCACTCAATCCTGGTCTTGTGATTGGTCGAGGAAGTGAGTCGAATGTTCTTCCTGCATGGCGAGCACCCTCCATATAGCAAAAAGACTCGGACCAGAAGAAAAGATGAACATTTTATTTTTATAGGAGCCTGTCCGTGGGCGGCAACCGAAGGAAGACTCCATCCAGGAGGAAGAGGAGAACTCAGTTGAGACTGGCGAGGCTACGGGAGAGTCCACAAGAGAGTCCTGCAAGAGAGTTGACACCAGAGGCTCGTGCACAAGAGTCCATCAGGATAGCACCAGGAAAGGCTCATGTGGAAAGGAGGATGCAGACCTCACTTGGAGGAGAAGCCTTGTGTGGGATCGGCCCAAGCTAGGACCACCTTGCGTTTTTGGAGGGCCTGGAGGAAAAAGGACAAAAGGGGACCACATGGTCAAGTCGAAGGCCTACCTATCGCTGGTCCTTCTTGTTACTGGCTCTCCTCTCTCCCTGGTCTCTAAAGGACTCCCTGGTCTCCATCGTCAGGACCATCTAGTCCTGTGCATCAGAGAAAAGGGAAGTCCTGCCTGCATTACTGTGTTGTTGTATCAGTGTGATCTGTGGTGCCTAGTGGGTTATGTTTTGCGGTTTATTTCTCCTCATTGTGTATAAGTTTGAATATCCCATTCTCCCTTTTGTGTCTTTTGACTCACTTGGTTTGCTCTGTTTATGATAGTGTAAATTGTCGACCCTCTTCCCTGTGCTTTTCAACATCATAATAAATCCTTTAAAAGGTAAGAAAGCGTGTTTCAGCCATTTGCTTTCCGTGTGTGATTTGCCATCATTTCAGCTCATTTGGGTGACCTTGGGGAAAGAAGAATAACTCTTGAAGGCAGTGCATTTAAAAAGACTGCTTTATTTATCCCTCGGAATAAAAAGTCCCTGCTCTGAAGAATTCCATATTAATGGATACTCGGACGCGACAATACATTGCAATGTGACAAGACAAAGCGAAAATGTACTCAGAAAGAGAACTTATGCAGATAGACCACAATTCTCAGCGGGTGACTGGGTTTCACCTAAAACTCCCAGACTGCAAGACCTAAGCAGAACCAATGCTCACCTCTTGGACAACAACACCAAGTGGAATGAAAGAAGATTGATCACCAGTACACCTGGAAACTTAGGCGATTACAATAGCGAGGATTATTTTTCCCTACCTGATAAGATATCACAATTTAACTGGATAACCACAGCAACACACTCAGTTAGAACAGCAACCTGGTACATGTCAATCTCAAAGTTATCGCAGATGATATCATTTCCTCCAAGACTATCAGTGTACGGAACAGAAGATTAATCTTGACTCTAAATACAGTTTGGCGTATTTATGAATATTGTCAAACTTGAACAATATTTCAAAAAAAAGCAAAAAAAACAAGGGCAATTGGACTTTAGATATTGGACTCAAAAAATTACCCCTGGTTGGGGGTGACGGTCACCTCTGCTTTGATGGTCAAGGAAGTCAATATGGGACGGAATCAGCAAAATGTACCAATGAACCAATGTTATTATAGCAAATACTTCCTATTTTGGGGGGCAACCCCCAATAAATCCTCTTCAACCCCAATTTTTCAAAGAGCATGGAATTTTGTTGTTACATCACAGGTGATGAAGGTGGTGGTCAAGTTTCATCAAAATTGCATATGTAGTTTCGGAGAAGAAAGCAAATACATATTACATATTCTGGGGAGAAATGCCCCAAAGACCCCCTTTGACCCAGATATTTTTTATTGGTATGAACACTTTCATACATCACAGGTGATGAAAGTTGTGGTCAAAATTTTTTTTTTTAAGTACAAAAACTACAAAAACTTAAAATAAATAAATAAAACCCACAAAAATATTAATAATAAAAAATATAAAAAATAATTTTGTATTTTCTTCTTTGGCTCTTGTGTTGATAAATTTGTGTGGTGTTGATGTCGCACAGGCATGATGGGCTGAATGACCTCCCCCATGTATGATTTCCTTGTATGCTTTATTGAAATTGTGTCTAGTTTTGGAGAAAAAAAAGCAAATACATATTTTGGGGGGAAACCCCCCCCTTACAGCCCCTGAGACCCCAATTTTTTTCAAGATTGTAAACAAACTTTGGTACAACGAGAGAGAGAGAGAGAGAGAGAGAGAGAGAGAGAGAGAGAGAGAGAGAGAGAGAGAGAGAGAGAGAGAGAGAGAGAGAGAGAGAGAGAGAGAGAGAGAGAGAGAGAGAGAGAGAGAGAGAGAGTTGAGAGAGAGAGAGAGAGAGAGGGGTTGAGAGAGAGAGAGAGAGAGAGAGAGGTTGAGAGAGAGAGAGAGAGAGAGAGAGGGGTTGAGAGAGAGAGAGAGAGAGAGAGAGAGAGAGAGAGAGAGAGAGAGAGAGAGAGAGAGAGAGAGAGAGAGAGAGAGAGAGAGAGAGAGAGAGAAAGAGACAGAGACAGAGAGAGAGAGAGAGACAGAGAGAGAGAGAGAGACAGAGAGAGAGAGAGAGAGAGAGAGAGAGAAAGAGAGAGAGAGAGAGAGAGAGAGAGAGAGAGAGATTGAGAGAGATTGAGAGAGAGAGATAGAGATTGAGAGAGAGAGAGAGAGAGAGAGAGAGAGAGGTTGAGAGAGAGAGAGAGAGAGAGAGGGGTTGAGAGAGAGAGAGAGAGAGAGAGAGGGGTTGAGAGAGGGAGAGGGAGAGAGGGGTGAAGAGAGAGAGAGAGAGAGAGAGAGAGAGAGAGAGAGAGAGAGAGAGAGAGAGAGAGAGAGAGAGAGAGAGAGAGAGATGTTGAGAGAGAGAGAGAGAGAGAGAGAGAGAGAGATATATATATATATATATATATATATATATATATATATATATATATATATATATATATATATATATATATATATATATATATATATATATATATATATATGGGAAAGAAACAGCAACCTCAGGTAGACGGATCCACCAATGGGAGAAACTAAGAACAAAAAAGTGGAGGCATGTGAGAAGCTGAGATGTGAATAATTTAGCCAGGAGGGGGTTAATGGAAGAATGTGTTCATCCCGGAGTTGCTGAGGATGGTTGGAGGGTTGAGAGAGCAGTGGAGGCGAAACTGGAAGGGAGACTTGTTTGTGATGTGAGAGAAACATGCCTTACATACTTCGGCCTCATCACGGGAGATGCCAATAATGTTAATCATCTCCAAATGTTCTTACAATTCATACAAAAGTGCACTAATGTGATGGAGGTGCATGCTCCTCCATGACCCTGAGATTAATAGGAAACAATAAGTAGGCACTTATCACGAAACTCAAAATAAAATCTGCTTCTTAACTTGGTGAGGCTGACAACCACTTCACACCGATTATTTTATTTGTTTGTTTTTCCAAAAAGATCCGTGATGTTTGTGCTCTGAGATAATTTATGACTAGTTTTTATCGGGCACATCCTCACGATTATAATTCACAAGAACCAACCGAGCCTCTCCCTCAAAAGGGAACCCAAACGTTCAGACCATCTCGACGCTGCTAATCTATCCCTTGATACCCTCCAAAATAGATATGATGACTTTTTTTCCGATTTGATATTTATAAAGTAGGTAATTTTGCGATTAAAAGTCAACCTTTTTCTTCTTCTTCGCAATTAGCCATGACATCATCGCACCTGCGAGTCAATCGCCATATCCGTATTGCCTGCGGGTTACAACGCGTAATTGCAGTACGATTTCACTCAAACGACGAATAATTTTCAATTTTCCACAAGTATGCCTCGTCGATGCGTTCTTGGTGCTTGTACATGTACACGGACAATACAAACTTAGGTGGTTTCATGCTATGCCGATGGCCCAAAGACCCTAAGTTTGCCAGAAATTGGATGAGATTTGTCCAAAATACCCAAGTGTGGATTAAAGCATGAGCTTTCGTGCTCGGAACATTTTACAGAGCACTACGATGAAACAACAGAGGTTGCTGGATCTTGTGGTTATCTGCCACAATTGAGAGAGGATGCCATACCCACAATTAAGTGGAAGAAACAGCCGTCGCTCGAAACTGTAACACCATCACTACCCAGATACCAGCACATGTACACGGACAATTTGAGCGGTGAATCAAACGCCTGTGGTGGCCTGCCGGCGACCGATCTCACCTCGCCCCCACCCACCTCGACGGTAGGACACAGCAAGGACACGGCATGGCACGACCACAGACACGACGGTGGGCCACGACGAGGCACGGACATTACCATAGACACAAATGGCATCCTGGGAAAGTATGAAATTGGACGATGCCATAGCATACAGGACACCTGGTCAGCCTGCGATGGTGGGACAAAGCATTCGTTGCCCATTTTGTTGGTGGTGACCAAGTGTGCCTGGGAGGTATCCGTGCTGTGTCCATGCAGTGTTCATGTTGTGTCTGTGTCGTGCCCCTGTATGCCCGTGTCACGCCATGTCCTGCAGTCATGTCCCTGCCGTGTCCCACCATCATGTCTGTGCCCTATCCATGTCAGAGTGTGCCCGTGTCCATGCCATGTTTCTGCTTGTGTACACTGCATGATTCACTGCTTGTGCTTCCTAACCTATAGTTTCTCATGACGATGGGATCAGTATCGGAATCTCAGCTCAAACGAACACTGTTTCTCGATGTAAAGCTGCCATTTGGATCAAGGTGGATTCTGGCTGTGACGTCACTGCCAAAAATCAAAAATCAACACTCTCGGACTTTTTTCGGCACGTTGTGATTGGCAAAAAAAATAAAAAAAATATTTCTCTTCAAATTAGATTCTGATTAATGATTCTCAATGGTTTTCAGAAGAAGAAAAAAAATTGCATTTCGGTTCCATTTAAGGGTGAGTTTTCTTTTATTAACAATGAAGAATTACTTCTACTTGGCAAAACAGTCTTCACTGAAGCATATTCAAAATATAACAGTACAAACTAGAAGGGCACTCAGGAGAGCGCATACCTCCGCCACGTAATGCCTGATCCACAAGAACATATCGGGCCCGATACATGTTTGAAACATCATACTATACACAGTACTATCTCATTTTTGGCGCTATATCAACTCTCAATGGTGAAGAATCACTTTCAAAATTAAATTATTCTCGTATCCAGATCCGGATTCAGATCTTCACCAAAATCGAATCAACTCTTCCTTGTCATACAAACCTGTCCTGTCATACGGAACCTGTCGACAAATTTTCATCCGGATCAGTCCAAAACTTTTTGCGATTTCATGCACACAAACAAACAGACAAACACACAGGAAGGGGTGAAAACATAACCCTCCTTCAACTTCGGTGGTGGAGGTAATAAATAAATAAACAACAGAGAATAAGATGTGTTTCATGAAAATAGAAACATCCGACTCTGTTTTAGTGTCTGGATCTCACAAAGATCTGCCTGTGCTGGAGGCTGGCTTCATTGTCCACTCTGACTGACGAGTGTGTAATAGGATTCAGCGTGAAGTTGGAGACTCAAAGCACAATGGTAAACATGCCTGAAATCCGAACAAACAGGCAGCCAGGTGTGGGAAGATGGAGGCTTTGGCATCCCAGGTTTATTTCAGGCATCCCTGCATTTTCAGGCACACATTGCAGATCTTTCTGCCAGCTCAGCAGTTGAATCTTCAACACAGTAACTTAGTCTTCTAATAACTCAACAAACCTATTTATGTCCTGGTAATTCCAGATGCAGGGTTAGTTGTAACAAGGAGGCTTTTCTTCACAAAACTGTGAATATGGGTTCGTACAACATGCACATTATCAAGTGAGTGGCATGACAACTTCTGAGATTAGAAACTGATCTCATTCTTTCTTGGACCAGTACAACCAATGAAGCCTTCCACCAGAGGACCATCCTGCTTGAGGTTTTTCTCGGATTGCTCATGAGGGCTTCATTATCTCACATTCCACATCAAACTTAGGTCTTTGACACTCAAATGTGTCGAACATATGATTTAGAGATATTTCCCATTATTTAATTCAGCCGAGGGATGGTAGGATAGCCGAGAGGTTTGTGCACTCATCCATGAGCTGATGAGTCTGGGTTTGAATCTTGACTGGGCAATAAACTGTCATCCTGGTGTTTCTGATGCAGGATGAAGCATCAACATTAAATCGAATGGATGATAAGCCAGATAATGTGGATATTGATGGACAGAAAATATCTTTGGTATATTTTGTGATGATTTCTTAAGTTATCGCCGGCACCCTGACTAAGTTCTAAATTCCTTCCCCACCCCCCCCCCCCAGTTCCAAAGATAAGTGTTGTTGCGACCCAGTCTTAGTGCTTAGCCTTATCGAACAATCAATGAATTTCATTGTTGGACTCAATGGCCTTACAGCTGTGGGACAAGATGGATGGACGGGTTTAAAGGTGCGACCGATTTCCAATGTAATTTTATCTTTCCGTCTCTTGTCATGAATCATTTCGTTTTCTAACCTGCAACCCTTTCCTGCTTTCATTAGTACTTTAATGAGTTGCAACACTTCGTAGGGAAATTATCACAGCAAGTGCTGAAAAGTGAAAAACGACTCCATGTGTTAATTTTTTTGTCTTTCACATTGTGATTATTATCATTTGTCTGTTTATTTATGTTTACATTTGCCTACTTTGGTGCTGTGTTTGAGGTACAAACAGAGTGACGTGTGTTCTTTCTGCTTGACAGCTCGGCATGGCGTGACTGCTGGGTTTGGCGAAAGACAGATGTGTGCTAATAAACTTGAAAGACATTCTGGCACAGTTTTCTATCATCACTATGCGTAAATTTAACATTTTTGCATTTTAAAAGCACAAAAACTGCAATGTTGTCCAGCAAGGCCAAGTATACAGTGTGTTCCAGAAGAAAGTGTCACTTTGTGGAAATATCACCACTTTAAATTGCCCACCGAAGGTGGGCCGAGATGAGCACTCCCACCCGGAGTGCCAATGTTCGCATATATATATATATATATATATATATATATATATATATATATATATATATATATATATACATATATATATATATATATATATATATATATATATATATATATATATATATATATATATATATATATATATGGCATCAGGGAAGGTACACTCCTTTTTATCAATTCTGCATCATCCAGCTTTGAAGCAAAACAGTGGATAGCCATTCACTTTGGTCAAAATCTAACATCTCTGATATTTGCATACCTGTTTTGTTGATGGCACCTTCATCAAAGCCACCCACAGTAGCACAAATTAGTAACTGTTTTGACCAACAGGTGACCGGAAAGGAGTAGGTGCAGAACAAAAAGAGCACTCCCACCCAGAGTGCAGGAGTGCCAATGTTTTTTTTTCTGTTGAAAAAAACAGTTTTTTTTTTCTCTAGTTTTCTGTTGAAAAGTACATGCATATCAATAAACATGAGTACAAGGTTGTAGCCACATGATAAACAAAAAAAAAAAAAAAAGAATAAAGTCTCTTTGAGGTGAACAATAACCACATTTATTGGAATAAATATTTGAAAACATCAGTTTATTGAGTGACAAGATTCTAAGTGTGTCAGTCATTTCCTCTTCTTCATTGCGAGCAAATTTCTTAGCATGTACAGTGTACACCCAGATCCCGACATTCGCAGTTCCAACATTCGTGGGTTCCGCGTATTCGCGGTTGATAATTTGTGACATGCTCCTGCATTTGCGGGAAATTGCCCCACGTATTCGTGGTTTTCACGGTGATTTTTTTCCCCCACGAGCCGCGAACATAACACAGTTCTAAAACATATCTTCCATGAGCCACACACAAAGCAGCTGGATGTACGTACAGTACAATACTGTACGTACAGAAAAAAACGTCTTCCACGAGCTGCGAACATGACCTGCTTCCTGGACGTGTATTGTAGTTTCGCGGGATAAACATAGTTTCGCGGGATGTCTCACCAGTGTAACACATCATTTCCTGTGACGTCATCCCCCATGAGTTACTTACAGAATGAAAACACTAACAGCATCTTTTGATATATCCAGCAATAACCAGGTCACTACATACGGATATTACACAATGGAAACATTCAGCGCATCTTCGTGTAAATCACCATCTTGCTACGAACAGCACTATCTGTGCTGTTACATTTTAAAAACACTCAGCATAATCTACCTAAAGATAGGAAAGATGTCATGTACTGTGAGTTAAAGAATGGAAACATACACCATATCTATTCGTGTAATTAGCAGCAATCTGCATACGGACTAATTACACAATGACATCGCTCACCACATCTATTATCAGCTGCCGAATACAGCATCACCCATAAAAACCCCCCGCAAACAATGCACAGACAACTCACCGAGTCCTGGATCGCAATCATTCACATCCCATTGCTCTGACCTGTGTGTGGCCTCTCACTCCGTTCATTCTTTGAAAATGACTCCCAATGATCGAGGATAACACTCAGAAGTGTATGCCTCTAAGCAGACCACTGACATGGATGGAGACAAAGCTCCTGCACAACCCTCTCTC
Source organism: Eptatretus burgeri (assembly GCF_056783735.1). NCBI lineage: Eukaryota > Metazoa > Chordata > Myxini > Myxiniformes > Myxinidae > Eptatretus > Eptatretus burgeri. The sequence goes on along the minus strand of NC_140962.1, from coordinate 14,973,635 downwards.
TGGCACGGATGGTGCAAGCACGAGCGCGGCGAGTACAAGTGGCACCTCCAGCTCATTTACAGTGAGCAGAGGGTGGTTCCACCGCTTCAAGACACAATATAATTTGTGCAACATCAAGCTCAAAGGGGAGCGTGCCTCCACGGACTACAATGTGGCCAAGGCATTCCTTGCAGAACCCATGAGCCTCATCGAGGAGAAGGGGTACCTGCCAGGGCAGGTCTTTAACGCTGATAAGACCGGCTTGTTTTGGAAAAAGATTTAGACCAGAACGTTCATCTCACAGCATGAGAGCAAAGAAGCCGACTTCAAGGCCACAAAGGATCGGGTATCCCTTCTCCTCTGCGCAAATGCCGAAGTTACTTCATGGTAAAGCCAATGATGCTCTACCGTTCCTTGAACCTGCATGCGTTGAAGAACAAAAACAAGCAGGCACTGCCCATGTACTGGAGGGCGAACAGCAAGGCGTGGGTGACATCCAAACTTTTTTATGGACTGGTTCCATAACTGTTTCGTTCCTCAGGTCGAGAGGTACCTGGCAGGAAAGAACCTTCCGTTCAAGGTATTCCTGCTGCTTGACAACGCTCCTCACCACCCCACGGACCTGAACGGTGCTCACCCGAATGTTAACGTCGTGTTCCCACTACTGAACACCACCTCCCTCATCCAGCCGCTCGACCAGGGGGTAATATTGTTGTGGGCCGGGTATCGGCGGCGAGCACGACCGATAGATGGAGCAGTAGAGTCGGCTCCACCGAACACCCGGAATCTAAATCGTACCTTTCCGATAACTCCGAAGGTACGGGTCCCTTACAGCACCGTGAATCGTCAATAATTCAACCTCGTGGGACAGGGTTATTTGCCAAACTTCAAAATACCTAGAGGCCCACGTGGCGAGCTACCGTGGAATTCACTCCCTCGACGGAGCTCGAACGAGACGAGCCGTTACCGTGCTTGACCCGTGCGTAACCCGAGCGGATGGTTACCGAGGTCCAGTCGGTCCAAATGTACAACTACGGCAGCAACTGCCTTTTTAATCCCCCAACACGCACCGTGGGAAGCGAATGAAGGAAAGGACAAGGACGAGCTGGTACATTCAACAAAATGGATATTTATTTACAATAGGGGGGAAGGAACACACAAAGAGCAGAGTTAAACCGACTAAGCAATGCAAATAATGTACAGCAAAGACCACTAAACAATTCCTACTTACAGACGGGGCCCAAGGACACACACACACGCACACACAAATACCCAAAAGAAGATGGACCTCAACGGTCTTTATTCAGCTCTCCAGCCGAGGAGGATAGTTCAGCTGGGAGTCAGGACGGCTGGCTACCTGGCCGCGAGCGCATGGCTGGACGTCCACCCCTTCCTGGAGCTCCGATCACCAAAGTCACCAGCCGAATCCAGAGGAGGCGAGATGAGGTAACCTCCCGTGTTGAGTTGGCCGATCGCTTGTCGTACTGTGCCGGACGAGACGCCTCGGATGCGCAGGGTGCAGCCAGACGCAGACTAGACCGAAGACGCGCTCGAGCACATGGGACCAATCTCCTCTCTCTCGACCCGACAACCACGATGGCACTCCGAGTGCCCGGGACGGAGAATGAAGGACGGACCCCAACCAGCGCAAGAGCGAATGAAGCAGCGACCACCAGCAGACAAGGTCAGGCAATCCGACAGACCAAAAACCAACTCAACTCCGACCCTTCTGTCGGATCGTGCCAAACTTTTATTCACCCCTTTTCCAGAGGGGAAGAGCTGCCTGCCATGGACCCGCTCTCGCTCATTGGATGGTTTTGGCACGCAAATGCGCTCGTCGCCCCCTTGATTGGCCAAAAGGGGCGCCAAGTCCGCTGATTGGACCGGGGGGTGTGGTGGCCGCCACGGCGGACCGCCCCTCAAACAGGGAGAGTAACATTGTCCTGCGTGGGCTGTGCTCATTGGCCGACCAACGGCAACCTCGCTCGCATCCCCCGGATTGGGCGAGAGAGACGCCAGGTCCTCTTGACCTCCGCCCACCGCGAGCGTTATGGCGTCAGGATGGAGCGAAGGTGTTGTAGTTGTTGGTGATGTAAAAATGTAAAAGAAAACCCTGACTATCAAAATAACTCTGCAGCGCATGAACATTTAATTCCCATTTGACTGGGGATGGGACCCTAACTAGAAACACATACTTACCGATATAAATGTTCTATAAGGACCTGAATGCTGAGTGCAGTAAGCTTCCAGATACGTAACAATATCAACTTTCAAGACTTATTACACCTGGCACTCATCATCATCATCATCATCATAATTTTGCAAAGTTACGTGTGTTGTGTTTGTTTAATAAAACAATTGAAATGGTACATGTTTTTTTTTTTTTCGTTTCGCAGTATGGTATGCTATGTTAGGAGACATTAAAATGCATTCTTCAATAAATTGGCAATGCGACCTGGTGTTGTCATTAATTTATTTGTAAGCATCTTTATTACCGACCCACCGAAGGTGAAGGAGGTTATGTTTTCACCCCTTTCTGTCTATTTGTTTGTGTACAGGATATCTCAAAAAGTTGTTGACGGATCCGGATGAAATTTTGTGGACATGTTCAGTGTGTGACAAGGATGAACTGGTTAGATTTTGCTGAAGATCCGGATCTGGATCCAGCTACTAGAATTTTAAAAGTGATTCTTCACCATTAAGAGATAGTGCCAAAAACGATATAGCACTGAAGAGCATGATATTTCAAAAATGTATTGGGCCCAATATGTTCTCGTGGATCAGGCATTACGTGGCGGAGGTATGCGCTCTACCGAGTGCACTTATAGTTGAAACTGTAATCATGCATTCGTGGTCGAAAATATTTTAAACTTTAAAAACTTTCCCCTTTGAACCAGGAACTGCCGTGAACCGATAACGTTATCCCCCTTGTCCCCATTGTACCAATTCCCCGACTTTGGTGGTGTCGCCATTTGCAGCCTTCTTCATGAACCAGGAACTGCCACAAACTGATAATGTTATCCCCCTTGTAACAATGACAAAATACTCACGGATTTTACCCCCACACTCATGGAATTTACTCCGACATTTGTGGATTTTACCCTGATATTCGTGGATTTTCCCCCAACACTTACAGATTCCCCCCCCCCCCCACTCATGGATTTTTACCCCAACAGTCACGGATTTTACCCCGACATTCACCGATTTTTCGTGGGTCGGTAAATCCCCAGAACATATCTCCCCATTTCCCATTGAAACAATGCCCCCACCTTCGCAGTTTCAACATTTGCGGGGTTTTCCCGGAATGACCATCTCTCTGGCATGGGTGGTGCAAAAGTTTTTATCGGAGTTATGTGTCCCACTGTGGTATACAGCAGGATAAACATAGTTTCTCGGCTTCGCCGGATAAACATACAGAGTGACGTGTGGTGTCAGACGGATCCAACAACTACACAATGGCATCACTCATCACATCGGTTAATTATCAAGGCCGCAAAGCTGGCTTCAAGGGATAAACATAGCTGGGTGTGGAGGACACTAGTGTCCTCCTTATGGCATGCTTGGAAGCAACCAAAACCCTGAAAGCGAGCATACAAGCAAGAATGAAGAAATGCAGAATTAATAAGACATAGGTGGCATAATTAGTGGCATGGAAAAAGGACAAGGGCACAACATGGGATGAATATACAACAACCACAATTAATTAAAATTTTCTCACCTCCACTCATTTATTCCTCTTTTCCCACCTGTTGAACCACCTCCTGCACTTTCTTCAATCTCATTCTTCTCGACAGCTATTTACCATCATCTCAAGTCATCCCTCCCCCCATTCAAAACCATGATCTTTTCTACACCCATTAAACCACCCCACCCCTCCCAAAATTTTGCTTATGTATCCATCTTGTCCACCCCCTGCATTCTCCCCTCCCCCTCATTGGGAAAATGTAAAAAAAAATGTGCCTGGACAGGAGAGGAAATTGAGTAACAAGAGAAAATATTGGGATTATCAATAGGGGGATAACAGGGGATAATCATCTCGCACAACTTTAAAGGAAGGATTGGATACAAGAACATGATTATACCGACTCAGGAAGGCAATTCACATTTGAGAGAAGAGTGGGGAACATGAGTGTAGGTGAGCAGAAACTTGGAGACTGTAACATGTTTTGGATTGCTTGGTGAGCAAATGTGGCTTGGTCAAGCAAAAGAGAGAAAAATTGCTGAGAAGAGAGATGGAGCGAGACCAGAAAAGAGACGATGGAAAACTGCTTGGACGCTAACCTCTCGATCCTGGAAGAGGAGCAGAAATTGTCCATCAGCCTCCTGTTGAGTAACAGCAATTAGCATCAGGGCTTCGGATTCCCTCCACCACTTCCAAGGGCGCAGGGTGAGATATCGCAACATCAGCCCACATCGGACATCCACACTCCACGGTACTGAAGAGGAAAGCTTTGCGCAGTTTGGAGCTGAATCTGGCTGAAGAATGACTTAACTCAGTTGAGGTTTTTAAGGTGCTTGGACGTATGATTGGCTCAGGAAGGGTCATGGCAAATTGTTCCTCCAAAGAGCTGATATGCCTGCAACTTTAACAGAGATCGATTTCAGGAGTAAGCTGGAGGGTTTGCCTTATGGTCCTTAGGCAGAAAGAGTGAAAGTGTTTGGAACTAAGGAAGCGTTGAATGACATACTCCAGTTGAATGATTAGCTTCATGTTTTCTCCAAATAAGTGGACAAGAATGCAACTATAATCTGCTTGTCATTGGTGTGAGACACATTCGGACAAAGAGTGGAGTCATCTGCAATGTGACAAATATAAGGTTTTACAAAGAGGTCATTGAGGTCAACCAGGAACAGGATAAACCACAGGACACTCACTCGAGGGACACCAGCCTCAAGAGAAAGGGCTGGGTAGAGAACACTATTAAGGGTTATGTATTGTTTGCAAATATAAATTTAAACTCTTTGAATAAAACCCACTTTGAACTTCTTTTCATCAAGTGACTCAGCCTAAGTATTCAAGGAACTTCCTCAGATTAGTTGGAAGCAGTTCAAATATATGAATATACACAATCACCACATAGAACGCACACGCATCACTCAATAGGTTGACACACAAAATGTACAAACACAACTCTATCTGCTTGCCAAATTATGAGACAAGGTGTACATGTTGAATGACCACCTCGCCCCCCCCCCCCCTCAGCCGCAACACACCTTGGATGTACGGTTCCTCCATTAAACCCTTTTTAAGGAACTTCAAGAATCCAGGCTGACTGCACACGTCGCTCACTTCTAGATGTGAAATTGCCTTCCAAAGGCTGTGTGTGCTATTATATTCCATTCTTCCCTCAAGTGCTTCAAGCAGGCCATCCACTGCTATCTCAAGTCATCCGCCATTCTAATGCACCGTCTTTATTATCCCCATTGACCCTCCATAATGAACCCTCTTAATTGCAGGTTGCAGTGTTTCTCTTTCTCTTTCTAACTCCCTCTCTTCCCTTTTCCTATTCATTCATTCTCTTGATTATTGTGTCTTTAGAGTTTCCCCACTGTCCTATTGTTAGCTTATGCTCTCCATAATCTTGCTCTTCCATGAGCATCGATCTTGAAGAAAAACAAACATTTTTAAGCACGAGTGTCCTCCTTATGGCATCAATTATGTGTAGTGTGAAACATTATCACACCGTTTTGCCGAATGTTCACTTAGATTTCTGCAGAGCCAGATAATATCACATAAGTTAAGAGGTTTCGTACAGATAACAAGTGATAGCAATACTTTATCACTGATGCCCACAGCCTGAGATTGCTGTAATCCTTAAATCAATGTAATCTTTAACTTATTTTTCATTTACCTTTCTCATCCTTTATCATACTTATGTTTGAAGCACTGTAAAGCCCCCGCCCCACGAATTAATTTTTTTTCCTTTTCATTTAACAATATTGTGGCTGGACAGTGTGGCCCTCTCCACCGGATCCCTGCCTGCTCTTTAATGCGGCACCTCCAAGCCGCTGGGGCCACCTTGCGACTGTGCAACTAAAACCACAATGATGCATTAGACAAACACCTGCTATAGCATATTTATATAGCTTTCTCGTCTTTCTTTATACACACTGATGAGGGTTCTGAATTGGGCGCCAAATCCCATGCCATGGACCAGGAAAACATGGGGTCAAATCTTCAACCTGGACGGTCACCAATTTAGCTTGTGGCCAAACACCATCTAACAGGAAAGCCAAAAAGATCTGTACTTAAGTTTTCAAAGCACAGAACCTCCAGCGTTCGAAAGGATGGGGACTGAGAAAGGCCCTTGATGAGCCACAATGTTTGTACTCTCATGGTGAAGGGTTTTCATGCCAACTTCAATGGCAGCTTTCATTTTGTTGGTGTGCGGCTGTGCTGCTGATGCTGTGCCCCGATACGAGTACACTGGTACTCATTTCACCAACCTCAGGATGACAGGCTGAGTCAACACCACCTGGTGTTAATTCAGCAGCCAACAGAGCTCAAATTCAGGACCTTAAGTTCCCAAAACAGTCACACTAACCGTGAAGCCATCTCCAGGGTTATGAACTCCAGAAACAACTGGAAATAAGTTGGCGATGGAACCACCTCACCTCACAACACTCTCAATACCAGCGTAGAGTTTAGACATAGATTAGTTGTTGTGGTGCCCCACGAAGACCGAGAATCCTCCAGAGGGCATCCCGATTCACTGAATCAAACGCTTTACAGAGATCAACATCGGCTGCAAGCAGCCCCTGCTGAAACTCATCTGCGTTTGGTGAGGACCCAAAGAGCAAGGATACGGTCAATCGTTGACCTCTTTGGTGTAAAGCCCAACTGCTCTGGGTGCTGGTGCTCAAGCAGATGGTGGTGAACCCCATCGATAATTATCCAAGCAAAGACCTTGCCCTGCACTGAGAGGAGCGTCACCCCTCGGTAGTTGTTGCAGTTCTGGCGATTACCCTTCCCTTTTCAGAGAGGGACAACAAGGCCCCTCTTCTAGTCAGTTGGGATGACACCTGTGTTCCAGGCAGAGCACAGACCTGCATGCAAAGACACGAGTACAGCATTTCCACCAGCCTTGAGAAGTTCAGCATGGTTGCCACAAATCCCTGGAGCTTGACCCCATTTCATCATGTTCACCACAGCTTGTGCTTCCACAAACAAAGGCAGTTCACAGGTGATTGCAGGGGTCAGCATTAGGGATAGTTACACCCCTGACTTCCAACTCAACAGCTGGTGTGTCAGCGTGTTACAGCAGCTCAAATTAACCGGACCAGCAGGCCTTAACTTCGGACTCCTCTAGCAAGAGCCCACCACCTTCTGCTCTGCAGTACACCGAGGGATGGGCTTGGAGGAATGCAATGCACAAATTCCTCTTTATGCAGGACAAGAATCACTTGACCACAGGTGATGCTCTTCCCCTTCACAGATTCCTCACATATCAGCCTCCTTGTTTGCCCTTAGCACACGTACAGTTTTACGCCTCAGCTCCAAAAACAGCTCAACTCTGCCATTAAACCTGGCCATGTGATTCTTGTCAATGGTATGCAGTGACCCATGGACAACAAAGTTCTTCTTCACCTGATGGTGGGTTCCAAGAAATGCACCGGAAACATCAAGGTTGGTAGCCTTGAAGGCCCTCCACAACTTTTCAGGATTCCCTGAAACACCCAGACTCCCAAAATCCTCATTCAGCCTGTTCGCAAATTCCTCAGCTCCCCTTTCATCCTTGAGCTTTCCAACATCCAGCATAGGCTGGGATGGTATGATTCTCGTGGATTTGAGCTCCAACTTCACAGTTGCTACCACAAGCCTGTGGTCGGCATTGAGGAACTGAGCACTCTGGTAGACCCTGCAGTTCTGAATCATCCTGGAGTGCCCATCAACGAGCACATGATCAATCTCCTTTGCTGCATCACCAGCGTTGGAATACCAAGTCCAGCTATGAGCCTGTCAGCACTGAAACCATGAATCAGCCACCCGAAGTCCACGACTTCTTGCAAAGTAAAGGAACTTAGTGCTACTTTGGTTCACAGTTGCAGACCCATGGAGACGAATACACGTCTCACAACCATCCCTATCAGTGCTAGTCGATGCATTGAAATCCCCCAAGACTCGAAGAGTATCTCACCTGGGGCATTGATCAACCACAGACTTGAGCGCAGCATAGAATGCATCCTTCACAGTGAGATCACTCACCTCAGTCGGAGCATATCTAGAGACCAGGGAAACGACACCCAAGGAGTGATGAATCCTCAGTCTCATAATACGCTATTTGACCGGTGTTACCTCAATTATCATGAGAGTCAGCTTATTGGACACAGGTACAGCAACTAATTGGGCATGGTAACCACCATCTGCCATGATCTCACCACTCCGAACCTCAGAGAGTGCTGCAGTACTGATATTCAAACGCTGGAGCCCAGATGATAACAGAGACAGGTGATCATCCTCTCTTAGGGATAGGACATTCCAGACACCCACCCAAAGGGACCGCCTCAGGTTAACCCGATGAGACCACCATCGGGTGGACGACACCTCAACACCACCCCGACACACACCACCGCCACCCAACCCAGGAAGGTTACCCTGTACTTTTCATCCTATCATCAAAAAATGGGGGTCCCGTAGGCTTTGCCATCACCATTAAGCCAAGCCCTGCGACTCTTGTCTGATATAGAATTGCAGACAATAGAAACTTAGATTTTGGGACTTTCCAAAGGAAAATATCAGAGGCAGCAAGGCGTTGGGGGAGATGGTAGAACACGTAGAGGCCACAAACCTGTCTGTAATGACAAAGCAGTCGTCATTATGCTTCTGATTCTTTGTAGGACATGACATTATGTTGAGAGCCTTGGATTCATCACCTTCAAAAAGAAAAAGATGTTAAGTTGGGTTGCTCCATCACAAAGTGAACATCAGTAACCACTTAACTCAAGAAAAAGGCCTTGATAACTAACTACCTGTGACAAAATCAGATCTACCAAGGAGATACTCAGCAAAATGTAGAACGTCCAGTTTGCAGATGGCTTTACAGGCCAGCTTTTGATCATGGTCTGCACATGAGAGGTTGGACCTGATAGTGAGCACCAGAAGTTTGAGAGACTGAACTTCCTCCAGTGGTTGTTTTTAAAAATGGTGATTTGGGTTTGTTTGTTTTTTTCAACCTTCTCGAGAAATGGTGAGGTTTGTCTGGATGGAAAGACATGTTCCCAGTGTTTGACCAGTAGCTGAGTTTTTCAGGTCTACAAATACAAAGCCATTGCCACTGAACTGTCAATATGATATCAAACTGCATGGTATAATGTGATGTCATCTGCAAAGAGGAAAAGAGGGTTTTCCAGAGCATAGATGTTAAGGAGGTTACAGGTGTAAACTAGAATGGCACTTGGTTGAGCGCATACCTCCGCCCGGCTGAACAGTATACATTATGTATCCCACTCATAGGTCAGATCTCAATCGTCACCAAAATCAAATCAATTTGTCCTTGACACACCCCACCTGTCCACCAAGTTTCGTCCAATCCGTCCATAGCGTTTTAAGATATCCTGCTCACAGACAAACAAAAAAGGGCAAAACACAACCTCTGTCCACCATTGGTGGTGGAGGAAATTCAGGATCATATGGAGAATGATAAAAATAAATTTGAACGAATAAAAGTAATCAGCATATATTTACTAAGGGGATGTCATGTTTGAGAGAGAGAGAGAGAGAGAGAGAGAGAGAGAGAGAGAGAGAGAGAGAGAGAGAGAGAGAGAGAGAGAGAGAGAAAACGCATGCAGTTTGTATCTCCTCCTCGGGACCGCCCATGGCTGGTTTTCATTGGACATTCCACATGACAGGAGGGGGCGCCCCTATCAAGGACCTCCCCACAGGTCATGTCTGCTTATCCTGTGGTCCTTTTTCAAGCCGACAGCAGAATTGCCCCACCTGTGCATAACGCTTTCCACATTTCATATTTTACTTATTGATACAAGACATTTCAGCTTTTCATTTTTCATAAATTTGTAAACATTTCTAGAAAACATGTTTTCACATTGTCATTATGGGGTATTTGTGTAGATTGCTGACAAAAAATTTAAATTTAACCCGTTTCAAATTCAGGCTGCAACACAACAAAATGTGAAAAAAGTAAAGGGGTGTGAATACTATCTGAAGGCATTGTATACCATGTTGCCTGCAGTTATCATACCTATCCTCTCGTCACTGGTACACAGAATCCTGTGGTGGGGCCGTTGTCTTCAAAGAACTTTCCTTCACTTCCTGGAAGGCAACCTCAAATCATTCCTCAAACCCCAAGATAAGTGTGTGTCCACTCTAAGGAAAGCCAGAACAATATATGACCAACATCAAGGCTGAACTCTCAAAACTGTCTCCTTCTTCAAAGACATAGTGGTATCTTGTCAAGTCTGTCTTTAGAGCATTATCCCTCTCCATCCCTTCCCTTACTTCACATGGCACAACAGTTGGTTCTGCTCCTGGAAAGGCTGAATACCTCAATTCTGTGTTTGTTTCCAACAATTGTGACCCCAGCCCCTCGCTCCCTACACCGACCAAACTCATTCATACCCAACTGCTTCTGGATACTGTCATTCCCACTTGAGAAGGTGAAGAGGTTTCTTGCAAACTTCGACTCCGATTCTACGACAGACGCAGACGACATCAGTATATATGACCTAAAAACCTGCTTTGCTGCTCTTGCTCATCCTCTTTCTGCTCTGTTCTCTTGATCTCTCTGGATCAGTTTCTGTCTACCTGGAAGTTAGCCAACATCACTGCAACACAAAAACATGGTGAAAAAATGGATCCCCTTAACTACAGGCCCCTTAGCTTCCTTCCACATATCAGCAAAGTCATGGAATCTATCATTGCAGCTGACATTCCTTTTCTCCAATGGCCTGAACTCAGATCATCAGTTTGGTTTCAGACTCCATTCATTATACACTGGACATGCTGCTTCGAACATCCTAAAAATGAATGGAAGACCTAAATCTAGGAAATGAGATAAGGGACGTCTCTCTGGCCACAAGAGAGAGATAGAGAGAGGGAGAGAGAGAGAGAGTCAGAGAGAGAGAGAGAGAGAGAGAGAGAGAGTAAGAGAGAGAGTAAGAGAGAGAGAGTCAGAGAGAGAGTCAGAGAGAGAGAGAGAGAGACAGAGACAGAGAGAGAGAGAGAGAAAGAAAGATGGAGAAGGATAGAGAAAGAGAGAGAGAAAAAGAGAACTGAGAAAGAGAAAGAGAAAGAGAGAACTGAGAAAGAGAAAGAGAAAGAGAAAGAGAAAGAGAAAGAGAAAGAGAAAGAGAAAGAGAAAGAGAAAGAGAAAGAGAAAGAGAAAGAGAAAGAGAAAGAGAGAGACAGAGAGACAGAGAAAGAGAGAGAGAGAGAGAGAGAGAGAGAGAGAGAGAGAGAGAGAGAGAGAGAGAGAGAGAGAGAGAGAGAGAGAGAGAGAGAGAGACTTTGTATGCTTTTATTATAAAAGTATCAAAACACACCAGAAAAAGCACACTCCACAAAAACAAATCCAAACGATTTTACAGCAAAAATAAATTCAACAAAAGCAATACAAACAAGGGTGTCTGTTCGTGTCAAAAACACCACAAAATAATACATATATGCAAAAAGTAAGTGCAAGTACGTTACACTTTTACAAACATATTCCATCACGAAAAGAATCTCAAAACCTCATCAGTGTACCACTGATCACCCACAATATCCAAGCTCAAAAGATAAGCCTGCTCCATGTTTACTCGTGCCGAAACCATACCTTGAAAGCACAAAAGCACGTTTGCATTTTTCCCCTTCAATTTTGCTTTCCTGGTTTTATAAATTGCCAGTTTAGCAATGCCCAACAGAAAAGACAAAAACGAGAGGACTGGTTTACTTTTATAATTCCCACCGATTCCATAAATAAAGACTGGAAAGGAAAAAACAAAATTAAATTTATACAAAAGCTGTTGAAGGAAGAGAAAGAGGGGTACCAATCTCTTACATTCAATAAAAACGTGGGAAACACTTTCAATCAAATCACAAAAAGGACAAGAAATTGGAACAGAAGATTAAAACTAATGGAGTAATGTCTGTGTGACCAGCGCTTGATGTGCAAGTCTCCAATTCAGTTTCCAGTTTGCCCAAGAGTTGGAGAACTATACATTTTGTTCCACACTGGAGTTAAAAAAGCTCCAACAGGTGAGGTCTCATTCCACCGATTTTTCAACAGTTTTGTAAAACCAGGTATACATGCTTCCAGACATATCTTGTAGATAGCCGTTTTCCCCATGACGTGAAACACACCAATTTCCTCCAAGTTTGAGGAGAACACACCCTCTTGTTTTTTTGAGGCAATTTGAAGTTCAGGGAAATAGAGACGTGAGTCGACCACTTAATCCACCCCAGTCCACCTGATGTTTAGTCGATGAAAGGTTTGAATTACTGCTTTCAAGACATTTTCCACAATACGAGCAGAACGAACACCAATTTTTAATGAAAGTGAGCTTACAGGTAGCCAGGCCTTCAAGGATGGCTGCAACAGGTCTCGCACTCTGTTTATTGCAACACTGGTGAAACTAGAACGGGCACTCATAGAGCACATACCTTCGCCGCCACTACTTTTTTTGTTCTTGGTATGAGTGTGGGGAACTGGTTTCATATCAATGGTCTTATGACACAAACCACATATCTATAATGTCATGACCCCCCCCCCCCAACTTTCGGGGGCTACGGACTAAACAACAATCAACTCACGTCGTTTTGGCGAGTCTTCACTCGCAAGCTCGGTGAATACAACGTTTCAACAAGAGAAGGTAATCTTGTTTGATGCTGGTTTCATGCAAATCGAATAAGAATTGACTGAGTTATGCTGAAAACCGCATATTTTTCAAGGGCGTGACCCCCCCCCCCCGACATTTTACCCCAACCGGTGACATGTGTTATGACGTCATTGTGTCACAAGATTGGGCATTAAATTCTGAACATTTTAGTGCTGGGTTCATGTAAAGCGGACAAGAATTGACCGCGTTATGACAAAAACCGCATATTTTTCAAGGTCGTGACCCCCTGACCTTTGACCCCTAACCGGTAACAAGAGTATGGGCGTCATTGTATCATATTGCATATCACAAGATGAGGCGTTGAATTCTGAACATTTTGGCGTTAGTTGCATGCAAATTGAATATAAATTGACCGTGTTATCGTAGAAAGACGATTTTGAGCTTTCCGTGACCTTGACCTTGACCTTTGACCCGAACGATCCCAAAATCTAATCGAATGCTTCCTGGCTAAGAACCAACCATCCCACCAAATTTCATGCAATTCGGTTTAATACTTTTTGAGTAATAGAATCACAAGATTACAAATAAATAAATAAATAAATACACGCCGACCAAAACATAACCTTTCGCAGAATGCGAAGGTAACAATGCATAAACGACCTGGAGGTTGAAATTCCAGAGAACAAAGGATTCTGAACTAATGGCTCATGTACAAACTTTTGGGCATCGTATGATACCTCTAAACGTTGCACTCCGAGGACTTGCCAAGCATTGAAAAGGCTCTGATGAAAACTGGGGAGCTGAGACATGTCAACGTGTTGCAGGTCGATGAGGAAAAGTTCACAGTCATATTTCAGACCTTCCACTTTCTGCTAACAGGCGTTTGTGAGAGGTCGCCAAGGAACACACTCACTGTACAGTAGGCGCTTAATCGTGGAAATTTGGAATGCCATTATCCGACTTGGGATATGCATCAGATTTTGATCACCCGCATTTTGGGGTCTGCAGACCACGTCTGGGTCCAGCCAATGGTGGCCACCCCAGAAAAAAAATCAGTCAGAACCCTCTGAATGCCTGTGACCAAGTATCTCGGAGGCTCGAGTGGGATAACTTTATGCCAAATAAAAGGAACCACCAGGTTATTTATGATTGACACCGTGTCTTAAGGCGCTGTCACACCTTGACGTTTTAGCCAGCAATGGCAACGTATAAAAATGTATGTAAAACGTTGGCGTACGCTGAAGTTTTCAGTTTTTTTTAAGTTTTGGTCGTATTCATAACGTGTTGGTCGTATGCATAACATATTAGTAATGGGCACAGAACGTTTCGTTGTCTTTTCGATAACTTATACCAACGAATGGTTAGCTTGTTGTCGGCGTTCACAACCTATGCCCAACAATAGTTTAACTTAGGCATAGCACGCTGCACGTATCGCCGACGAACTCGTGGCGTAGCCTGTTAAAAACCTGCCGCACGCCGATTTAAATCATAACCGCCTGAAAATTGGAAGTGTCAACATCGCAGTCACACCTTGACGATTCAGCCAGCGTATGCCGACCTATGAAAAATGTGTCTAAAACGCTGGCACACGTCGAATACGGTATGGGTAAGTTGTGTATACGTTAGGAGCACGCTGAAAAACAATGAAGTACGCTGTCATATTCCGTGGTACGTCTAGTACATCGTGAAATTTCAAGCATGCTGAAAATTTTACGACGTACTCCACTTATGGCTCACAAGTTCCGCATATGCTGGTATAAGTTCTCCGCACGCTCCGCGATCGTTGACACACGTCGGACACACGTTACTTGTAAGTTACTCATAAGTCGAAACACGTCGAGGTAATGTTTAGCATACCCGAAACTTAATTTTTAACCTATTAGTAACGTGCTTTGAACCTATGAGTAGCATGCTTTGAACCTATGTGTAACATATCTCAAACGCACATTGTCGTATGTAAACGAATTTGATTGACGTCTTCCGGACGACCACAGAACTTACTGAACGTGTTTCTAACTTACATCTACCGTTTATGGCGATTTGGCAGCATTTAGGGGAATCGGTATATACAAATGGGGTTCACAAGAGGAACCGGTTAGTGTTCCAGACTCCATGTTGAGTAGATGTCAATGTCAGTAGTATCAGTAGTAGTAGTATTGGGTGAGCGTGTCAGTAGTAGTAGTAGTAGTAGTAGTAGTAGTAGTGGTAGTAGAAGGTCCATGTCAGTAGTAGTAGGTGAGCGTGATGGGGAGGGTGTGGGTGATGATGGATCCTCGTGTCCACGAATAGGAGACTACTTTGCACCATTGTTCGATGTTCTTTTCGGCTAATTTTTTTTTCATTCCCACGATGAACTATTTTTTTGTTTCAGTTTTTAAAGTATTCAAAACGACTTGGACAAATGCATAATGTACTAGTAATGAACACAGAACGCCTCGATAACTTATAGATAAGTTATACCAACGATTGATTAGCGTGTTTTAGGCGTCCACAACCTATGCCCAACGAGTCTAACGTATGCATAGCGTGTCAGCGTATCGTCGACGATTACGTGAGGTTTTCGATTCATAGGCTGCAACTTCACTTTTAATAAATGCCTGTCACTCGCCTATTGTTTTTGGACGCTGGTGCTCCGCAATTGAAATCGTTTTCATTGAACGAGTTAAATCGCTTCCACAGCACTGCAGTCACGGCACCAACAGCAGCAGGCTCAGTGCCAGCCTCATGCCAGGCTCAAGTGGATCCCTGTAGGTGTACTGCTTGGTTATCCTTGGACCCACTCTGGCTAGCAGCTCGTCGAACATCGCTGGGGGCATTCGCAGGAAGTTGATGAAGGATGCATGGTCCTCGTTCCGGAGTTCCACCATGAGCTGGTCATATATGCCATAATGGCGTCGCCTCCCGATCCATGGTCTGACCCAGTTCCTTCTCCTCCGTTCACGTCTTCTTCTCTCGGCTCTATTGGCACGCAACTGGTGCAGTGTCAACTCGATGAGGTCATGTTGATGTTCAAGGACAGGTAAGTATTGTCGTCTCAGCCTTGCCGTATCCTCCATCTCTCGGAATGACATGGACATGTACTCACCACGAAGTCTAAAAAAAAGACGAGTTCCTCCTGCGAAGCCCCTTTTTATATACCAATTCCCCTAATCGCTGCCAATACGCCATTATACGGTATCTGTAAGTTAGAAACGTGTTCAGTTAGTTCTGTGGTCGTCCTGAAGACGTCAAATACGTCTACATACGTATTTGTGCGTAGCACATGCTTTACAAATAATTCCCAAGCAGGTTACTCATTGGTTATAAATAAGTCACGGGTACCCTAAACATTACTTTGACGTGTTTCGACGTATGAGGAACTTTCAAGTAACGTGTTGCGAAGTGTGAACAACGTTCGTGTAGCATGATTACAAAACGTTACTCATAGGTTAGAAATAAGTTTCGGGTACGCTAAACATTACCTCGACGTGTTTCGACTTATGAGTAACTTACAAGTAACGTGTGTCCGACGTGTGTCAACAATCGCATAACGTGCCTACAACTTATGGCCAGCGTAGTGGAACGTGTGAGTCATCCGCCGGCATAAGTCGTAAAATTTCAAGCATGCAAAAATTTGAGGACAACCCAAAAGTACAACGTTTAAAGCCAGCGTACTACGACGTATGGCAGTGTTTTTCAGCGTGCTCTTAACGTATACAAAACGTACCCATAACGTATTCGACGTGTGCCAGCGATTTAGACAAATTTTTCATAAATCAGCATACGCTGGCTAAATCGTCAAGGTGTGACAGCGGCTTTAAGCAAGATAAGTTGGTACAATCTTCTCCACCTTGCCAGTTTCAATTTAATTTTTTCCAGGAAGTTCTCCCAATTTTTTTGTTCATATGCTTCAATTCCTAGAAATAAGCCTAAATATTTAAACCCATCACTACTCCACTGTATTCCTCCTGGTAAAACAGGTAGGGACGAGGAAGGAGATCTGGGCCCCACCCAAAAAGCTACACTTTTTTTCCAATTTACCCTTGCAGTAGAAGCGAGCTC
This sequence comes from Eptatretus burgeri, assembly GCF_056783735.1. Lineage (NCBI taxonomy): Eukaryota > Metazoa > Chordata > Myxini > Myxiniformes > Myxinidae > Eptatretus > Eptatretus burgeri. The sequence continues at coordinate 14,956,841 of NC_140962.1, read as the reverse complement.
AAACTGGGTAAGGCAACGAGAGACCTCAGAAACATATTTTTGATTTGCAATAGCAACACAAATATCATCAGCAGAAGCTGAAACAACTACTTTGGAGTTTTTTGAAAGAGTGACTCCTAACACAGAGTTCTGAAGTAAAACTAATAAAGGTTCAACGGATAGATTGTAGAGCATGCCCGACAACACGCAGCCCTGACGGATGCCTCGCTGAAAGGAGAAGGGGTAACAAAGACTATTATTAACCTTCAGCAGACAGGATGCATTTTTGTACAATAACTTCACATAAGCAATAAATTTTTCCCCAAACCCTATTCTCCTTAATACATCAAACAAAAAAGAATGGTTAACACTGTCAAAAGCTTTTTCTTGATCTAAAAGTAATAAACCAAAACCGGGAGATGTAGTTCGACCGAGACTGATCAAGTCTCTCACCAAAAAAGAATTATCATATATGGAACGTTCTGGAACACCGTGTGATTGATCAGTGCCAATCAAGAAAGAGATGACTTCCTTTGGACAGATTGCAAGTGCGTTTGACAATATTTTATAGTCCGTGTTGAGGAGTGACATAGGCCGCCAATTTGCGGTCTCATGCAGGTTTCCTTTCTTCGGAAGGAGACACAAAACTGCCCTCCGGCAGCTCAGTGGCAATTCACCTTGTTCAACACTCTCCTGATAGACCTCAAGAAGAGTAGGGCCGAGAATATCCCAGAAAGCCTTATAAAATTCAGCCGGAAGGCCGTCTCGTCCAGGGGGTTTCCCATCCTTGCTATCCTTGATCGCAGCAGTAAGTTCTCCAAGCGAAATGCCAGGCTCAAGCAATTGTTGTTGGTCTTCAGACAGAGAAGGGAGCTGTTCAAGCATCGCATTCCTGTTCTCCTCATTCACAGTTCTTTTTGCGAAGAGTTTATAAAAATAGTCTTGTAGCTCATGCTTGATATCACTCTGGGAGGTCAACAAATCACCACCAGAAGAGCGCAAAGCATGGATTTGTTGAGAGGTCTTGACCGTTTTTTTCCAAATTGAAGAACCCTTTGTTTGGTGTGTCAAGTTGGATTTTTTTGTTCCGCAGTTGGACGAATGCACAAGCGGCCCTGCGCTTTCACCATTTCAGCCAGAAGGGTCCTTTTCTCCGACAACTGCTGGAAATTCACGCTAGACAATCCAGCTTTCTGCTCACAGATAAGTATATCGTTTTTTAAAGCAGATATCACACCAAAAGCGTTGTATGTGCTGTAAGAGCAGTATTGTTGGCAAAAACATTTGGTTAGGGACTTTGTGCAGTCCCACCATTGTCTTAAGTTCAAATATGAACCCTTTTGTGACTCGCATTTTTCCCAAACCATTTTAAAAGCTTCTATAAAACGTGCACTTTTAAAAAGTTTCAAATTAAAAGTCCAATATGCACTTCCACAGACACGATGAGGAAAGTCACACACCATAACAATCATGTGATGATCAGAAAAATCAGACGACCTTATATAAGAGTTCTTAACAATGTTTACCATTTCATGATTAACATAAAATCTGTCTCGGCGAGCCATCATCAAAACATTTCTTGATGCACAAACCCATGTATACTGACGGATATTACGGTTTTGTACCCGCCACACATCCACCAGTTTAAACTTTTTGACTAGCTGTGCCAAAGGCCTTGCACTGGGTGGATGAGGCTCACAAGTGTTCCGATCAAGTTGTGGGTCGAGGGTGCAGTTGTAGTCACCCCCCAGACACAACAACATGGTCAAGTCAATGGTGCTTACAAACTCTGCCAACTTGTACAGAAAGGCACCTCTTTCAGAGTTAGCACTTGGACAGTAAACATTTGTCATGCAAATCTTTAGGTTACTACTGACAAATTGCACAGACAGTAAGTAACCTTTGCAAATTTCCTAAAAAGTTTTCTGCGAAGGCTGGAGTCGAGGATGCAACACTATTGCCACACCAGCCTTGGCCTCAACAAGCGCACTCGAGAAAAAAAGACAACCATTAAAGATTTTACACCACTCATCCTCAGAAGACTGATTTGCATGCGTCTCCTGTAGCATCAACACATCAATTTTTTTTATTTTGGAAGAGCTGAAATACCTGGAGGCGACGCACACAACTGCGGCCTCCATTGATGTTCAGGGATGCTACTTTTATCTCCATTCTGTAAGTTATTCTAGAAGCTCTTTACCAGCCTGAGAAACACATTTCCTTAACCTTTGGAAATGAGGCTCTGACATGTTAGCCTGAGAAGGTTCACGAATCATACTCCTTGCAGTTTTAATGAAATTGTGTAAATTCGGGAAGTAATCTTTGATTTTTACTTCTCTTTTCCTGAATGTATCATCCAGGAATTTAATCACATTTTCTTGAGACACTAAGGTTGTGTCGTTTCCCCCTTCATCCTCTTGAGAGTTTAAAGCACTGAAATGTGGGGTAGAAGAGGTTTCATCTGAATCAAGTGCTTCATCTATGGCCTCTCCTATTACTTGTGGAACACTTTCTTTTGGCTCAACAGAAAGTTCTGCTCTGTTTATGGACCGCTCTGAATTTGCCTTGTCCATGTCCTTCCCCTCTACAACCCTTACATCATCATCTGTGAGGGAGGGGATGACATTTAACTCACAGGGATTTTCCCCTTTATCTATTTCTCCATCACTGTCAGACATAGCTGTTAACTCGTCTGAACAAGTTTGGCTAACAGGACAAACACTTAAAACATCCTGAGATACTTCACTGTTCTCTGTGTCCCACTCAGTCGGCCAGTGGAGCAAGTGAAGTTTCCACACCCGCACACGACTCCGGTACCACCAAGGGGTTTCCCATGTGAGACGTACCTTGGAGCTCCACCGAGCCTGGCACGATCTGGACCTTATTCTGCTCCTTCGCATCAAAGGCATCAACATTTGACCATTTTTGGCCTTTTTTCCTGGTATCCGTAATAGATACCTCCATTTCGTCCACACTGTCCTGTACAGTGGATGGTAAAGGAGAGGAAGCAACCACTTTCACTTCCTCGTTTTGTGGGAGTGGATTAATTACGTGACGATTACGCACCCTCTCTCCAACGCCGGTCGGGGTGGATGAGTCCAATTTGTCGTACACCTCAGCCGGTGGGGGGGGGGGGGGGCTAGGCTCCCGATTCACCTTCTCCCCATTAGTTTGTGGTGAGGAAGAATCGTTCCTCACCACACCTTCACTTTCTTGTGGTATAACCGCATTGGGACAAACACGCTTCACGTGCCCATAAGCTCCACACCCAAAACACGTCATAACCTCTGAGGAGGCAAACATTTTGGATTCAAACCCGTCGATTTTTACACTGAGTACAACATTCAGTGTTTTTCCATTTTCAGGTAGTATCATATAAACCACTCTTTTAAAGGACATGACGTGGTTAAATTTATCGCCAACATTACGCATCGGCACCATTGAGATCCTCGACACAACCTTACCGAACTTGTTTATATGGTTACACAAGTCCTGGTTCCTTATAAATGGTGGAATATTATTATTATTAATGTTAACTTTAACTGTTGGGGCCTGTAAAGCGAACATAGAGAGGTAAATGTTCGGTTTGATGAACAGGCCATGCTCAACCACCGTGGCGACCACGTGTTCCTCCGACACAAACACGACAAACTTCTTATTCATGCGAGAAGCAGCACGAATATTATGTAAACCAACGATGTTACCAATGGCGGAAAGCACATGTTAAGTTCCACCTCACTGGGAGGGAAGCAAAAAACAGCGTGTTTACGAGTTAGTGACTCGAACATCTCGACACGGAAACGTTCCCCGCCATTCTAACTCAAGAAAACAAGTTAGTAAACTTTACCGAGAGAAATAAGGCGCTTTCACAAACACCAAGAAATCAACGATTAAAGTTGAGAATTAACAAAGAACACGGTGGCAGTGAACGAGAAAAACCTCCCCCGGCGGCCATGCCAGACCTTCGGCCTTCGATTTTCTCCACACGAAACTGTAGGCTCTCTCTCTCTCTTTATTCTCCAGATAGAAAGGAAAAAACACGGGGAAAAGTTCGCAAGTAGAAACACGAAACATGGGAAACGAAAAAAGGGGAATGTCGAAACACCAAACAGCACGGCAGAAGACATGAACTCATGACCTGAAGCAAGGAGCAGCCATGGCAGTACACACAATGTCCCAAGAACCAGCAGGGAGACAGAGACAGAGACAGAGACAGAGACAGAGACAGAGACAGAGACAGAGACAGAGAGAGAGAGAGAGAGAGAGAGAGAGAGAGAGAGAGAGAGAGAGAGAGAGAGAGAGAGAGAGAGAGAGGAGGGAGGGAGGGTGGAGACAAAGAGAAAGAGAAAGAGAAAGAGAAAGAGAAAGAGAAAGAGAAAGAGAAAGAGAAAGAGAAAGAGAGAAAGAGAGACAGAAATATATATATATATATATATATATATATATATATATATATATATATATATATTATATATACTAGTAAACTGCCCTTAAAAAAAATAAAATAAAAGAAAATAATAATAAAAATAAATAAATAAATATTCAAACCGCGAGCAACAAACAACAACCACACAGGCCGTTTCTTCGCTCTCGCGTGCCTGTACGTGGGTGGCCCGGAAGTTCGCATATTATTCGCAGTTACGATTATTCGCAATTTAGTTTTAATACCCAATTCTTCAATTAGCGCCAACATATTTTACCTTTTCGCAATGTCGTGGCAAGGAAAAACAAAAAGAGAAGAGAAGAGAGAGAAAAAAAAATTTACTTCCTGGTTCGGAGCATACCAGCACTCTGATGTTACCGAAATTTATACACTGTCTAATATGAAAACGATCATAACTTTGGGGCATTGTGTTTATCTATAGATGCGCATAAGAAATCGAGAAATTATTAGAATACACGAAGTCATCACTATCCGGAAGCCCGTACGTTGTAACCCGTAATGGGGAACGTGACTGAGCTTCCCTTCCCCATCGGTCACGCCCACGCAACAACGTGTCTTGTCATAGGTTTGGTAAATAAATGTCCATAACTTGGGAAGCACTTGTCCGATTAATATCAAACCTTGAAAAGGCACATACTCTGGTCCCCAGCAATATATCTGGCAAGTTTCAATTAGATCGGACCAGTGGTTGTCGAGAAACAGCGATCACAGACACACACACATTGCTGGAATTATAGATATATATATATATATATATATATATATATATATATATATATATATATATATATATATATATATATATATATATATAGAGAGAGAGAGAGAGAGAGAGAGAGAGAGAGAGAGAGAGAGAGAGAGAGAGAGAGAGAGAGAGAGAGAGAGAGAGAGAGAGAGAGAGAGAGAGAGAGAGTCAGAGAGAGAGAGAGAGGCAGATATCTGTGTCTATGTATATATATATATATATATATATATATATATATATATATATATATATATATATATATATATATATATATATATATATATATATATATATATATACTTGTACATCTTCCATGCAGAGCAGAAAAGCAAAATCTTGGCATTATCAAGTTATAATGAGTTCCAAGCTGTGTTCCTGGCCATTATTACGTCTGCCACTGAAGGTAGATGGAGGTTTTGTTTTCACCCATTTCTATCTGTCTCTGTGCAGGATATCACAAAAAAGTTATGGACAGATTCAGACGAAATTTGGTGGACAGGTTGGGTGTGTGACAACGACGAATTTATTTGATTTTGTAGAAGATCCGGATCCAGATATGAGAATTTTACAGTGATTCTTCACCATTGAGAGATCGGGCTAAATTATGCACAGCACGATATCTCAAAAACTTGTGGAAGGATTATGACAAAACAAGGTGAATGAGTTGGTTCGGTGACAAGAACAAGCCCATTCGATTTCGGATTCAGATCCGACCGATCAGTGAGATACAAAATGTAAAGTGTTCAGCATGGCGGAGGTACGCGCTCTACCGAGTGCCTTTCTCGTTGTTAACTTGGAGTGCAGTCTAAAATTGGTAAAGTATACTGCAAGTTTAGTTGGTCAATTCATTTGAAGATGAATATTTTCAGCTTGTTTGGGAGATTTCAAGGTTGAAACATGTTTTAATCGCTTGCCGTGCCTTTCAATGACAGTAAGCATGGCTTGTCCTTTCTGTTGCTGTTGAATAAATTATTGTTAACAAGTAAACTGAAGGCATATTTAGTGTCCAGTCGTTGAATCTCATATTGAGTCTCTCGTCTCATGGACATTATACTTACGGAAGGGTTTGTTTTTCTCCATTGCATAACATGTATGAGTTAAGACAAAGTTTAAATTCATCAATGGCTGCAACAGATTATGAAACAAACTTGTAATTGAATTGCTGAATTGGTGCTTCAAGGTAATAATAATCATCATCATCATCATCATCATCATCATCATCATTATCATCATCCTCTTGACAGAATCTTTGGTGCTGCCAAAGTAGTCTCTTGGCAGGGGTTATTCTGGATGGTTTGTTGTTGCCTTCCCAGCATCCAGTCTGGGCATGAAATGGAATTTGTTCACACGTACCGGCGATAACTCACCGACTCTCACGACAGACGCCGTGGGATCTTTAACGTCCACCAACGACCAGTGTCAGCAGACGGTCCTCTGGATTAGCGCCCATCGAATGGACGGCGTACACATTGGTGCATCGCTCCACATGCGAAACACCAAGGTGACAGTTTATAGCAGGGTTACAAACTCGCAAACCACCATTCAATGGCCAACTGATTCACAAGATACCACGGGGATCTTTACCATCCACAACCTAAATGCGGGCAGGACAACCGAGTTTATGTCCCTGTATGAAAGCTATACGCTCCTAAATGTTCCACCCTTTACTAGAACCGCATCAGAAGGGCAGTTCTTAATTAATGGTGACCCTGTCAAGTATTGAAGAGAGACAACCACAACGAAAGTGGGGGAGCTAGCTACTCATGAACTATCCTACTATTTGAGCATTGAATGCATAAGTATCTCACCTGTTGGGTGGATAGTGGGGAGGGGGAGGGGGGCGGGTTGAGGGAGGAAGGTGGGGAACTCAATTACACCTGCCCAAGTCACTGATTCAAATGTATACGGTCTTGCAAACACTAGTTTTCCCAAGTACTAACATTTTACATTTGTTGTTAGTCCACGTTAATTATTTCCTGCAATTGTGCTCAGGGTCACCTGCCTGACATCCTGAATGATTGTGCTATTTATCTTGATGACATGGGCCGTTTCCTTCTACAGTGTCTGTGTTTAAACAGAATTGTGCATTTAATGGTGTTTACTTGACATAATGTAATACCGTAACCCGAGAAAGAGCCATTTTGAACACTTCGTTTTTTAGGTGTATCATACCTCCTTTGTTTTCTCCATTCTATCATCTTTGAGTTCAATCAATTACTAGGGCTGCCGCTTTTGTTAAACATTTTCTTTTTCCATTAAATATGTTTATATTCCCTTAGCAGGAGAGACAAGTAAAAATTTTGTCAATCCATAATGATATATATATATATATATATATATATATATATATATATATATATATATATATATATATATATATATATATATATATATATATATATATGTTGTTATTGTTATTGTTATGAATTTGGAAGCCTTTAACACACAGACAGCAGTCCCAAAGCTTAGTTATTTCGATAAGTATGTGTATAGTTAGATTCCTCCCTGTGTTTAAGAGGAATTTCATGTGTGCTGTGGGTTATTTTACAGTAAGATATTTTTACATCTTAAATTCCCCAACAACCCTCCAAAGGAGTTGACGGCAACAGCCCCCTCTGCTTTCGGCACTATTCGCATTCTTCGCGCGCTGGCGTGCCGAACACGTGTGGAGGAGGGGTTTCATCGGTCGCTGGCGCTCTGGTTTTCGCTCCAAAAAAGGGCCTGGAGTCCCTCTTGTCCATTCAGCGAGGAGCCATCGTCGGCTGACGCTCGCCAGCCAATGGGAAGCCAGAACGCCATATACTATTGCGCAGCCTCTACGAGGGGCGGGCCTCTTCGGGGGGGGGGGGCGGAGGCATCGACACGCCCTCCGCCCAATGAAGGCAGGCCACCGAGGCAACCGACACGCCCCCCCCTGTCCAATGAGGGATGAGGTGACCTCTGGCCCCCGCGCGCGAGGGGGAGGGAGAGTGTTCGGCACATTCTGGCTGTGCTGGCGCTGGTCTGCTCTCGCTTGGCTAGTTTGTGATCCATTCGTCTGGTCTGGTTTTCTGGTCGTCCTTGCAGCGCAAGGGTTCCTTTCGTCTCGTCCACCTTCGTGCTGGCTGGCATCCGTCACATATCCCTCACCCCTGGTGCTTGGTGCTGCGTCAAAGCTGTGGGTTCGAGTCTCACTGAACAAGACCAACCAAACCGGACGAGGCGGACAGGTGAACAGCCGGACTCTGACCTCCCAGCTGACCTATCCTCCTCGGCTGGAGGGTCCAATAAAGACCCGACGGGGTCCATTTCTTTTGGGTGTGTGTATGTGTGCGTGGTGCCAGTCTGTAGAAAAGTAGAATTGTTAAGTGCTTTTCGCTCACTGTACATTGCATATTATATTCGTGATTAAGTCTGCTCTGTGTCTCCCTCCCTATTGTAAAATAAACCCCTGTTAAATGTACCAGCTCGTTGCCTGTCGTTTCTATCATTGACCCAGCACGGTGCGGGCTTGAGAAATAGTGAGGCCGTTTGTGCCGGAAATTGTTCATTTGGTCCAGCGCGGCTTTGGTAATCTCCGCTCGATTACACCGGATCCGAGTCGGTGATAGCGACACGGTTCAGACAAAGTCGGCCGAGGGTGTGGCTTCCCCGGTAGTTAGACGGCGTGGGTACTTAGGTAAATTGGAATTAGACAAGTGGACCTACCTCACGCCGTCAAAATATTGGCGACCACGGTCCTTTAAGCGTCCCGTCGACTCCGGAGTTATCTGGGGTGACGACCTTTCAATTCCAGTGTTCGGTGGGAGACGGCACGACTGCTCCATTCAGCGGTCGTCCTCGCCACCGAACCCGGCACCACAACAATATATCTTCAAATAAATTTCTTATTGTAATTCTCAAAGATGAAAAAACTGCATACTACAGACCACCTTTGACATAACAAAATATAACAAGAACTAACATGTAACAAGGCAGGAGACAAGAGGAGGGGGAGAGGGAAGCACAGAATAGTGGGGCACAAAGTCAATAGGATACCTGTGGAAGGGAGAGGGATGGGGTGGGGTACTGGGGTAAACAAGATGGTACTACAGGGACTTTCAGGAAGGAAAACAGGGAAGTTGAAGGAGGTGGGTTTGGGGTGGATTGATCGGGGTAGAAAAGATGATGGTTTTGGATGGGGGACGATAAGAGATGGAGGTGAACAGCTGTTTTGAAGACCTGGAGGGAAGAGCGGGATTGAAGAGAGCGTAGCAGTTTGTTCCAAAGGCGGGGAAAAAGAGGAATGAAAGAGTGAAGGTGAGCAGTGATTCTTGATTTTGGCAGTTTCACCAGAAGGGGGTTTTTGGAGGACCTTGAGAGCCCTGTGGAAATATGGGGAGGGGGGTGGAGGCAGATTACAGACAGAGCAGGGTGGGCAAGGCCAAAGAGGAGATGGTAGAAAACAAAGACCAGTGACCTGCCTGTACTGAGAAAGTGAGAGACCCAATGACTCGGCCTCACTGCGGGAGATACCAATTATTCCAAAAGCCTTGGTTTCCACAGCATGAAGCCGAGCTAGGTGTGAGGTCGGAGCACCAGCCTAGAGGGGAGAGAAGTACTCCATCACACTGCAGACAAAAGCTTTGTATGTGGTCAGGAGCTCAGGTCGGCCAAGGAAGGACTTTGCACGATGGAGGATGCCCAGGCGGCAACTGGTTTTGGAGGATAGCTTGGAAATGTGGCTTTCCCAGGAAAGATCGTGGCAGATAGTGAGACCCAGAAGCTTGAATGAAAGGACTTCTTCAAGAGGACTGTTGAGAAAGTAGATGGGGGGGGAGGGGGGTTCCAGACGGTCGTTTCGGAGAGACAATGGTGAGGGTGTGAGATTTGTGAGGATTGAAAGACATATTCCAAGCGTTTGACCAGCTTGTGATTTTATCCAGGTCTGCAGAGAGTGAAGAGACTGATGCCTGCCGATCAGAGGGTGGAGTCATCAGCACAGAGACAAAGAGGATTGGAACACATTTACTGCAGGGAGAATCTGCCACATGCTACACGTGCAGAACCACCTCCACCTGAACTATTCAGAGTAGGCTGCTGCAGATTCTGGCCTGATGGGCACCACAGAGTCCTGACATGGATGCCAATGAATACATCTGAGAACATGGATCGGAAGCTGTGGATAAGCCCAACTCTGCCAAATAATACACAAGAGCTGCAACAAAATCTACGACACATTTTGGTAAAATCTACATCAGGCTAACGGTTTGATCCCTTAACAGGTTCAGGCACAATATGATGATAAATGACATGCTACGAGATCCTATTACTGTTTTTGTAATCTGATTGTTTTCAAATCGTGATTGTTAAAAAATATATATATTAAAGAAAATAAAATCAGGGGTGTTCATTTTATTGTGGCAAAGCACTATATTGTATTAATCTGTGTTTAAAAGGAGCCCAATTTCTCCCTCAGTAACACTTTTTCTAAAGTGTTTCTGCTGTTGTACAATCTATCTATAATTCCAGCAATCTCTGTGTGTGTGCGTGTCTGTGACCGCTGTTTCTCGACAACCACTGGTCCGATCTAATTGAAACTTGCCACGTATATTTTGCTGGGGCCCTGTGGATGTGCCTTTTCAAGGTTTGATATTAATCGGACAAGTGGTTCCCAAGTTATGGCCATTTATTTACCAAACCAATGACAGGACACGGTGCTATGACGTCACGATTGAAGTCACAATTCTTCATGTTTATTTTTATTTTATTTTTTTGCACGTACGGCCACGCACGTACGGGCACGCACTAGTAATACAAATGGTACCATTAACTTGGAACAAAAATTAATTCCTTTAATCACAAACTTGCCTGTTTCAAAAGCCCGTGTTTCCATATTGAGGAAGAAGAAGCAGGACCTAGAGCTTTGATGTTGTGGTTCCAACATTAACATTTATTATTCGATGACAGCAGGAACTCTTTACAAGTACACGAGAGGAGCACACAAACAACAACAACAACCACAACAATGCCAACAATGAGTACGTGTTGTAAAAGATCCTTTTTTGCATGTTTTACTTCAATTTTACATCCTCAATGACACTCACACGAAGCCATGCGATACGTTTGTGAGGTACAACATTCTGTCTTTTGATTGAACCTATCAGAGAAGCGACGTGAGGCACGCCGACTATGCATAAACGCATACTTATTATTCAACTTGTAATATAGAAAGCACCATCTATCTATAAATCCAATATACCTTGGACATACACACCAGTGTGATATCGCAGAGGTGAACAATTGCACCATCCTCAGCACACTTTGGTCCAACATCTCAATTTACATCTCCGTGACACCTTGCAGATTTGTGGATGATCTATTGTCTACAGACACAGGAGAGGAAATGTTTCATGTTCAGTCAAGTTGTTCTCAATCGGTTGATTTGTAAACATATTAATTAATTTGAAAATTGGAATGGCTACATTAAAGGTTAAGGGTGACTCCATTAACAAATATAATAATAATTCTCTCCCCACATTTTGTGAATTTCATTATCTTTTATTCACCAAACTTAGTATATTCAACTAATGCTGTAAAGCAAGACTCAACGTAACCAAATGATATACGTAATGTATCATTGTGGATTGTAAGAAAATATTTGTCCCAAACAACAAGTCATGGTGGATCGGCATTAATACTGTAATAACTCAACTTTTTTGGTCATATTAATGCATTGGATTATGTGAGGTCACTTCACTAAAACTGACCGAGTTCCTTCCTATTGCCAGAACTATGTTTAGCGTTGCAGCTGTTCCTTTCTCTCCGACATTAACGATTGACCGTGCATGAAAAATAGCTCTTCTTAACTAAACCGCAAAACCACGACTTGGGTTTGCAAACCACAAATAGTTTCTTTCAAATTCATTGCATTCCTGTCATTTTACATGTCCTACTAATTCTTCGATCAATCAATTATCTTTCAATCTCTGCAGTTCTTTTGTTCTAAGCACCTTTTATGGAGACCTTTCGACAAACAGCCAACAAACCATGAAAACTACAGACCTGATAAACTGCATAACACGCAAAGGCCTCCAGGATTGAATTATTTGGGAAATGTCTCTCAAGCTTTGGCCGTATGTCCTGAGGATTTTGAGTGAAAATTCTTGTGGGTGCAGATAAATGTCTTCCTCGTTAGAAGTCTCACATACAATGCATAATATGTATGTTCTGTCTCGAAGGACAAAAAAAAAAAGACACCTCAAATATTTTTCTCTCTCTTTCTCTCTGTGTCCCTTTCTCTATTTTTACCCCTCTATACCAGAGTATTGACGGGGTGCCGGTGCTCCAATTAAGTCTATTGGTAAGTCTTCCTTCACAGCAGTCAGCCAACGCAAGAACTTGAAATTTGTGCAGTGTGGCGGTGATAACTCAGCTACTTTTCGCGAAAGGCACCATGAGATCAATAACGTCCACCAATGGCAGTGCCGCCAGATGTGTCCTCCAGCTTCACGTCCTTCCGATGGACAGTGCACACATTGGTCCATCGCCCTGCAAGTGAAACACTAGGGTAACAGTTTAAAGCTGGGTCAAGATTCTCACTGAGGCTAGATAGCTCAAAGGTGAGTGCACATAACTCAAAGTTATCCTTCCACGTATCTCTAACGAGGCCTTAAAAACACTGGTATTGTGTTTTTAATTGAAATTTTTTTTAACAGTGTAGAAGAACCATTGGCTGACAGTGAATGCTCTGTGCTCTCGGATAGCATAACGCTAAGGTCAATAAGTAAGCGAAAGAAGACAAAAAAGAACAGGTGCCCAGCATGGCATTCCACTTCCACCCCTTCCAACCCCCACTCCTTTCAAAAGGAAGTCAATTTCTCCCTCTCCCCTTCAAAAACAATCCGTTTGTCTACCATCCTTCCATAACAAATTCAAATACTTTTACACATTTTTACCTTCACACTTTACTTAATACAAATCACTATTTTTCCCTCTCATCTCGGTCATCTTTTTTACTCCATACATTTGTGGAGTCCATGTTAATTCTCATTTTTTTCCTGCCATTTCACTTCTATGGACAATCTGAATTGCCTTTAATTATTGAAACTGTGGTTTAAAGTGAAAGAGGTGACCTTGTTTGAGATGAGAGGAGTATCTATTTAATCGGAATGCCTCTTTATGATTACACTAAGCATATACTCATACTGGACTAGCAGTACAGCCGAGAGGTATGCACAGTTACTTCTGAGCTGTCTAACCTTGGTCCGAACCTCGGTCCAGCTATAAACTGTCATCTTGGTGTTTCGCAGGCAGGGTGAGGCATCAATCTGTGTGCCGTCCCTCAGTTAAATAGTAAACTGGGAGTCCTTTCTGCGAGCATTAGTTGCTACAACCACAGTGTCCTTCATGAAGAGTAGGTGAGCTATTGACGGCACCCTGAACAAATTACAAATTTCTTCCCCGACTGACTGCTGGCAAGGCAAAGTTAAACCACGCAGTATGACCTGTGCCAAGAAACTGCTTTGGCAGCACCAACTTTCTGGAGATTGTATGATACATCTCATCCCATAATTACACCATGTTGTCCATAGTATATGAAGCTGTACATGTAGCGGCTAGAAAATATTTTCTCTTACCATACAGTAGATATATTAATATATGCCGATTGCTGAACGTCATAAAAGTTGAAGGTGTTCGTGCAAGTTGGGTCGCCCGATCAAAATCGGGTTATTTCGACTTCAGCAAAACATTCAGAAGATTGATGTTTGGAGTTGTAGCAACAACAAAAAATGAACCCGAGAGTGTAACATGGCAATGAAGGGACAAATGGCCACATTTCCTTGTATGAGATTGTGTAGCATCGTGCAACAATGACTTACACTTGGTGAAGTTCCGTGGAGACTGTGGAACATTTGTATATTAATTTACATTCTGCATACGTAATACAAATAATTCAATGCAATTGGTTCGATTCCTAACAAATTATTCACTTTTGATCAGATGCGGAAGTGCTGACGTGCAAACCATGCTCGACCCCTTCCCCACCGATCAGGAAGAGCACCGTTATTCCTTCTTTCAACAACAATTTGATTAAGAACTGAATATACGAGAAGCAGCAGCCAGGGTGGGGGTTATGTTTTTATCCTCATTCAAATGTTTAATTCAAAACACCTCTCCAAAATACCTCTCGCTACAAATTCAAAACACCTCTCCAAAATACCTCTCGCTACAAAATTCAAAACACCTCTCCAAAATACCTCTCGCTACAAAATTCAAAACATCTCACTGCACTGGAAAATGTGGGGACAGGAATACTGCACTGTAAAGGGTGGGAATTTGTAATACCCTCTCCCACCTGGAGCGGCGCTACATGATACACATTTACATTGAGAATGTGTGTCTCTCCCCTCCCCCCCCCCAAGACCATCCGCAAAAATAAAAACACCCCTGTACACTAACTGAGGTCTGGCTCATCATATGTAGCAAGTCTGGATGTAATCGGGCAAGAACTGCAGGAGGAATAGTGTAACAAATAAACATACACACTCCACTGGTCCGTGAATTATAGTAAGCATTAGCAGGGGTACCGGCACTGCCAGGAAACGCTTGCTTCCTCCTCCTCGCCCATCTCCTCTCTCCTCCCATCCCTTCTCCTCCCTCATTCCACCCCTCCCCCCACCCCTTACCCTCCCTCCTGCCACCCCCTCTGGACTCCCACCCCAAAGATTCCCTCCCTCTGGACTCCCACCCCCCTTCCCCTGCCTCCCCTGATTCGTGGAGGGTGACTTTGGGGCTTCCCCCTCTCTGGGCACATTTACAGTGCAAATATGCAAGTCATCTACACAGCTGACTTGTAATACCCTCTGCCACCACTGGGTAGTGCCACACGATACACATTTACATTGAGAATTTTTGTCAAATCAAAACCCCCCCCAACCCCCACGACTACAGATGAACCAAGTATCTCATGTCATAACGAGTTCAAACTTGGTCCATGTGCCAAGTTGGGTAACAATTGGCCCAATAGTTTTGGTGTGATTGGTGTTACACACAGAAAGACAGACAGAAAATGACATTTACTAATTAAATTACACCAGCCTCGGTGGTGTAATGTTTGAAGTGGCTGCTCTGAGTGTGGAAGGTCGGTACTTCAAACCCTAGCTGAGTCATTACAAAGACTTAAAGAATCGTGCATGCTGTTTTCTTGCTTGATGCTCAGCATTTAAAAGGATAAGCCTGGTGTTGGTTTAATGGTTGGGGTGGTGGGCTTGAGATAATGGTTAGGGTGGTGGGCTTGGGATCCTTGGATACTGAGTTTAAATCCCCCTTGGATGTTGAATTTATACCAGGTGGGGTTGACTCTGAGTGTCATCCTTCCGAGGTCGGCAAAATGAATGCCAGCTTGCTGGTATCCTGCGTCAGAGTGACGACCCGTCTAGGATTGTGCCCAATAGCCAAGGAGACTGCTTTGGCAGCACCAACGCTCTGCACAGAGTGTGGTCCCAATGGATGGATGGATGGATTTAAAAGGATAGTGCACAGACAAACAACCTTTGGTAACTAATGAGAGTGCAATTCTTTGGTGGGCCGAATGGTGCTCCTCCTGCTTTGACGTTCTTGGAAGAGAACTCATATTATAATCTCATGAAATCATTTATTTGTTCAAATGTGTGGTTGCTGGTTGCATAATTTTCTGGAGGCACTACTGTGCCACTGATGCAATTCACCGTTACCACTAAGCCCGTCCTCGTTTTACCAACCTCAGAAGGTTGACAGGCTGAATCGACCCACCTCGTGTTAATGCAACGACACACCAGGGGTTCAAACTCAAGACCCAGAGACCTTAAGCCAGCCACCTTAACCATTATGCCAACACCAGACCTTCAAAATCATTGTACTCTCAGAATATTTGAGTGGGTTTTCTTCTTCCCTTTTTTGTGGACAAAGTCATGGATCATGGAAGAGCGAGAACACTGAACAAGAAGAACAGTAAAGAGAGGGGGGAGAAACATCAACAGCAGGATTGAAGGACAAAATATCAGGAGATTTGTGCAAACAGGAGGGAGACTTGGACAAACAATGGGTGTGTGGAGGAATGAGGGGTAGGGGAGGATGCACAGGGTGAACAAGATGGATGCAGAAGCAAACTCTCAAGGGAGAAAAACTGGAAATTTTGAAGGTGGGCTTGGGAATGGGGGGGGGGAGGGTTCACTGAGGGTAGAAAAGATCATAGTTTGGGGTGGCGGAAGATTTGAGATGGTGTTGAACAGCTGTCTGAAGACCTGGAGGGACGAATGAAATTGAAAATAATGTGGAAGTTGATTCCACAGGTCGGGAAAAAGAGACATGAATGAGTGGAGATGAGCAGTGATGCTAGATTTTGGGAGTTTCACTAGAAAGGGGTTGATGGGGGACAGTGTGCACTCTGGAGTTAAGCCTGGGGCAGGGGAGGGAAGCCAAACATGAATAGAGCAGAGGGTGCAAGACCAGAAAGGAGGCGGTAGAAGACAGAGACCATCGACCTGTCTGCGATAAAAAAGTGAGAGGCCAGATAGGGCCCACGGCATGTTTTAGATATGGCCAGCATGGTGATATTTTGTTTGGTATTTTACGTATCTAGTATGTGTGACTAGGGATTGTAATCCCTTGCCAACAAACAAAGCTTTGGCAGCACCGACGCTCTTTTCTATGTATGGCACTTCAGAATCAGAATTATGTCGGAAGGGTTGGCAGGGTAACATGGCGATATGCAGACTCGCTTCTGAGCTGTCTGACCTGGGTCTGAATCTCGACCCAGCTTTAAACTGGCATTATGGTGTTTCACATGTAAGGCAATTCATCAATGTGTGCTCTGTCCCTCGGATGGATGTCAAACAGGCCGTCCCATTTGCTAGCATGAGTTGGTGGATGTTAAAGACACCACAGTGTCCTTCATGAAGGGAAGGCGAGCTATCGCCAGCGCACTGAAGAAATTACAAATTCCTGCACTTGCAGTGTAGTATTCTTTGTCGGAGTGGCGACCCATCCAGGTTGTAACCCCCAGCGGCCTAACCAATGAAACTGCCTCAGCAGCCCTGTGTGCATAATGGCCTTTTCTGAAACCTAATGTTACGAGGAGGAAAAGAAGAAGAAGAAGAAGAAGAAGAAGAAGAAGAAGAAGAAGAAGAAGAAGAAGAAGAAGAAGAAGAAGAAGAAGAAGAAGAAGAAGAAGAAGAAGAAGAAGAAGAAGAATTATGAAAGAATATTAAAAGTGCCACAAAATTTATTTCCCAAGAAATATTGTAACATTTAATCATCATAAGTTGTAAATAACCATATTCACAGCTGCAAGCCATAAAACCAGTCTTGGCAGGAAGTGAACAAGAATCAAATAACTGACCAAATACAGCATTGGAGTATCAGAAAAAAACACATTGACAAAGATAGTCATCAGGAGGAACCAGGATAGGATTCTAGTTTTGGCTGCTACTCTACCCTCAACCCCATCAAGGTGCAGCCAGGTGAACCTCACAAAAACTATTTGTAAGAATAACCCCTCCGTCGAGATGGACAAGAAGAAACCCTGCACACCAACAGAAAGCCCACACACACACACACACACACACACACACACACACACACACACACACACACACACACACACACACACACACACACACACACACACACACACACACACACATGCACACACACTTCAACCCATCTATTATTACCCAGAAATACCTTTCTGCTTCTTACCTTACCACCACAGAATGTACACAGGCCATTTATATTGAAGTTCCCTTTCCAGTAAACACGAATGACACACTTACGGTTGATTATATAATTAATTAATTAAATAATGCAAATACATTTCAATCTTTATTATTTAAAAAAAAATTGTTTCACACGACTTCCAATGCTTGGAACCTGTTCACAGAAAAACCAAGCAAACTTAAACAAGAGATTACAATGACGTCTAAAAACATTCTCACATGACCTAATCAAACTATTAGCACAATGACCCCTCTCTTCCATAATGGAATACGTCTTCTTAGCACGAACACAAAATCATCCTCAACAGAACAAATTCTAGCAAATCTAATAAGCTAAGACAAAAACACAATGTAACCAGGGCCGAACTTAGAACAAAAGGGGCCCAGGGCAATGGTTCCTTTTAGTGGCCCTTTTGGTACCTCGCCTAAATTTCACTGATTTTTTTTGCAGAGATGTAAATTGAGAAAAAAAAGTAAAAATAAGGACCAACACACAATATTATTTATTATACTCAGTACAGTTTATGCTGTTTATTCATCTGAATTGGCACACATGGATAGAATATAATGAAATATAATATGGAAGACAAACAATCTGATTGTATATTTTGTTTTATTTTCATATAATTTATTTTTATTTTATATTTTGGGGGTCCTGGATATTACCCGAGGGCCCTGAGCAGATGCACCTGCCCAGCAATTATTTCCAACTCGAATTAACATATCCAGCTATGTCACAACAATATCATCATTACTACTCTTATCTGCTATTTGACTTTCTGGATAAATTCTATGAATCAGCCTATTAAAAATCATGTAATTAATCACACAAATATAATCAATTTAACGACATGTAGAAGCGAACATTTTAGCTAAGCCTAACTTCTTCTCCTTCATGAACTTCCAAATGCAAACTCACAATAAACCAGGAAAATGTCTGCTAATAGGGGGCTACAGTTCCCTCCCATTGGAATGCCTTTTATTTGTTGAAATATTTTCCCACAAAAAAGATACAAAAGTGTTAAACAAAACAAAATTAACAGCATCTTTAAATTCTTATTGGTCAAAACAATTAAAACTCATATCCAGGTATTTTTTCTTAAAAAATAATGACATCAAACCTGATACATAAAAATTTATCATAAGAGCTAAAACTTTATCAATAACACTATAGAGTGCATCCTTAACCAGTACTAAATCCAAATTTGTATACAAGGTGGAAAAATCAAAACATCAACAGATTTAATATCGAGGAATCTAATCCTATCCAAGAACTCTAAAGTGGAACTAATACTCCAGAAAGTGTTAATATCAGAATTCTTACCAATTACTTAACAATATTTCCTAAATTGCTTCCTAACCACATGTAAACCTCAATTAACCATAACCAACAACCGTTTCAAAGTGCATTGCCGAGCTCCCACTATAAACCTAAACTTACATGGGGTTTATGAAGCTTATGGATCCAGAAAAGAGAGGAATACATAAATTTACCTCTTTGCATTTAATGTTAAAATTATTACACAAAACTTCCTGATGCTTGGCTATAATGTCTTGGAGAGGCTTTTGATGTGGAACATACTGTATGTGCTATTTCCTCTACTAGTAAAGTTAATTCTATCAATACCTAACTCCCTGAATAAAATATTGATGTAAATTTTTTTACAAACCACTACAAAATTATGAGCTGCTTTATCTACCAGAGCTGTAACATATTTCTCATGCAGATCCTGAATAGCCTTACAAATATTAAGCTTACTCAACAATGGTTTTGACCAATCCTGGGAAAACAAGCCTCGATCACTAAAAACTTAATCCTGTTGTCCAAAATTTCCACAACCCTCTCATACCATGTACTTTCATTGCCCCAATTAATCCCAAGGATCAGCTTCGCAACCACACACATGCTCTGTATATTTGTACATATTGCTGCCAATGTAGTGTACAACCTAATAGTTTGAGATAAACATGAGTAGAAATAAAAATTATTTTGTATGACCATTGCCTTTAAAGAAAGTCTGAACAGCTTGACAGATAAAGTAGTGAAATAAGTGAATGAATGAATGAATAAATGAGTAAAAATAATAAAAAAATATGTATAAAAAAATATATAAAATATATACAGTCATGCGCCGCTTAATGACGTTCCGGGCAATGATGGATCGTATATACGACGGATCTGCCAGCTCTGAAAAAAAAATGTAGCTGAAAAATTCCTATCGCCGAGTGATGTAGCCGACGTAGCGCTGCCAGTCGTAAAAAAATAGCACGTACAATTATGTACGCTGTACAGTACATAATACTTCATAATGATAATAAACGACAGTGTGGCCCTGTTATAATGCGATCGTTGAGGTCCATAAAATGTCATCGCGAAAAAAGCAGGGTCGTGCAAAATCGTGATTCAAGGAAATCGGCTTTCAAACTGAACCAATGTTTGCACGTTTACCTTCCAGCAAGTAAATTACCTTTGAATTGAAGAATTCTGTGAATAAATCGTTGTTACAGTCGAAATTAAAACACATGTTTCTTTTTGGTGAAGCTTTTCATGTTGTTAAAACAATCGCACTGTTCCGAAAATATATATCACAATTGACAGGAGCTCGTTTCTTCATTTATAAATTATAACATCGATGCAATGATTACGTATTTATAAAATCCAAACGCTATTTCTTCATCTTTCTATAATCGATGCGAGAGGAGATTGTAAGCTGCTGCTAACAACACCGATGGCCGTCATGAACAGCACAAAGGTAAAACTAACGTGTCTTCTGTCTCTCTTGGATGCGTGTTACAATTGCCGACAGTATTCAGTACAGTAACATGCTGTACAGGTTTGTATCCGAGGAGCAATAGGCTATACCATGTAGCCTAGGTGTCTAGTTTTGTGTAAGTACGATGTTCGAAAACGAAAATGAAAAAAAAATGATGTTCGCACAACGACGACGTCGCTTAACGATGCGTTTCTCAGAACGTAACCCCGTCATTAAGTGGCACATGACTGTATACACACACACACACACACACACACGCACGCACCTCCTGACTGTTATGGTGAGCATCCCCACGGATTATGTTTCACAGTAAAACCACATAATCCGCACAGAACAACCATCTGTCTGCCACCCAGACAATTGTTCCTGCTAATGCAAACCATTCAACCACAAAGCACAGATGTGATCGGCAGGAAAATCAAAACATGTGGAGTGTGACAAGCACTCCACTGATCCCCATTGGACACAAGCCACACCAGTGGACACGGCAATGCTCACCATAACAGCCAGGAGTTGCATCTGATGTATAAATGATGAATGTGGTCATCATTGGTTAGATATTTATTTGTATACTATCCTGATGAGGGCAAATCATTCAAATGTTTCTCAAAATGTTTTCTAAACTTTTCAACAAAGTGAAAGTGTGATGCAGTACATATTTGAGAGGTACAATCCCATTTGCAGCTTGGTGAGCAGGAACAGTGGTGTTTATCAGAAGCTCTGGCCTGCTCATATTGACTTGATGCTCAAAACTGGAGGATGTGACTGATGAATGGATACGTTTGATAAAATGATGTAATTACAGCTGTCATTTAAAATACTGAGATCTTTTTTCATGTCAGCACAGTGCTTCTTACCTGTCAGTGACAACTGTCATTCTGCGATTGTCAGTTTTGAATGATAGTCTGGACGAGCTTAACACATGTGGATCTATCTGTCTATTCCTGGAGATGATGATGAATGGAAGATGAAGATGAAGATTAATTTATAAAAAATTATAAAAATTAAATGCCTTGCCCACAGCAAGTAGTGAATGTAAACAGTATCAGGCTTGCAAAACGACCTCGAGAATTGGGAGAGTGAAAAGGAGTGTGGGAGAGGAGCGACAAGAAAACCAATAGGAGGATAAAAGTCCCATGAATAACATGGAGAACCATAAAGAACAGCAGGACATTGATGACTATATCAACGAGGATCCATAGGATTCAGCGTATTTGGCTCACAATGCAAGTTTCCCTGCTGTTGACGTGAGCGTGTGGAATAAGCGTGAAGTTATCCCAGCTCTGGCCAGACTGGTTTATCCAGCTGCCTCACAGCTTGCACAACCCCTCAATTCCACCAACAAATCACAAACTCTGTCCTAACGAAGTAACGATCTCTTCACTAGAACTACCTTTCCTCTTGCTTCAATCTTCGCTTCACAGACTATACGAATTCGATTGGCACAACAATACAAGAAATGACAACTTTGTTTTCACTATTTTATTTCCTTAATAAAAATTCTGATTCTGATGTACCCATGCTCTGTTACAGAGCATCGGTTCTGTGCTGAAGCAGTTTCTTGGCAATGCTTATGCTGGGCAGTTTGCCATTCCTCTCCCAGCAGTAGTTAGGGCAGGAATTTGTAATTTGTTCAGGGTGTCAGCGATAGCTTGCCTACTCTTCACGAAGGACACCGTGGAATCTCTAATATCCATTTTATCAGACAGGATTCCCGTTTAACGTCCATCCAAGGGACAGCACACACATTGAAACACAAGAATGACAGTTTATTGCTAGGTCAGGATTCGAACCCAGGCAAGACAGCTTAGAGACAGTGACAGTGTATACCTTGTAGGCCAGCCATAATGCCATCCCTTACTAAATATATACATACAATACTTATGTACGTATTCAAAAATAAATATAAAAGTTGGGGTGGGGAAGGGGATCTGTTGGGGAAGGGGAAAACACAAACTGCCCTCCTTGCAATGTACAGAAAGAGTAGAACTTTGTAATTTGGCAAAAGTGCTGTCGATAACTTGCCTAGTTTTTGAGAAAGGTAACCTACCGTGGGATCTTTAATGTCCACCAACGACCTATGTTGGGATACGAGTCCTCCATCTTCACATCCTTCAGATGGGCGACGCACAAATTGATGGCTCACCCTGCATGTGAAACACCATGATGAGAGTTAATCGGTGGGTCTCGATTCAAACCCAGGCTAAACAACTCAAACGCAAATGTGCACACCTCTAAGCTATCCTGCCAGCTCTGTTGAACTCATATGATGTTGAAAATGATCCGGGTTATGAGGTTATCGGATATTTTGTATTTGCTTGGAATCATACTAAACTATGCAATTTGGTGTATGTTTGTCTGTCTGTTTGTATGTCTGACTGCGATACATTAACTCTTTACTTATCCAATTTCAACCAAACTAGCCAGGGGGACGAGGAGTCAACACAACGGAGGTTGTAGTGACTTAATTTGCCCTCCCATCGGGGGTTTTCCACCTTGGACAAACTCCATGTTGAGGTGTATAAATACCTTATCATGGCTTTTTTTGGGACACACCGACCGGAAGTAAAAACACAAACTGCCATAATCAGATATTCTGTCCAAAGTATGATTACATTTTTGAACAGTCACTACTATTGTTTAACACTAAACTCAAATAAATTTTGAGAAAATGTGTCGTCCTTGAGGAATTCTTTGCCTCAAGAATGTGGTCCGCACAGGAAATGCAGGAACTTCAACAGCAGGTTTGCACACCTAGTGGAAGTAAAAATTATCATAACCAATTATCCAGTTCCGTCAAGTCGTGGCCGATTTCTGGTGACATTCATGATCATATTTCTCCAAACATCCCAATCCTGCACTGCTTTCCGAAGCTCTGGCAGAGCAGCTTCATCGCAGCCTTTACTCCATGCTTCAAACACAGCAACTTCTGCCTCTTCCTCTTCTTCCGTCAACCCAAGCCAGCATGGCTGACTTTGCCAGACTTTCGTTTTCTGCATGCATGATGTGTCCAACCAAAGTATGACAGTTTCTGTTTTAGCGTCAGTGCTTCCAATGTACGTTGCGGTCTAATTTGTTCAAGCACGGATTTGTTTTTTATCCTTGTAGTGGACTTTTTGACATTCGTCTCCAACACCACATTTCGAAACTGTCAATCTTCTTCCTTTCTTTTTCTTTTTTACTGTCCATGATATAAATCCATACATTGCAACTGGAAATACCAGAGCATTCACCAGCCTCTTCTTGGTTTGCTTTGTCACATCTTTCTCTTTCAAGATCTTTGTCAAATCCCGATTCCAGCCTCTATGTCATCCAAGTTATATTGTTGGTCAAAATTATTATAACCACAAAATAATCAGTCAATTTCAGCTGATGATAATGGCAGAATAATAATATTAGCACACGGGCTGGCAGGATGGCCAGAGGTACGCACACCACTTCGAAGCTGTGTCGCCTGGGTTTGACTCTCGACCCAGTTAAAAACTGTTATCCCAGTGTTTCGCAGGCAAGGTGATTCATCAATGTGTCTGCCGTTCCTCGGATTGGCGTAAAACTTGGCGTCCCATCTACTGGCATCATTTGGGAGATGGCAAAGATACCACGGTGCCCTTCAAGAAGAGAAGGTGAGCTATCGCCAACACCATTTCCAAATTACAAATTCCTGCCCTAACGATAGTCGAACGTCAGGCCTGGCTAGTCGGTTCATGAAAGGCTTGTGCATGCTTCCCCCGGCCAACTGCACAAGAACATTGGAACAAGTTTGGCCGTTAAAGAAGCAAGCAAATGTTGTTTGTGTGTTTGTTTGTCGTGCTACTCCTCCTGCAGTTCTGGGCTGATTACATCCAGACTTGCAACATAGGATCACCATGACCCCAATTCATGTATCCATCCATCCATCCATTGGGACCATACTCAATGCAGAGTGTTGGTGCTGCCTAAGCAGTCTACTTGGCTATTGGACACAATCCTGGACGGGTCGCCGCTCCGACACAGTATATCAGCAAGCTGGCACGCATTTTGCCAACCACTGAAGGATGACAGGTAGAGTCAACCCCACCTGGTATTAATTCAACAGCTGAGGAGGATTTGAACTCAGGATCCTAGAATCCCAAGCCCACCACCCGAACCATTAAGCCAACACCAGGCATAATTAGTGTATCGGGGTGTTTTTATCTTTGCCAGTAGTCTTGGGGGGAGGCAAATTCTCTATGTAAATGTGTATCGTGTAGTACCACCTGCAGGTTGGGGAGGGTATTTCAAGTCTTCACCATTTACAGTACTGTACAGTATTCCTGTCCCCACCTTTTCCAGTGTAGTGAGGAGTTTTGAATTATACGCCGTAGGTATGTTTTTGCTTCATGTATGTAACCCGAGTTATTTATTTGTTTAATTTTCGGGAGCGATTGAGGCAACTGTCAGTTGCCGATACACCGCCCAAATAAAGGTATGTGTCAGAGGAACGTATTGCATGTTTGGAACAAGATCACCAGTCAGGAGGCTACTTGCTTGTAGTAATAATGAGTTCCTTTGGAACTTTGATGCATGAGGATGTCATTCGGTCCATCAAAGCTTATGCTATTATTACCAACATATGGTTGTTTGTCCATACTCCATCCTTTTTAAATGTTGAGTGCCAATCAAGGAAGCGGCACGTACCATTTTAAGTTTGTAATATTAACACACCACCGGCTGTATGGTGCGCACATGCATGTACACATGATCCTCCCACTCCCTGGTCACTCATACACGGAGCAGATGTTTGTAGTTTAAAAGAAAAATACATGTTAAAAAGTTTTTAATTTATTTATTAACAACCTATATTTAATTGTATGTCAGTGTATAATTACCTTGCAGTGGGAATTTATTTCAATAACAATCCGGTTTTATAAAGTACGGGTATAAAATCCATCAAAAATGACGGGCGGTATATCCCCGTCATTTTTCATAGGTTTTTATTAGTTCGCCTGCTCGAAGAACAGAGAGCTATAGCGATACCCCCAGCGTCAGCGTGAGCGTGAAAATGTTAAAGTTTTTGGTGCAAGTTATTTCCTTTCTAATGTTTTTATCTACCATACTATTTTTTACTGATTATAATATACAAATACATGTATTGCTTTAAAATTATTTTTATCAGACTTCACTACAATGCTTTATAAAAAATATTATTTGACTAGTCTTTTAAAAACGATAAATGTATAAACAGGTGAGCATTGGGTGGCTTTGACACCAACTCTGATTTTTAGCTCGCCCGTTTGAAGAACAGAGAGCTATAGCGATACCCCTGGCGTGAGCGTCAGCGTCAGCGTGAGCGTGAAAATGTTAAAGTTTTTGGTGCAAGTTATTTCCTTTCTAATGTTTTTATCTACCACACTATTTTTTACTGATTACAATATACCAATACATATATTGCTTTAAAATTATTTGGATCAGACTTCACTGCAATGCTTTATAAAAAAATATTATTAGACAAGTCTTTTAAAAACGATAAATGTATAAACAGGCGAGCATTGGGTGGCTTTGACACCAACTCTCTGGTTATACTCGTGAGCATGCCATGAGTCACGAGGTATATCCTTGTGAGCGTGCCAAAGTCTGAAGCCTCGGCCTAGTGTCAAGTGTGCTTATATCTTCGTTATTTATTATACATCCAACGGACATAAATGAACACATATTTCACTCTGTGCATGCTGCACATCATGTGTAGCAAACTTCACCTCCCTACACATTGTATTTATTGTTATTAAAACTAAAACACTTCTGTACACTGCCCTTTAGGCTCGGTTTGCAATTTACATCTACAATTCCAATGGAAGAGATGTAAAATACACAAAATACATGCTGTGTTTTATATAGATAGATAAAAAAATAAACTAAACAACCACTGGCTTTTAAATAAACCCAAAATAGTCGAGAGAAGCCGTCCTGGCAGAAAAACCCGACCTTAATCAGATAACACGTGCTGCGGGCCCGGTGACACACATCAGTGAACCTAAGTCGACAAACATTTTTAATGGAATTCGATCGTTGAGCCAGTTTGACATGTTGTTTGCTGTTTACAAACTCTTATTGGTTCTTATGCCGTCACCTCGCAGGTTTCTAACATAACGTGCTGCACTTATGAAATGGGAATTCAGAAGAACACTGTTAACGTGCTTTTGTGCAGTATTTACCTGAATGGCGTATTAATGAGTTCATCAAATGGCTTGAAGTTCCCTTGGAATTGGAATGCTGATTAACTAATTCCACTTTATGATCACTTTTAGATTAACTCATCAAAAAAGGTTTTGATCGTCAATTAAATTATACACTGGAAAGGTTGCTTGAAATGCAGGTAGAAAATTCTGATTCAATTACGAAAATAAAGATGCTGCGAGCTTTTGCTTAAAAAAAATAAAAAAGATAAAAGGGACATGTTATCAAGAGTAAAACTGAAGACTAGCGAATATCTTCGATATATTTCCACTCGACTCTCAGATGTCCAGCCTGGGTTTGAATGTCGACGTAGCTAGAAACTATCACTCCAGTGTGCCCCATGGAGGGTAATGTATCATTGTGTCTGCTGTGCATAGCATCGAATGGACGTTAATGCAGAGGATCCCTCTGCCGGCACTGGAAATGTTCATGGACTTGATAGATCCTACAGTGTCTTTCACAAAGGGGAAGGAAGTTGCTACCTGCACCCTGCACAAATTACATATCCCTGCTCAAATCACCTGAACAGTCAAACATGAGGTCTAACCAAACGATTCGTTAAAGACCCGTCTCTCGTTGAGTCTGGTCAGGGCAAGAGGGAGAAGATCCTCTTTTAAGAACAAGGGTGCAGTTTGCTCTCAAGTGAACCTTCACCTGGCAAACATAACAACAAAACTCATCTGCCATACAGAAAACCTTGTAGTGCCTCCTTTCAAAGGGAACACAAAATGATCTCTCACAATCGACCGAACTTGAGAGTTCAAGTAAGACACGCCTCTAAAAGGACAAGATATAATAAAGGGCAGGCTCACAGAATCCCAAAGGTACAGGCCAAATGGGTGACCCAAGAGCCCCGTGCGGCACAAATTACCAAAAGAAGGCACAAGTGCATTATCAATAAAAGGAAGCACATTGTACAAAATAACCCAGGTGGCTGAGACTCTTAAGTGGTTTTACTTGGACAAATCACCCCACCACAAGCAAATTATTGCTCAATCGCCCTTGTTCATTGCGGAATCACATTTAAGAAAGAAAACAGCCGTTCCATACATCTTAGAGGCTGCAACTATAGCTGACAGTCCAACAGCACTTGCCATTGCACACAAACTCTTCTATCTGTGTAGTTTGTTCGACGTTACATCTCACACCATGTTTCCTTGTCGAGGATTGAACCGGTGAGTCCATTGTGGTATTCACACTTGCTCCAGGCAGGGTTAGCAGCAGCCACTTTAGCCGATTCTTTATTATCATTGCAAGTCGAAGGCATGGTTGGTTGTAAATTAAAGAAACTAAATAAAAGTTGAGCAATACATTATTCAAGGAGTTTGAGCAAACAATTCTTCCTCACTAACTTATGTAGACTAAACCAGCACACTAAAGGTGAAACAGCGTAGATATGAGAGAACTTCGGTTCGCTCCCAGGATATCAATTGGCTATCTCCATGTCATGGGCCTGTTCGAGCAGAAGGGTGATTGACCAACAACGAAGGGTGATTCACCAAAACAAAAGGAGTTCTAATGATAATGCCATGGCCAGCCTGGGAAACTGGTCCACAGGCATCCGCTGACAACGATCTAGGCCTGAAAACATTTGAACCCTACCAAGTCCAGATACCCAAAGAAAAACGAAATACTAAAGGAGCTAAAGAAGGGTAAATAATTACATAGACTCTATGGCGTAATGGTTAGAGCATTCACTCTGAGTCGAGGAGGGTGGTTGTTTGAACCCCAGCTGAGTCACACCAAAGACTTTAAATATGGTATGTACTGCTTCCTTGTTTGACACTCAGCATTAAAAAAAAAAAAAAACAGAGAGAGCTTGGACTCAGTCAGTGGCTGCTGGGCTCTGGAGGGAAGAAGATTGGTGACACAATTGTCCGAGTCAAGAAAAACAACCATAAGTTGGCAAATGTAGTATAGATTTTGATTGGTTGAATGACCTCCTCATGTATTGAAGAGTTGCTTGCAAGGGAACTCGTATTATGGATCCAAGATGGCAGCTGGTGGTCGAAGCTGCACTTGGAGCAGTGTGTAATGACTGACTTAGCATTTTTGTTTGGAGCCTTTTGCATGCTCTGTGCTCACAAGTCCCAGTCCACACATGTGGTTATGGGACTCGTGAACTTGGTCTGTTTTGGAGGCCACTCTTGGACCTTCAGGCGAAAGTATGGAATGCAATAAGCATTCTCCCAGATCGAAGATGACATCTTGAAAAGAAGGCTGTCATTTTGCAAAGCATCGTTAAAGCACAGCATAAGTCAAAGGAGATGTATCGGTGTGATAGGAAAGATAAAATAGGAGGGGGTGTTGCAATCTGGGTAAAAGACAGGATTGTATCGAGAGAAAGGGATGGCATGAAGCAGGGAATTAATGTTGAGGATTTTTTTTTTGTTTACATTGTCAAGGCTCGTGGAGGAGCGAGAATATAGAATGGTTCAGGGAGTTACAGAACAAAATGAACAGTAGAAAAAGAGGAGGGAAACACACCAGCTGCAGGGTTGAGGGACAAAATAGAGGGAGCCAAGAGGGAGTCTCCTTTCTTGGGGAAATAATTGATGTCAGGAAGAATGAGAGCTATGGGAGGACACCAGTGGCAGCGTTTGGGCCATGCAACCCATTTACTTGCACGGGGGCCCCGAGGCAACTAGGGTCCCCACAAGACCCATCACGGTGCACAATCTTTCGAGATGGGACTCCCCCGGGAGTGGTTGGGTGGCGAGAGGGGTCTCACTTTGCTGACAAAACACAACAATTTGTGAGTGGTGTTAAACAGAGCGCAAAAGGAACGCTCCAATTCGAGGGAAAAAAATCACATGATGAAGTGGGGGAAACAAAAGTTTTCCCCTGTTATTTAACGAGACAAGACTACTACAAAATTATGGAGTGAGGTTTGTACAGAAAGCAGGTTAAGTAGAATAATAACTACTGTACGTTTAACGTATATAAATACAACAATAACTAGAACGGCCACTCAGTAGAGTGGATACATCTGCCAGGCTGAACAGTTTATGTTTTGTATCCCACTGATAGGTCAGATCTGGATCTGGACCTGAACCAAAATCTAATCAGCAAGTTATTGTCACCGAACCACCTCATCCACCTAGTTGTCATAACTCATCCATAACTTTTTGAAATACCATGGTCCATTTTTGCCACTGTTAAAAGCAAGCTGGTACTCATTTTGCTGACCTCAGAACGATGATAGGCTGAGTCAGCCCACCTTGAGTTATTTTGACAGTATGACAGAGGCTCAAACTCAAGGTCCTACGATCTTAAGTCAGCCACCATAATTGTCACGCCAATACCAGGTATAATAGCCGGTGAGAGACACGAGATGGAGTCAGGAACGTCCTGTGGAAGGAAGGATTCTGTTTGAAACAGATGATGTCCGGTATATCAGCAGTGGCTTTGATTGAGAGATATCAGATTGGAACAGAGTCCTTGGATGTTTGAAGTCCACACCAATGGTACAGGGGAGGAAGTTATCTTGGCTGTGTGTACAAATGTGGAAAGGAGCAAGGAGAAAGGACTGAGCAGGTGGGGAAGCGAGGAGGGGCTAGGGCAGTGGTCGGCAACCCAAACAACAAGAAGAGCCATTTTTCAAAATTGGTCAGAAACGCGATATCTGGAGCCGCAATGCACGTAAACCCTATTTCAATAACTCAATAACAGGACAAAGACACAAACGTTGATTTTTAATGCAATACATGTTTATTGAGTTGGTATCAATGAAAGGGACCATTAAATTTTCTTCAGTACATCGAGTCAGCTTACCCATATTTAGCTCCACCACTGAAGGTGGAAGGAGGTTATGTTTTCACCCCTGTGTGTCTGTTAGTTTGTCTGTCTGTCTGTGTGCAGGATATCTCAAAAGGTTTTGGACAGATCCGGATGAAATTTTGTGGACAGGTTCGCTGTGTGACAAGGACAAACTGATTAGATTTTGGTGAAGATCCGGATCGAGATCCGGCTACTGGAATTTTAAAGATTCTTCACCATTGAGAGTTCGGACCCGATACCTCAAAAAGTTAGGGCCCGATATTCTTCACTATATATAGCACGATATCTCAAAAAGTTATGGATGGATTCCGCAGAAACTTGGTGGACAAGTTGGACGTGTGATGAGGATGAATTGATTCAGGTTTGGTGAAGATCCGAATCCACATCCAGATAACAGAATTTTTCAATTTCGAAAGTGACTCTTCAACATTGAGAGATGGGGCCAAAAACTATATATATATATATATATATATATATATATATATATATATATATATATATATATATATATATATATATATATATATATATATATATATATATATATATATGTATATATATATATATGTATATATATATATATATATATATATATACACATATATATATATATATACACACATATATATATATATATATATATATATATATATACACATATATATATATATATATATATATATATATACACATATATATATATATATATATATATATATATATATATATATATATATATATATATATATATATATATATATATATATATATATATATATATATATATATATATATATATATATATATATATATATATATATATATATATATATATATATATATATATATATATATATATATATATATATATATATATATATATATATATATACATATACACATATATATATATATATATATATATATATATATATATATATATATATATATATATATATATATATATATATATATATATATATATATATATATATTGTTGCGGTTCTCGGAACCACAACCCTCCAAAGCAATAGCAACCATCATACAGCGGTCCCGAGGCAGTTATTCCATTAATATATGTTCAGATAGTCCCTTCCCTTTTGTCTCGCGAGACAACGGGACAGTGCGTTGTGTAAACTTCGTAGCCAGGTCTGATTAAATCTCTGCACTCATTTCTATTCTTTTTTCTACTCTTATTCCTGAGGTAAATCCCAGCCACGTGTGCCCTTCGCTGTGAGATGGGTCCTCGGGACACCCCTCTGCAGAAATCACAGCCTTCTAAACGCCCGTGCAGCGGTAATTTCCACCCACTGGACAGAAGGCGCAGCCAACACGACGCCTACGCTGCACGGAACACGTACCGAGGAGATGGAAGAAAAGGCACCCGAAATGCTGACAACTTGCAAAGCGCATGCGGCCGCACCCTTTCCAACCTATTTCCAAATCCCCATTTAATAATTATATCAATCTTCTTCTTCAACTCAACCCTACAGACATGATTATGTCCAAACTTTTCCCTCAATTCCTTGACAAAGATCAGGGCTGGCACCGTGCTTCCCACCGCCTTTGATAACCACGAACACCATGCTCGATGGCGGGCAGACCCGCACGCTGGCCATGTGCTTAATGGTGGACCCACGCGCACTGTACGGGGCATGCTCGATGGCGGGCGGACCCCCGCGCTGGCCACGTGCTTAATGGCGGACCTGCGCGCGGCCATGATACTTTATCATCATGCAGAACGAGGCACGAATAACACACATCTTTGGTCGGGTCTGCGCATGGGGTTACAATAACATGTTACCATCGGTCTTCACTCAGCACAACAGCAACAAATGTCTCCCACGGACGGCAGACATACTCCCACGCCTTCCCCTCAATGCAGCTGCTACCAGGCAGAGGCATGCTGTGCGGCTGGTTCACTCGGGCTGCGTGGCGCACCATGGAGCAGGCACATTGACCAGTGCCAACCGTGGGTTGCCGGGGCACGGCACGGAGTTCGGTGCAAGGCAATTCATGTCATGGTGCTCAGAGCGAGACGATTCCGCAGCTTGGAACCATTTGGCCGGAAGTGAAGTGGAGCCATTTCCGGTCATGGCGGCTGGCCTGTGTGCTGGCTGGGGTCCAACCAGAGCGCCCGATTCGGGTGATGACGCATCACTTCGGGTCATCACCCCCACCCCACCGGATCTATAAAAGGATGGGTCGTGGGGCAGTGGGGGGAGAGTCGTCGTCGTTCGAGAGTCGTCGTCGTTCCTGGTGTGTCATTCCTGCTCATTGTTCCTGGTGTGTCGTCATCCTTCCTAAATCGTTCAAGCGTCGTTCCTGCCCATCATTCCTTTCTTCATTCCTGTCGGCTCGTTCTGTCTGGCTTGGGATCGACAACCTACCAATTCGCCTGTTGGGTCTGCCTCTCTCTCCACCCATTGGCTTTTGGCTCCACCCAAGTCCCTCCCTTCACGCCCAACGGTCGCGTCTCATTCTCTGGACACCAGCTGCACGAAGTCCCACAAAGCAAGAGACGACGCACCAGCTGTCAGGGAGGTATCGCCCAGCGGAGCATCCCCCCAAAACGTATTGGTGGTGCGATCGGGTAATCATGCAAGGTATTGAGAGACTGTTAGCCTCATCTCCTCTCCTTTTCTCTTCATCAACTCCTCTTCATTGGGTTTTGTGTGTGTGTGTGTGTGTGTGTGTGTGTGTGTGTGTGTGTGTGTGTGTGTGTGTGTGTGTGTGTGTGTGTGTGTGTGTGTGTGTGTGTGTGTGTGTGTCCTGGTTTAAGTTAAGATTGTCCAATGATGATATTGGGATAACTCTGCTGTGTCTGCTTTTGTAGGTTGCTTGTACATTGCCGCACCTCTCACATTTCTTCCTATTCCTGCTACAGACAACAATAAAAGCTATATTCACAGTGCCACATGTTTTTCCTCACCTGCTTGCTCATAAATCCCTTTGTAGAAATGTTCCCAGCTTGTTTTTGTCTTCTATTTCATTGATCCAGCATGGTCCGTATCCTAACTTAGCCAGGACTTTGTTCCCAACGATCCTTTCCTTTTAGCCGGTACGTACTTGGCAGTGTCGCTCGGCTGCATCCGATTTGGTAAAGTGATCCAGTTCGGTAAAGTGATCCAGTTCGGACAAGGCGTACCGAGGGCGCGTTCGCTGGGAATTAAATCACGTGATTAATTGGGTAACCCGGTTAACCCATAGACGGGAGGACCCTGGCTCACGCGGTTCAGTTATTGGCGTTCACGGTCAGTTAGCGACCCGCCGCATCACGAAATTACCCGTGTACGAGGGCCTGCAATTCCGGGGAGTCTGGTGGGAACCTGAGACAGCTTCCCCCCCTGGTGGTCTTCTCACCCGACCCCCGGCACGCAAATATATATATATATATATATATATATATATATATATATATATATATATATATATATTCATAATACTTCGAAAAAAAATTGGGCCCGATATATTCTCCTGGATCAGACATTGTGTGGCGGATGCATGTGCTCTACAGAGTTCCCTTCTAGTTTCGTGTGATTTCTCCTGTCGAGTTTCTTTGGAGAGTCATTCGATGTTTGGACAGTGTGCTGTCATTTTCATTTTCAAGCTCGACTTTAAACTCACCTCGTTCAGGTAAGTCGATCCGAAGATGGACGGAATGCCAAATTCATATCTCTTCATGTTACTGTAGGTTTGTGGTAAAGAATTCCAAACTTCAAACACAATTTGGTCTTGTTTTTTTAAGATCATGCATTTCAGTCCATCTGTGTTGAAGTGCCAGGGTAGATCTGTGCCTTTCGAGATTTTCGAGTTTGGTCACCAAGCCTCGGAATTTAGAACTCCACATGTCCTTGTCCTGAAAATTGGCCAGTTCAAGTTCTAGTTCGGCTCAGTCTACGCCTGTAAATGCTGAAAAGTTGAGTGCAGAAGTGTCTGCTTCAAGGGGTTTCAACACAAATGATGAAGTTTCCTTTTCCTTCCTGAATTCCTGAAATGGCCCTGCGAAGGCTTCTTGCATTAATTTCCAGGATCACATTTTTTAGGTTCTCAATGTCAAGTTCATAGTTTGTCTCCTGTTTGAATTGTTTCAGTGATGGGAAATGAGCCGGCAAACTTACCTCCATGAATCTCACAAACAATGCCAGTTTTCACCCAAATGATAGCACCCTCTTCTAAAAGCAAGTGAGCTGTGTTTCCCTTTCCTTGCAGCTTTCTGTTAAGGTCACTTAAAAGTGAAGTGATGTCCACTATGATGTGAAAACTCTGTTTACACACACACACACACACACACACACACACACACACACACACACACACACACACACACACACACACACACACACACACACACACACACACACACACACACACACTGTTTCTTAGACGTGACAATCTCATTCCGAATCCCTCGTGAACATCCCCCATAACTCACAAGTCAAAATCTAAGATAATTGCCAAAACAAAATAATAAGTAAAAATTCACCATTTTAACTCCTATTTTAACAAATGTAAATACAATGATGCGGTGCACCTTTTGCTTGTTGGTATTCCAAGATGGCGGACAGCAAACGTGATGACGTCACACGCACGTGCATCCTCCATTAAAAGAGGGAGTTATCAAAACATGTCGTTTGTTATTGGGTAGTCGATCTAGTCGAAAAAAGATTTTTTTTTTGAATTTTTTTTTTGAAATCTGTTCTCCCCTTATTATTATCAGTTTTTCCGTCGATATGTTTGTCTGTCTGTCTGTCTGTCCCTCTGTTCGGTCCAGTGCTCTGTTAAAACAATGGCGATTTCGATGAAACTTGGTGGGTAGGTTCATACCATGACCGAGTTGTGTGCAAATGAGAACTGTTGCTATGGACACCACCGTTTCCTAGCAAGGGGACTTTCAAATTTTTGAAAAATCATAAATTATTTTTTCGAAAATCAAAAATCGGGCCACGAGCCACTGTGGGCAGTACATTCAGCCATATTATCAAAAATTTCCAGCCGGATCCTTTGAAAACTGTCGGAGAAGATAGACTTTGAATGAACCCTGGTCGAAAACAATAAAAAAAACGAAGTTCGTTATATCTCAGAGACTATGAGTCAGATATACATGAAACTGGTATGGTAGGTTCATGGTATGTCCTAGTTATGTGTGAGAAAGAACCGTTGCTATGGACCCCTCCGTTGCCTAGCAACGGCCGAAAAACCTCTAAATGTGGGAGTATTTTAACGAAAAAACAATATGCAGCATTTACCCTTGAAGCTGGAATCATGAATTATCTTGTGCTTAATCTTCAGGTCATTCCACATCGAACGGGCCCATCGCGTCAGGTTATATTGGGTAGGCGACTACCCATGTCCGCCTACCGGCTTGTTTACATACAAGTCGTTCATTACGGGATTCTCGCTTACCTGCCCAGTGAGGATCAAGGTGTCGCTAACTTTTAAGAAGGAGGGTTCGAATGGTAAACTGAGGCTGCGAAACAGGTTGAAGTAATAATATTGCCGACAAGATGGCGAAAATAACCGCGTAATGGAGAGCAAGCTGTGCGTGAAGCACAACAACGTGTCAGTCTTTCTCGCACAATTCGCCGGTAATCTGATGTATTCTCCTGTTTATCACTCCGCCGACGTTCTCAAGTATTATTTTATCCTTTCACGACGCTCACAAAGATTTTTTTTTCTGAAAATTAGTTTATAATGAGAAAAAGGGGGATTTTATCGATCGGGCTTGGGAGACACACTCAAGTCATTGAAGAGCTGCTGGTTGCCGACTCCCGATCTGGGGTATTGTTGACGGAAACGATGTATGTATGTGTGTGCTCTCAATAATTAATGAAACCGGCAATATGAAGCGATGTGATTGTCATGTGACCAGTATACCTGCGTGTGTGCAATAATCTTCTTCTTCTTCTTCTTATTCTTATTCTTATTCTTATTCTTCTTATTCTTATTCTTTTTCCTTTGTTGAAACCTGCATGAGTGCGTGTGTTTGTTCCTCCGTGAGGTAATGTCTCTCCAGAATCTCTGTATAATGTCGCTCTATCAACAACTGTGGTGGAAGATTGGAGGTTGCAGGATGGGGCTGAGGTGGGGTGCGGAGTCAGATGGAAGCTGAGGAGGAGCAGTGCAAGTGGAAGATGGGGGAGGAGTGAGGTGCAGGGTGAGGGGAAGCTTTGGGGGGGGGGCTGAGGTGTGGGGGAAGTAGAAAGAGGGTACATGAAGTGGAGGTATGCTGAATTGGGGGACACAGATAAGCTGTGTGGTTGAGAGGGTGTGGGGAAGGGCACTGACATAGTGGGGATTGACACCGCAAATGGGCGTGAAGGAGAATTGATCGTCATGTGCAGACTACCTCGGCAAACTGGTCTTCTCACGATTTCCAAGCTGGACATACGGAGACAAACATGATTGGAGGAGTGAAATGAATGCTTTTTGAAGGAATTAACATGGGAATAACAAGCCGGGAGGCGACGATGGTTCACGGGCATTATTGAGGAAGCCGTACCGTAAAAACCTATCTCTTAAGTCAAAATTGACCAAATCAAATCGGATTTTTTTTATATGTTGTACTTATGGACATTACGCACAGCTTCGAGGAAATGAAATTGCGAGAAACAAAATCGAGAGAAAAAAAGTTCAAGTGGGCGTGGCTCCGCCCACAAGGGGCGTGGGACACCCCTCATACAAAAAGACACAACCAGACCTTGATATCTACCTTGTGTCCAAGTTTCATCAAGATCGCATCAAATGTCACGGAGCTATGCTCTGGAGAGAGTCACAAACAGACAGACAAGCCAGTAGGTGACGAGGGATTCACTAGGATCGAAGTGCTGGATACGATGCTTTTCATTCTGATCGATCCACCGATGAAGATTCATTGCCAAGACGTATTGGTTCACATTCAATTGTTCCTCTGCCTGGCAAGATTTTTCCTATTGCGTATTTTGCCAACTGGCACTCCTCATAAAAAATGACGGTAAATAGACACCCTATTTTTGAAGGACTACCGTTTGAAAAATAATTAATTGGTTTGCTCGTTTGTACTGTGCAGCCTCGCGTTGCAGACACACACACACACACACACACACACACACACACACACACGGAAAACCCGATAAACTTCTATCAATGCTCTTGTTTGACCACACCTCCTGAGCCACACATTATTTTTCATAAGCCACGCCCACTTTCCTACGCCACTCCCATTTTTCATCAACCACGTCCACTTTCCCTAAGCTCCGCCCACTTTCCTAAGCCCTTCATAAAAAATGACGGTGAATAGACACCCGATTTTTGAAGGACTACAATTTGAAAAATAAAACCTCAATCAAAAATCGGCTTGAGTAAAATTTTCTAAATATCTCGAAGTATTTAATTCCGAAGTCTCGTTTCTCTACATTCAAAACTGAAGGACAAGTACTGAAAATACTGTACGTGGTTTTTCAGCCACTGCACTGCAACGGGTGGTTGCTCGGCAACGAAATTCAAACGCGCACCTTCCCAGACCATATGGCACCCGTTGGCAAAGTTTCATCGAAATCGGTTTGCTGGTTCGTGATGTGGAGCCTCGCGTTGCAGACACACACATACACACAGGCAGACAGACGGAAAACCCGACAATAAGGGATATCTAGCATATTTAGCGAATCCAACAGACAGACATGTCAATGAAAATAGTGGTCAATGCTGGCACCTGCGAACCAACAACGAAAACAAGCCGGTAGGCAACATGGGTGGTCGCTATATAATTGCATACTAGTCATACAGTTTTTGACGGATCGTGCTGAAATTTTTTGACGAAGAGGTTGATTATAGTGCGCATAAAAGCGCGGAAGCCGATTTTTGATTTTCGAAAAATATACATATAAACATATTTTCCGGATTTTTTTCAAAAATTTCAAAGTCTCGTTGCTAGGCAACGTTGGTGTCCATAGCAACGGTGCTCAAAAGCATACAACTAGATCCTGGTATGAACCTACCAGTCAAGTTTCATCAAAATCGGTTGACTCCTCTGGCCTCCAGAGCTGTCCATTACATACATACAAACAGACGGAAACCCTGAGAATAACGATAGTCTAGCGACCACCCAATAGTGGTCACTGGTGGTGCCCGCGAACCAACAACGAAAATAGTGGTCACTGCTGGCGCCGGCGAACCAAAAACCAAGCTCTTATATCAGTGCTCAGTTACTCATTTTTCCGATCCCTTCTTTTCAATATCCCCAAATTGAATCTTCACGAAATAAAGCGTTTTTCTTCCTTTCACATAACAATGGCCCAAACAGTCATTTTGACTGTTTTCGATGATTTTTTTTTTTAATTCCTCTTTCTTCCTGTGTTTGAAAAGTACGAAGTTGTTGTTTCATGACTTCAAGTATTAATTATCTATTACATAAATATAAGTAAGTTTAAAATAAAGATGTAACAGTCAAAATGACTGCTGAAATGGTTCTAGACTTCTCGGTAGGAAAGATTTCGGCCTTCGTCGTGTTACAAGTTCTTCATAACATTAAAGAAAATTTTTAAAAACTCTTCCAAAATGTATTTTAAAATGCCTGACCCTGCTTATTACTCCATCAGGAACAACACATTAATTATTTTTCTTCATTAAAATCTCTTCCTTTTCTCTTTCACAAGGCTTATCTCCCAAAACCTCCTACCTCCAAAACACTTAGTTCATCCAGCGTCCTCTTTCACTTGCAACTGAATTTTTCCTCCATGCCTTCAACCGGAAACATTCTCATCCCCACACCACCCATGAAGTCTGTCGCAGGTTATCCAGTCTGAGAATCCTGAGGCATCCATTTTGCAGAGGTTCTGTGCACACGACAATAATTTCCCCTTCATGTCCTTTCATGGTGTCAAACCTCTCCATGTCAGTACCCTCCTCCCATTTGCTCCCTCCTCGTCCCACCTCTTCTCAGCTTCCACCTCTTCCTGCTCCCTCTATGGTTCCCCCACCACCCACCCCCACTCCTCCCCCTTCCAGCTTTTCCAGCTTGATGGAATATTGCCCTTCCCTTTGGGCTGGCACCCCTTCCTCACGTCTTGCTCAGTTTACCACTGTGGAAACCAAGGCCTTTAACATCATTGGAATCTCTTTTTCACTTTTCATCCTCACTGGAAAATCTACGGGCCTATTACTTCCCCATCACCAACAGGTCGGTGGTGTCTGTCTTCTACCTCCCCTCCTTTCTGGTTTTGCACCCTCTGCCCTCTCCATGCACCCCGAGGTACTGCAGGATGCACGCGGTTCACCTGCAGCCCCCTCCTTGTGAGACTGCCAAAATCCATAACCACTGCTCACCTCCAC
Source organism: Eptatretus burgeri (assembly GCF_056783735.1). Classification (NCBI taxonomy): domain Eukaryota; kingdom Metazoa; phylum Chordata; class Myxini; order Myxiniformes; family Myxinidae; genus Eptatretus; species Eptatretus burgeri. The sequence continues at coordinate 14,916,902 of NC_140962.1, read as the reverse complement.
TATTTGTTCCTCTTCTTTCCCGCCTGTGGAACCAACTTCCACACTCTCTTCAATCCCATTCTTCACTCCAGGTCTTCAAGACAGCTGTTCACCACCATCTCGTCATTCCCCATCTAAAACCATGATCTTTTCTACACCCATTAAACCACCCACCACGAATCCGAAAATTTTGCTTCTCTATCCATCTTGTCCACCCCTTGTGTTCATTGTTACCCACATCCTTTGTTTGGCCGTCTCCACCTATTTTCTCCCACCGTTCTGCCGTTCACATTTCCCCCTTATTCTTCTTCTGCTGTTCCTTTTGTCATGCTGTGTCCTGATCGGATTCTGTGTTCTGGCTCTTTCACAAGACTTGATATGACTATGTATATATATATATATATATATATATATATATATATATATATATATATATATATATATATATATATATATATATATATATATATAAAACATTTAATTCAATCAAGATTCAGTTTGCAGATATTGAGAAAAGGTAGGGATAAAGAATAAACAAAAGAAGGAAGTATAGGCAGAATGAGTTTGTGATTATTATTTTTTGGAGTTTGTTTTTGTTGTTTCTTTGGGGGTTTTTTTGAAGTGAAGACGATTTGTTGAAGACGATTTGACGATTTTTGAAGTGAAGACACAAGGACAATACTTGGCAGAAAGAAAACAATGAGGCAGGTGGTGCAAAAATAGATGTCGATCAAATGGCCTACAAGTAGTGTATAGTATCTACCAAGGAAACGCATCTGCTGCTACAGCCTCCTCGTGGTTCAATGAGATTGAAGCACTCTTGACCAATCAGCGAGCATCTCCTTAGATGTGTTGTGAGTGTTGTTTTGAGTGTTGTTTACAGTAAATTTATGTTTTTTGTCAGTTCTTACCTCCGCCACCGAAGGTGAAGGAGGTTATGTTTTCACCCCTTTCTGTCGTTGTTTGTTTGCGTACAGGATATCTCAAAAAGTTTTGAACGCATTTGGATGAAATTTGGTGGACAAGCTCAGTGTGTGACTAGGAAGAATTGATTCAATTTTGGTAAAGATCCAAATCTGGATCTGGATACGAGAATTATTTAATCTTGAAAGTGATTATTCACCATTGAGTGATAGGGCCAAAAACGATATAGTACTGTTTGGCATGATATTTCAAAAATGTATTGGGCCCGATATGTTCTCATGGATCAGGCATTGCGTGGTGGAGGTATGCGCTCTACCAAGTGCCCTTCTAGTTATATTGTATGATTTATTTATTTTTACTTGTAAAACTCGACTTTAACATCTGTACGTAGTGCTATGTGATGCCCAATGAAGTCGTCCCATAGCCATAGTGTTATAACGACCTGTTATCGTGGTATTTTCACATAGTGCTCAGTCCTCTTGACCACATCCTGAGCATTATAAGACATATGATGGTATATTCCAACGAGGTGTAAAGCCAGTGGGGAAAGAGACTCGTGTGTTTGAGCGTGGAGCTAAGGAGAAGCAGAAGGCATTTATCAGGTACAAAATAACAGGATTGGAGTCAAACTTGTGTAAAGAGAGGTGCGTTCAGAAAATAACTAGGCAAGCTAAAAGAGAATATGATAAGGATATGGCCAAGAAGAGCTTTTCGATGAGATCCAGTTGGAAGTGGAGGAAGCAGCCAAGGAAGCTAAGAGAATATAAAGAACCATGACCATATAATATGCATTCAAGATGGAGGTGGCAGAAAAAATAAACATGATGTCAGTGGATATATTTAATATTTCATTGGACACAAGTCAGGTTCCAGAGGATTGGAGAGGAGCAAATGCAACATTGTTATTTAAGAAAGGATCCACAGAGAAATTGGTGAACTTTTGACCTGTTAGTTTGACTTCAGTTGCAGGGAAGATGTTGGAGATGTTAATTAGGGGTCGAATGGGAAACATTTTCATAAGTTCAAACTAATTAATGGAAGTAAGCATAGATTTACTAAAGGGACAATGATGATTAACAAATTAATTGGAGTTCTACGAAGCAGTTTCTGATTGGGTGGATGAAGAAGTGCAGTGGAAGTCGTGTATCCAGTATATCAGAATTCATTTGATAAGGTACCACATATGAGGCTGTTAATGAAAGTGAGGGCTTGTGGAGTGGTTGGCTGGTTAACTAACTGCATGGGACGCACTGGCTTAGTGATAGGAAGCAAAGATTGGCTGTGAGTGGGAGGATGTAAGTATCGTGGGATACCTCAGGGATCAGTACTGGGACCATTACTCTTCATTATTTACATAAACGATTTGGATAATGGGGTTAAGAGTTGGTTTTCTATAGTTGCAGATGACACAAAGATTCAGTGGAAGATAGCAGCATGGGGGAAGGAAGGGAGGAGGGGGTGGGGGTGGCATCCTATTCTGGAAAGCCTATACAGTATACACTGTACTTTCACAGATTATACAAAAGATTTGCAGTTGTAGTTTAACATAAATCAATGTAGCGTGCTCGGGACGGGTTAGAATAATGAAAATAGTGATTGCATAATGCAAGGGGCAGTCTTGGAGCATGACGCACAGGAGAAGAGAAGGATCTGTGATCGTAATAGATATGGGGAATAAACAGGCACAGTGTCAGGTAAACGATTACCTACAGGTAAAGCCGATAGGGTTTATGTTCGATTTGTGGGGTGATAAGTTATAAATGAAGAGGTCGTTTAGAAGCAAGGTAGATAAGAAAAAAAGGGTTCATATGCTGATGGGGAAACATTCGCATCAACGATTTGGATCGTGTATTTCGGATAACCTTGTGGCTTCTGATTGATTTGAAAAATCTTCAACTGGCATGTTCTTTTCTGCAACTCTGCCATGGGAACCTGCTGCAATTGGCCTCCTGCGCACAGTGCCGGACGAGATGCTACTTTTCAGGCTTGCTGTCATTTCATTTGTCACATTTCACTGACATACAGGAATTTTGTGAGGCCTTATCTAAAATATTGTGTTTAGTTTGGGTCACCACATCTGAGGACGAATATACTGTACCTACCAGAGAGATCTTCCCTGATCTGGAAAAACCTCGTAAGTCGAATTCCAGTGGAGAGCACAAACTAGGTTCTTTCGATCAGGAAAGAGATGGTTGAGCATCGATCAACTCGATTGATTCCAGGGATAGCTCAACTAAGATATGAGGTGCAGCTGTAGAAGACAGGACTTTATGCAGTGCTGTGCAAAAGTTTGGGTTATTCCAATGACATTCATACTTCAGGGTAAATTCATGAACTTATCAGTGATAACAGTCATATACGTGTTTATGATTACAAGTCAGGATTTTTTTAAATAAAAATGAAAAAAAAACATCCCCAATAAACAGCCAATGAAGGTTGGAAGAAATGACAAGGTAGGAATGACACCGCAATACAACACCGCAATCCTTTTATGGATTGCCATCACGTCATCTTTTGCCATTTTTGTTGTCGGTAGCAATAGTAACAATTGTATGAGATGTCTATGTTAGAGGAAGTTGTAGATTTGTAGTATGGATTGGTGTAATTGCCTATTTTATTTGGCGTGGGATTGAGATGGAAAAATGTCAAAACCCCCACCCCCTCAGCGATATATCCCGATACATCCTTCCCCGACCCCCACCCCCTCAGCGATATATCTCGTATGAGTCTCTTTCCTAGTTCCCTTAATGTCCCGTCCAATATTCCCGTTCCTTATGTCTCCACTCAGCCATTCTGCTAACCTGTTGTCCTTCACTTTCGGAGTCCTATTTATTTTGTTTGCCAACATGGAAGAATGTCTTTATCCTCTCTCCTTTCTCTGCTCCTTCCCTTCTATTCCATCCCCATACTCCTCTTCTTCTTCTTCTCCTTTCGGCTGCTCCCGTTAGGGGTCGCCACAGCGGATTATCCGATCCGCATAGTGATTTGGCACATGTTTTACGCCGGATGCCCTTCCTGACGCAACCCTGGTCGCCTCTTACGACACAGGGATATGGTACACCTATTTAACCGGGGTATACACCGGCCCAGTACACTGGTACTCATTTCGCCGACCTCGGAAGGATGACAGGCTGAGTCAACCCCCTGGTGTATTAATTCAGTGGCCCAACGGGGCTTGAACTCAGGACCTTTTGTATCCCAAGCCGCTGCCCTAACCACTGCGCCAACACACCAGGCTCCATCCCCATACTCCTATATCCTCTCAATCTTCTCCCCTTCTATCCCAAACTCCACCCAGCTCCTTTCCCTCTCCTACCATCATATATCCTCTTCTTTTCCTCAATTTAATACTCCCGACCTATACGCACAGTAAAGAGACTTCCATTCATATCCTCTTCCATTCTGTTCCTTTATTCAATGTTGGCATTTCCAATTTCTTCCCTTCATACCCCTCCCTACCCTGTGTAAGCGAAATAAATAGATGCCTTCTAAAAGGGTCACACTATCACATATATTTACATAAGGAGGAGGTACTGGGAGGAGGTACCGTGGTTAAGATGGAAGGATTGTGTGAGGAGTGATATCAATAAGGTAGGGGTGGTTGAAGAGTGGAGAGAGTTGGCTGAAGACAGAGGGAAGTTGAGGAGTATCATGGTCAAGGCAAGGCAGAAGATTGGTACTCTTGGACCTCACCCCTTATAAAGGGATGAGACCAGTGGTGTAGTGGTAAAATATGATGTGGGTAAACTATACGGATGTCAGTTGAGGCTGCCAAACTTGAAGGATAAGTCATTGAGGAGTGTCCACAGGCCACAAGGCCCAAGGTGTGTAGAGCACGGGGAGGGTGTGGGAAGGGGTAGCTCTTTCTCTCTACATCTCTGCCTACGTCTAAAGCTTCATGTTCTTGACCCAACACAGGCAGGAGCATGGCGTTTCAGTTGTGGAGGATTTTTGAGCAGCTTCTGCAGGATCGGTTGGCTGTCTCCGTGCTGCAGGCCAGTTTGTACAGTACTGACTGGGGTTATTCTTCAACAACGACAACAACAACATGATGGAAGACTTGTGGTCCTGGCTTCAGGTAGGCAACAGCATAACACTTCAGTCACATCACGTAGCTCTTCATCGAGATGTCTAGCTGTTTCACCTTTTTCTCTGTCTGACAATAAGTTATATTGTAATAGATTATAATGTTGTCAGGCTGCGCTCATTGGTTGAGCTCCCGGCCCAGCAATGCCGTCCACTGGCAGCCTCACCCATATGTGATTCTTGGTTTGGGTGCTCTGTTAGGCGCTGCATGTTACCAGCGCAACTCGGTGATGTTCCTTTGGTTTTGATTTGAATTGTGGTTTTGTAAAGTGGGTTGTGTGTTACAAAGTGTGTGTGTGTGTGTGTGTGTGTGTGTGTGTGTGTGTGTGTGTGTGTGTGTGTGTGTGTGTGTGAGATAGAGATAAAGATATAGAGAGGGATATAAAGGGATAAAAGAAGAGAGGGGATCTATAGAGTTACAAAGGGAATTTGGACCTGCTAGAAAAACACAATGCATTTCCTTGTCCACTGATATGAAGTAAGAGGTAATGTTTCGAATCTGGCAGCCATTTGCACACAAACAGACAGCAGTCCCCCCAGTTCAGTTATTTCGATAAGTATGTGTTTATAGTCAGGGTCCCGTCCTGTCTAATGGGTCAATTACATGTATGCGTTACGAGTTACTTTTATAGTCAGGTTTTCTACATCTTGAATCCGCACAACGCCAACAAAACCCTCGCTTCACTCCTCCTCCCACGCTGCGGCCGAACGGGCGCTTCGCCCGCCCAGCTTTCACCTCTCCGCACCATCGACGCCATTACGCACGTGTTCGGGACCACGGACGTGAGCGGAGGTTTCATCACCTCAGGGCCGACTCCGCCTTAGCCAGATGGAGTGTTCGGCCCGGCCAATGAGGAGAGGCCACCGATCGCCCGTCAACCCCTCGTCCAATCCGGAGGCGGGTTCCTCAGAACGGTTCCCTCGACCCGCGAGGGAGGGGAAGGACAAGAGAAGGTGGCGAGCCGTCATCAGGAAGAGAAGAAGCAGGTGCAGATTTATCGTTTCATGAAGCTTGCCCGGAGTACCACCAGTGGAATTATTAATAAGCGTGTTGCTCTCATTCGGCTTGCCTTTGCTGGAAGGAGAAGAAGCCTCATCGCCTGCTCACATTCTCGTCTTGCCTGCTGGCGTTCTTGTCTACCCGCTGGTGCTCGTCTCGTCTGGTCCGTTCTCGTGCTGGCTGGCGTCCGTTGCATCGTTCCTGGTTCCTGTTGCTTGGTGCGGCGACGGAGGTGTGGGTTTGAGTCCCCCCCCCCGAACCAGCTCATCTCGACCAGACCACACAAGGCGGACAGGTGCAAGCATAGGCTCCTGCCCTCAGCTCGCCTTCCCTCCCGAGCTGAAGGGCCAAATAAAGGCCACGGCCACCGTGTGTGTGTGTGTGTGTGTGTGTGTGTGTGTGTGTGTGTGTGTGTGTGTGTGTGTGTGTGTGTGTGTGTGTGTGTGTGTGTGTGTGTGTGTGTGTGTGTGTGTATGTGTGTGTGTGTGTGTGGGGTACCAATCTGTTAAGTAGAATTGTTAAGTGCTTTTTGCTCACTGTACATTGCCTGCATTTCTTTTATTCGGATAACTCTGCTCCGTGTCCCCCTTCCTTATAAATAAACCCCCAATTGTTAAATGTTCGAGTTTGTTGCCTGTCATTTCTACCATTGACCCAGCACGGTGCGGGCTTGAGAAATAATGAGGCCATCGGTGCTGTAAGTTGTCATTGGGTCCGACGGACTCTGGTAATTCCGCTCGGTTACACTGGACCGAGGTCGCAAGAGTGACCCGGTTCGACAGAGTCTGTTGAGGGTGTGACTTCCCTGGTAATTTGACGACGTGGGTACTTAGGTATTTGAAATTGCATTTTGGACTATTTGGACTTGAAATTTGGCTATTGACCCTACCCCACGCCGTCAGAGAATTGGCGATCACAGTCTTTAAGTGGCCCATCGACTCCGGAGTGATCCGGCATGACGACCTTTCAATTCTGGTGTTCGGTAGGAGACGGCCCAACTGCTCCATCTGGCATTTGTCCTCGCTACCGAACCACGCACCACAACAATATAACTCAACAAAATATGACTGATATATCTAAACTCCAGGGTTCCTTTAGGTGTTGGATATATCTCCTTGGGGTCTTCCATAATCACAGTGGTATATATATATATATATATATATATATATATATATATATATATATATATATATATATATATATATATATATATATATATATATATATATATATACACCAAAGTAGTTAATGATTGATCATTCAGTAACACAGCACAGCCAACCAATAGATCGACCAAAGTCCAAGTAAACTCTAGTCCCCAATTTTTTAACAAAGAGGAAAGAGAGTCCTCCTCATGCGACGTTTCGCTTGTGGTCCACAAGCCTTCTCAAGCCAAGAGGCACAGCGAACCACACGCCGCCGTTTATATCGAACCACTTCCGGTCTTGTGTGTGAGCATGCGCAATTTATTTTGGTTATCAGAATGTGGCAATGTCACTCATCGTTGGATTCCCACTGAGTCCTGGTCATTAAAAAAAAATTTATTTATATATCTGGGATTGTAATTACATGCCTGGTGTTGGCTTAATGGTTAGGGTGGTGGGCTTGGAATCCTCGGGTCCCGAGTTCAAATCCCGCTCAGCTGTTGAATTAATACCAGGTGGGGTTGACTCTGCCTGTCATCCTTCCGAGGTCAGCAAAATGAGTGCCAGCTTGCTGGTATCCTGTGTCGGAGTGGCGACCCGTCCAGGATTGTGTCTAATAGCCAAGGATACTGCTTAAGCAGCACCAATGCTCTGCACAGAGTATGGTCCCCATGGATGGATGGATTGTAATTATGCGTATGTACAGCTAAGTGTGTCTGCCCCAGTACCTCTGGGTTATTAAAAGATCATCTTTTGGTTCTGCGTGTGGATTTGGTTGAGGCACTTTCTGCATGTATTGTGCATGTACCGGTGAAAGGCGTTGAGTGTGGGTTGTTGCGTGATGGCGTGTTAGCAGTGTGTGTGACAGTGCATTGCAGTGGTGGTGTGATTTATTGCGGTGGTGTATGCGTACCAAAGCTATTTTTGAACCTACCAGTATCCTTACTTTTGCACCATCCCCTTATAGATGCTTTAACCAATGGGTTGTACTGCATAAGGAGATCTATAGTTTCATTTGTTAGACCACACCTCTCTGTTCTTTAACATGCCAGGCTTCGAGCATTAATCGTCGGTGTTTGTTGCACGTGACATCCAGTATGCCGGTTCTTCCAAGGTCCAGTTGATGCCCCGTTTGTATGTGGTGCCGTGCAATTGCTGACTCATCTGTGTTGCCCAATAACATCGCCCTTTTGTGCTCATCCGGCCGTGTATGGAGGTTTCTCCCCATTTCTCAGATTTGTCCTTGCAGTTCTTGCAGCTGGCGCTGTGCACCACACCTGACTTGTCACTCACTATCCGGTATTGCATCTTTCAGTTTGGTTGGAACACCCCGAATACTACGTCGTGGTTTTTGGGCTTCTCCAATACGGCACTTCAAATTATTTTTGCAATTCTCTCCGAGAAATTTGGATAATAAGGTAACATACACCTACCGATCAGCTCTGGTTTGTTGTTGGCTCTATTATGCCTTCTAACCACCTGTATCAACCTCCTGTCATAGCCGTTGTTCTTTAAAATTTAATGTACCTGTATTAGTTCCTTTGTTGCACCCTTACTGAATGACGAGATTGTCCACACACGGGATATTAATGTCTGTGCTACACTGCACTTATGACACAAAGGATTACACGAGTTGAAGTCTAGCAGGTTATTGGTGTGCCTTGGTTTCCTGTACACAGAAATTTCTAAAGTACCATTGCTTAGCCGGTGCACCTCAACATCAAAAGGGCCAGTTTACCCTCATTGTCCATTTCCTTCATGAATTTGATGCTTGTATACACCTGACCCAGTTTTTCAAGGATGTGATCGACTTTATTCAGGCATGTAATGGCAAAAGTATCGTCCATCTACGTGAACCAAAAACGCGGTAACCAGTCCTCATCATGTTTGAGCAAGTTACTTTCCAGCTCCTCCATTACCAGATCAGCCACTACTTTTGACGAGGGTGAACCCATTACTGTCCCATAAACAAACTTATCTGTGTGTTGCATCCATGCTGGGATCTGTGGCATCCATGCTGAACTTCTTAAGGCTGGTGGAAATGCTGTACTGGTATTGTTGCATGCAGTTCTGTGCTCCGTTGGGAGCACAGGCATCACCCAACTGACTGGAAAAGGGGCCTCTTTGTCCCTCTCTGGGAAGGGAAGTGTGATCGCCAGGACTGCAACAACTATCGAGGGGTGATGCTGCTCTCAGTGCCGGACAAGGTCTTTGCTCAGATAATTCTTCATAGGGTTCACCACCATCTGCTCAATCACCAGCACCCAGAGCAGTCGGGCTTTACACCAAAGTAGTTAATGATTGACCATATCCTTGCTCTCCAGGTCGTCACCGAATACAGACAAAAGTTTTGGCAGGGGCTGCTCGCAGCCTCTGTTGATCTCCACAAAGCTTTCGATTCAGTGAATCAGGATACCCTCTGGAGGATTCTTGCTCTTCGGGGGTGCCACCAAAGTTGATCGATCTGATATCTGAACTCTACTCTGGTATTGAGAGTGCTGTGAGGTGTGGTGGTTCCATTTCTGACTTATTTCCAGTTGTTACTGGAGTTTGTCATGGGTGTGCATTGGCTCACACACTCTTCAATGCTTGCATGGACTGGATTCTGGGGAAGATGTTGGAGAGATGAAGCTGCGATGCATCATTTGGGAATGTCAATATCTCTGACCTTGATTTCACAGATGATGCAGTCATCTTTTCAGAGTTGCTGTGTATCCTTTTGGGGGCCCTTGAGGTGCTGAATGAGGAATTGGAGCCACTGGGATTACGGGTTTCCTGGGTAAAAACAAAGATCCAGGCTTTCAATGACATTTTGAATGCTGCCATCTTGTCTGTATCTGTTTGTGGTGAAGATTTTGAGGTCTCAGAAAGATTCACTTGTCTTGGCAGTGATATTCATGTCTCTGCAGTTTGTGAGCCAGAGGTCAATGGACGTCTGGGTCGGGTCTGTGGAGTCATGGATTCACTGGAGCATGGGGGTGTGACACTGTTGTTTCCTCTGCAGGAGGTATTTCAAGTCTTTTTCTATGGATGTGGGATCTGGACTCTGACAAAGGAACTGAGACGAAGACTGAACTCTTTTGGTACCAGGTCTCTTCAGAGAATCCTTGGCTATCACTGGTCAGACTTTGTGTCCAACAAGCGGTTGCTGAGAGAAACTCAAATGAGATTTATTACCTGCATAGTCCATGAGTGTCAGTTGTGGCTGTATGGACATGACTCGATTTCCTGATGCTGATCCTTATCACCAAATTCTCTCAGCGAGGGAACCTCAAGAATGGAGAAGGTCAATGGGATGACCGCATGCCTCATGGTTGCAGCAGGTTGATCAGCATATCAAGGAGATTGGGATGGGCCAGGCATCTGCCTGGGGGGTGGCCAAATGGAGGCCCCTGGAGTACCGACGGAAAGTGGATGAAGCGATGCGCTGCTCCAGCACATGCTTCCATACCTAACCTATAAAGAGGCCCTAACCAGAATCACGGCTTGTGTCACTGTCAATAGCTGCAGGCTGTGCAGGCTATGATTTTTTTAGCTGGGAATTGGATCGGAATCCTGAGTTTGACATTGAAGAAATTTTCTGATATCGATCGCCAACATGAGATGGGATATTCCTGCAACACACAGACCTTTTCCCAGCAATCGTGAAGCATATGTCAAAAGCCGATTCTTACAGAAACACAAACTGCCCTCGGGGCACGAGCAAACTAAGCCACAATGGGCCCGGAACAATAATGGATCTGAGGGCACTTCAATAAACGCATTATATATCACTAGCAAAGTACCTGCGCCTAAGGGCGATCTTGTACCAAGCATGCAACAACACATTCTTCTAAAGCGTAACCTTATTTGGCGAGTGTATAGGCAACGGACAGCTCTGTATACGCTAAAAAAGAATAACCCGGGTTACGTGCACGAAGCAAAAACATACCTATTGCTTAGAATTCAAAACAGCTGACTGCACTGGAAAACATGGGGACAGGAATATGAATTATACTGTAAATGGTATAGACTTTTAATACCCTCCCCAACTTGGAGGCAGCGCTACATAATACTCATTTACATGGAGAATTTGCATGCGTCCACCCCCCCCCCCCCAAGACCACCGGCAAAGATAAAAACACCCCATTACATTAATTAGTGTCATGCTGATCCTCTGTAGCAATTCTGGATGTTATTGGCCCATAACTGTAGGGGGAGTAGTGTGACAAACAAACAAACAAACAGACACAAACACACAAACTCCAGTCTGTGAATTATAGTAAGGATTCCTCCATCATGGTCAATACTGTTTTGATGCGATAAACCCGGGTCTGTCATTTATTATGAGAAATAAAAAAAGTTATTGCCTTTGATTGTGAAGTTGATCAATGATCCTTTGGGAAAAAAAAAGGGATTGATTGATCGTTTTTCAGCACCTCAGTATTTAAATGACTAAATGCTGAGGTGCTGGAAAGAATGTGGGTCAACGCCGTTTACGTCTGTTTATGGAAGGAAGGGAAGGAAGACGGAAGTTTATGGAAGGGCGAAGAATAAAAGCGACAAATCACCTTATTTATTCAATCCGTCTTTGCTTAACACTTGGTTCCTTCGGAAAATGATAACTGCTGCAGGTGTGACTCTCCGATTGGTGATTACAATCTGGAATGAAACATTGTGCCATCTTCACGAAGCTAAGTCTGCCATGTTTGACGAGAGTGGAAAACCAGGCCTTGCGTTGTGATGTCAACATCATGTCATCACTTTGGTGCGTGTTGTGGTGTATTAATTTTTAAATCCCATGAAATACTTTTTTGTGAATGGTACGGGTGCAATACCCGAGAGAGAATGTCGTTTCCTTCCATGGGAATCGTTGTAATTGCTTCAGCCGTTATTGTGCTTGGCACGATGACATTTATCAACATTTTGAGGATGAACAAAATGGCGATTTTGCGATCTCTCGATCTGGTCCTTTAACGATGTATTTTGGCGTCTTTTTCATTCTTGTTAGTTCTGAAAACGTTCCACAATAAAAGGTCTGGCTTTTAAATGCTTATGACCTCACTCTGTAGTCGTTTTTAGGCGTATCGTTTTGCACACATTTGAATTGGTGGCCATTGTTTTCCTCGTGCCATCCCGACATACGGAGTACGATCACACTCCAAAATAAATTCACAGCCTTTGTAAATGTGCGTGAAAACAAACCACGTTGGTAAACTTGAGATGTTTAGGATGGTGAATGGTGCAGACAAAGTAAGTGCAAAAACGTTTTTCAGCAAAATACAGTGATCGGACCAGGGGCCGTTGCCTGCAAAATAAAGAAGAGGAGAGTGACGATGGCATTAAGGGAAGGGTCTTTCAGTCAGAGAGTAGTTAATGCATGGAATGGTCTCCCTGGAAAGGTAGTGGCAGTCAAACAATAGATAGTTTTAAATTTGAATTGGATAGGTACCGGAAAGCATTGGAGATAGAGCGGTACAGGGATATTGACAGGACTTGTACTTGATGTACAGGGATACATAGCTTGTATGCGCATGGCTGATCATATACGTGTGTTGTGATTGTGATGTCTGTATTTTACCCCCTCCACTTCCCCCACCCAATCTCCCTCACAAAACAAAAATTTGGTAATAGTAGTAACAATTAAAAAAAACTTTAGTTTGAGTTATATTTTGTTTGCATGTATGGCATCTTCTCCCAACTAGTGTAGTAGATAGTAGAAAAATCGTGCAAATTATGATACAAGCATCAAATTTGGCATTTCTGTTCTGCAGGGCTTTCTGATCAAATCTGCCTGATTGGCCATTTGAAAATCCAAATTTTGAAAAATTTGGAAAAAAAAAAACTTCAAAAAAATTTTGAATTCACAGCTGGCTGAAATTCTTGAAGTGCAAGTGAACATCCCAGACAGAGAACCAAGGGGAGATGCTGTCATCATTGATGGCTCAGCACTTATCAATGCCCTACCTCCACGCACTTCAAAGATATTTGATGACTATGCTAAAGAAGACATCATCCCAAAGGTGGAATCCTATGGTGCCAGGTACGAGAGGGTGGACGTAGTGTTTGATGTGTACAAGAAGTCAAGTCTGAAGTCCGAGGCAAGGTCGAAAAGGGGGCAAGGAATCAGAAGAAGAGTGACAGGAACCAGTAAGACCCCAAGTAACTGGAGAAGCTTTCTTCAAGATGACAGCAACAAGACTGAGCTGTTTCACTTCCTTGCGGAAAATATGTGTGAAGCACAGACGACAAGCACAGTCATTGTCACAAAAGGAGAAGATGCCATTAGCAACACAAGGAAGTCACTGGATGCTGTGTCTCCATGTTGTCATGAAGAAGCTGACACTCGAATATTTGTACACGCCAGGGATGCAACGACGGATGGTAGCAAGTCCATTATCATTAAGGCTAATGACACGGACGTACTAGTCATAGCAATATCTGTACTGCCATCCTGACAGGAACTTGGTCTTGAGAACATGTGGATTGCCTTTGGCCAATGAGCCAAGGCATGATGGATTCCAGTCCATCAGGTAGATTCTGCAATAGGGCCTGAGAAAGCTCGAGGGATTCCATACTTCCATGCTTTCACTGGATGTGACGTCGTGTCTGCCCTCCACGGTAAAGGGAAGAAACCTACATGGCAGACTTGGAACGTCTTTGATGATGTTTCTGAAACATTCACCAATCTCAGCCAGCATCCAACATCGATTCGTGATCTTGACTTTTCTGAAGTTTTTTTTTTTTTTTTTCAAATTTTTCAAAATTTGGATTTTCAAATGTCCAATCAGGCAGATTTGATTAGAATCCCCTGGAGAACAAATGTGCCTAATTTGATGCTTGTATCATCATTTGCACGATTCCTCTCAAAAATTGTTGTTATCTGCCCCACTATACCCCCCATTGAGATTGAGTCTGTGGCACGACATGGACTTGTTTGGTCCTGGTGTTGGTGTCATACAAGCATGTTGGGCAGAATGACCTCCTTCTGCAGCAAAGTTCTTGTTGCTGTTGCTGTTCACAAAGTTTCCACTAAATGAGCATCCCAATTTTCACCAGACGCAATCTCCCTCAACTCCTGCCCTTACTGGGCATCTGAGTTCCTTCCTGATGGATCAGTAATTACGAATCAAACGTGAACGCTCTGTGGATCCCTCTGTGAGCGAGTTTTATTTGAGCTCTGGGCATCGTTTGTGGCGTGTTCCAGATGCAGTGCCAGTGGAGGGGACAGCTGTTTACACAACATTCGAACACCGCGGACCCACCACGTGCGTTCCACATGAAATTGGATCTTCCTCTTGGCTCTGACTTGTCACATGGCTGGCAAAATCGTTGTGCTTTGCTGCGTGCTAAAATTTGTGCGTGATGGGAAACCGAGAACATACAACTTGTACATACTGTTATGAGTTTAGTGGTGATGGGAGGATGGAAGGGGGGCATGATGGAGTGCACACTATGTTAACAAGCTTGAATTACATCGTTTTGTTTTACATAGCAGTCATAATCTTGCCTTGCTGCTGCGGCGTTAAAATCGACGGTCTCTATCTTTGTCTTCTTGTCTCTTCAAACTTTTGAGATTGGAATTGCGCCATATAGATTGGACCAGATTGTATCAACTAACTTCTGAATTATTATCCTCACCGAAGGAGAGGGTATTGCATTTGGGTCCGTTTGTTCGTCTGTTTGTTTATTTGTTTGTTTCTTTGTCCGCATAGAACTTTCGAGTTTTTCTCCACAACCGCTTGTCGGATCAAGACGAAATTTTCACCATCGGAGCGACTACTCAAGTAGAACGTTTTATTGGTAATTTTGACATTATAGGTCATGTGGTATGGCAGCCATGTTGGAAAACGGGAAAACTTTGGACCTCTGTATCTGAAATCGCACCAAGAAAAAAATTGAAACTCGGCACATGGCAAGTACTACTCATGGAGAATGAGTGATTTTTTTTATGACGTCATAAAATAATCGACTCTAGTTCTAGCACGCCGATTTAAAAAAATTAATAAATCGGTATGCTAGAACTGAGTGCTTTGAGAAGTAGTGAAGATTTGATATCTGCACCAGCGGATAGGCAAGGGCCAGGCAATAGCAGTAATGGACAAAGAGACCTGCCTTGATAAAATCACATCACTGCTGGATGATGATCCTTAAACAAAACAATTGGCCATGCAAAAACGGGCATTCAGGCGGGGCAACCAGGATTACAATTGGCTCTCCTGGTCCCAAGATCCACAAAGAGAATGTCCCCTTGAGACCCATTGTGTCTTTTGTTAATGCTTCATCATACTGACTGTCTGGCTTCCTAGCACATATCATTGGCAGACTAGTACGCAAGACTGACAAAACAATCAAAGTGGTGAATGTTTTAAGAGGATAAGAAAGGTTAGTATCCATGAAGATGAGATGATTAATCTTCTGATGTTTTTGAGATGATTAATCTTCTCCACCAATGTCCCAGTCGATCTGATGGTGAGGCGTCACGCTCGATCGGTTGAAACATTCTAAAGACTGGAAAATGGCTTGTCAGGACAGCCAATTAACACCTGAGGATGGTGATTGCCTGCTGGAGGTGGATGTCCCCAAATAGCACGACATTCATTGATGATTGTACATACTATCAACAAATACACGGCACAGCTATGGGTTCACCGGTCTCTGCTATTGTGGCTAACTTGATGATGGAGGAACTTAAGCAAAATATATTTGAGTCTCATGAGAATTGGCTCCCACGGTACTGGAACAGATACATGAATAACACTTTCGCCATTGTACATAGGGACATGGTAGACTACCTTCCTGGCCAACTTGGCCGAGTATTTCCCTGCACGAGCTTCACAAATGCTATTGAATCATATATCAAATTGGCCTTTATGAATGTGGAGGTTTACCAGAAATCTGATGGCGACCTTAACGTCGATCAGTCTTCACACTAATCCACACAAACAGATTAATCGATTTTTACTCGTGCCACTCAATCACTCACAAACGCAGTGTGGCATGGACCTTGGCAGCTCGGGCATGGATGGTGTCATCTTCCAAAGTCGATGCAATTAAAGAAATAAGATTAGTTGGAGGAAAATTACTCAAAATGGCAGAATGAAAGTACCAATACACGTCTGGATACTGCGTGCTGCCATGTTTTGTCTGGGATCTTCCGAAAGGATTGGCAAGATTGTACACAGTCCATAGACTGGTGAAGCAGACAAACCTTGACGCATCTAGCTGCAAGCACCATTTGTGCACCATTTCTAAGCTGAAGGACAGGATATCAAGTGGTGACAAATCAGCAGTAGTTGACCATTCATCATGAAGAGATTATGCCTGGTGTTGGCTTAATGCTTATGGTGGTGGGCTTGGGATCCTAGGATCCTGAGTTCAAATCCTGCTTGGTTGTTGAATTAATACCAGGTGGGGTTGACTCAGCCTGTCATCCTTCTGAGGTTGGCAAAATGAGTACCAGCTTGCTGGGATGAGTGAGCCATTTGAGTATCCTGTGTCAGAGTGGTGTCCATCCAGGATTGTGCCCAATAGCCCAGGAGACTGCTTTGGCAGCACCAATGCTCTGCACAGAGTATGGTCCCGTTAGATTGGATTGGATGCAGAGATTATGACCAATTCTGCATTGCTGAAACTGGAAGAATGTTTTTTTTTTTTAAGGCTAGATGAACATGATAGAGCAATTAGGCTTGAAAAGGTGACACAGTCGCCAAAGCATGCCATCGCCTGCATTCTGGCCACAAATTTGACTTGGATGGGACCCGTGTTCTCGACATGATGTCAACAAACAACGCAGATGAGTTTTGAGGCATGGCACATCAAGAGTCGAGAGGGTGGTCTAACCGGGAGGACCCTGGACATACCCTCACAATACACACCTCTGATACAAATGGCAAAAAAATTGGATGGTGCAAACAGCTGTGACAAGGTGAGCAAAAAACAACGCTTGCTCCCCAACAGCACGCCCAAACTTGCACAGCACTCAATAAAACCCCCACCAATCAGGCAACCCACACGTCGCCATGTCCGACCCAGACACAAAGTCAGCCATGGTTGTGATCCAGAAACACAAAAACAACAAGAAAAAGAGCAATCAGAGATCGCAGACCCTCACCAAAACTTGTTTTGTGTGGTGTTTGTGCAGTTTTGTGTGGTGTATTTTGTGTGGTGTCTGTGTGCTGGTGTGTTACGTAATTAATAAGAGACATAACTAGAACTGCCACTTTATAACTGCTGGCAGTGATGACCGGGTACCAATACATCCTGCTTTAGTGTACCAATACATGGTACACCGGGTACCAATACATCAAGACAGAGGAGACAACAGCGGGTCGAGAGGAATGGAAGAGATTACAATTAAGAAGTAAATCACGAATTGTATACAGTGACGTAACAATGAATCTGAAGAAATCAAAGGCGGCTCACTCCGGACTCAATCACAAATGGGAAAGGGACAAAATGGGGGACTCATCTCTGGTGGTAGCGGGTGGAAGCACGGGCATGGGGCAGCTATGAGGGGGACGACGGGCAAGACGATGAGCAGGCAGTAGGTTGGCGAAACAGGCAGATGCAGGTAGGCAGGACGACCTCCTCAGAACTCGTTCTCAGTTTTACCTCAGCCGTCTTTCTCCTCAGAACTGGCACGATCCCTCCCAATCTTGTCAGCTCCTCCCTCTTCTTACTGGGCAACGCCCTGCCTGCCAAAGGCGTCCATCACTCTGCCTCTGGAGGCGTTCACAGCTCCTCCTCTCTATTCCTCTCTTGCCAAGTCTCCCGACACCCTTGATAGAGGTTTGCAAAGGGGTCTATGCACACATTTTCCTTAATCATAATCCCGAAGTAATTATTACTATGTAGCACCCCCAGCTCTATTACTACGCAGTATGATGCACAAACAAGACGATCCTTTTGCTGATGTGTCCCTACTTATTACATCAAGATGGGCCAACTACTTGTGCACAGACCATGCTACTTTAAATTTCTTATCTGCTCTATGATAATATTGTTGTGGATTTTCGCCACTCCGGCGTGCGGACGACCGCCTTGAGCTAATTGCGGCCGCGCGCGCCCACCGAACGTGGCAATCCAGTCGCAGCTTTTCGGATCAACGCCGAAACCCAGCTACGGGTGTTGTTAACCACACCATAAATCAGCCAACTCTTCTGTCCATGCGCGACAGGGTTGATCGCCGAATTGTGGATGTACCTAATTATTCGCGCAGACAGAAATGCCGGGGATTTACACCTCAACGGAGCCTGCACGAAAACGAGCCGCTTTTAAGCAGCTCGTTCCGTTTGCGATTGCCAAGCGGTTTTATATCGCCAAGCCCCGTCGGACCCGATTATCTTATCGGTGTTAAAAACCAGCTAATATTCCGAACGCAATTATGGCAGTTCAATGGAGGAAGGGACGCAACGAGCAGGTGAATATTCAAACAAAGGGGACATTTATTTGTACACGTATGCAATGAATGGGGGTAGGGGTCAAGACACTTGCAAAAAGACCAACAGCCGTTATCTATTTTACCATGCACATGCACTTCGTCAGTTCACTACTTAAAGGACAAAGCGCCACAGCCTTCCATGCAAAAACCCCCGAAAAGAAAGAAGAGAAACACCGGGCTCGTAAGCCTTTATGATTGCTCGGAGCCGGAATGACCACATGGGCCCCGAGAGACCGAGCAGGCTACCTGCCACCCTCTTGGTGACTCGCTGGGTGACCCTCGATGTCTCTGCCTGCACTCCACTGGACTCCACCAGCTCCCCAATTCAACTCTCGACTCCAAAGACGCCTCCGACAACGCCTCCAACAGCGCCTCCAATGACCAAGGAGACCAAGGAGAGAGACCAAGGAGAGAGACTAAGGACAGAGACTGAGGAGAGAGACTAAGGAGAGAGACTCTCACCCACTCGCCAACCGCCAACTGCCAACTCCACTCTCGACTCCAATGACGTCTCCAGCACGCCAAGGAGACAAAGGAGAGAGACTCTCTCACCACCTCGCCAACCGCCAACTGCCAACTCCCAACTCGGCGTTCCAACGTGGCCCTTTATCGCCCCGGAGCGTTCACCCCTCCCTTCTCGGCGCGCGGGGGAAAATTCCAAGAGAGTTCGGCTTGGCTCTTTGTTTGTAGAGGAGGGTCGTCCCTTCTGGAGAATGTGGCTCCTATGGCGGTGTTTGTGGAGATGGCGTGGTAGTTGAGATGTCGTGGTTGGCGCTGTGGTGGGGATGGTGTGGTTGTTGAGATGCTGTTGTGGTGGTGGAGGTGGCGTGGTTGCAGTGTGGTTGGCGCTGTGGTGTCGTTGAAGAGATGCTGTTTGTTTGAAATAAAAGACAGAACAGAATAACGGCTAACTCAAAGATGCACAGCCCGGCACACTAATATAATAATTCCCTTTAGACATTGGTGGGGAAATCTAATCTGGACACACACTTATCGACATAACTGATCTTTGGGCAACCTGAATGGTGATCTGTGAATTTCCACAACCGTAACAATATCTAACCCCCTTCCCACAAATGTGACCCAGCCCCCTCCCCCCCACTGGAACCACAGCTCCTGCAAGGTTCAATGCAGGAGCAACAGCTTCGTCCTTACCACTTACAGACTCACACCTAATTAACCTCAACAAAATTAATTAGGAGGGGCTGTGGGAAGCACGCTGTCGCTTACTTACCGTACCAGCTTACCTCCTTACCATACTAACCCCTTAGTTGCAAACAAACTTCTAAAAATGTACGATATTTATATGCAATGGTCTTCCTTCCCTCTTGTCTCCTTGCTCTGATGTCCTGAGGTGGGGAGAGAATTGCTCCAAAAACAATAAACAAGCAGGCCTTCCTTAATCACAATTTAACTTATCAAATATACAATCTCCTCCAATTGACCATGTCCCCCAGTGGATGTCACCTGCTCCAGTTGTCAGCTGAGCCCAAATACCCCATTTGAAAACTACCTATCAAATCTCATGGGCTACCTGCCCTCCAGAGCAGATGTCAAGTTGCATGGGATTAAGTGGAATATTCCCACATTCATATCCAACAACAACAACCACAAAATTCTCCACAAGGCCCTGGCTTCAGCTTTAAACACTACAGGTGTGTGTGTGTCCCTGAACTCGGCAGTGGGGAGGTTCTGTACAAAAAAGATGGTGGGGGGCACTTCAGGCTCTGGTTCTTGCAGTCCAGGAGCAGTCGCCGACCTCATGACTTCTTCCCCCCCCCCACTCCCTTTCAACTTCTCGGCCCCCAGCAGCCAAACAGTTCCTTTGCAGCACATCCCACTAGGGAGGGTCTCAATACACAGGCACTCTTGGCCTCCCACTGGGTTGCCAAGAGTCTCCTACCCAATGGTCACCCACACAGACCCTCCTTCAACAGGTCCCCCCAAACTCCAGACACCTCTGGCTGCAAGGGGCGAGTTATCTCGAGAGGGGTCGCAGTTACCGCTTATCCAGAGCCTCATCCGTACCTGCGGACACACACACCTTCCCCACATACAAAACCCCAAATATCACTCCCTCCACCGCTGCGATACAATTTTCCACCGCCTGCAATACATGCTATGGTGCACCGAACCTGTCATGGCCTGCATACACACCAATCATTAACAAACCCTCAAACAAAACACAATTATATATTCACCATACACTTCACATTTTAACCCTTTCCACCCGATCCACATGCTTCGCTCTCATGGCCACTTGCCCGTCACTCATAGTAATTCTGCAACTCACCTGCATACCCCCATTAGGAAAGCATAGCGAGTCCGACAATGGGGAAAGGCAAATTTAAACACAATCCAATCACCATTGAGGATCCCATTCAATACCAGCAGCGCATGCTGCAGCCATTCTTCCCATTAAACCCAGGGCTCTCTTCCCAAACCGAGAGGCCATAAATAATAGTGGACCATCTGTGGAAGGTGATGTGGTCCTCTCTGGGCCTTCTCCAAACATTGCATAACTTTCCACAGATGATCCGGTAATTGTCGGGTGGGCTGTATTCATAGCCGGTTCATGCGGATCGACCCACGTCCATAGACCAGCAATGCATGGCAGGTCTTCACATGCTGGCTGTCCTGGAGCCTCAGGGAGAGGGTGCTCGGCCGCATGCCTGGGTGGTCACCTCATCGGGCCCTTACCGGCCCTCAGTGGTGCCACCAACAAAGCGCAACCCACAACACCTCCCACAAGTGGTTCTCATGGAACACCATGACAGGTGCCCAGAAGGAACCACCTCAGACCCCCAGAGGTCGAAACCCCGCTCCTGGGTTTGGCGACCCCACCATCTTGAAACACTCACTCTGGCGGCGCCCAGATGGACAAGGGATGCCACACTCCATCAGACTCCCCGTGGGGCCCGGGTAATGCCACAATACCTATGGTTGGACCCCACATCCAAATTCTGCCATTGCAGCTCCCAAGCTGCCTGGCTTAGCCCAATCTTCCAGGGGGGGGGGATTTCACACGAGGCTGACCTTCTTAACCTCCCCCAGTCTAAATCCTGCAGCCTGGGCACTAACTCCCATAAAGGCTGCTCCAAAATGATTTCCCATTTAAATTTTAAGTTTAAATTCCCAGCCTCATGTTTCCAAACATGGCTGCACACAGCAACACTGTTATTGAGCTTTTATACCCCCTCCTGCCTCCGCTGCTGGCCTTGAGCCTCCCGCTCTCCCAACTTTTCTCCATTGTCATGAGCCGCCAGCTGCTCATGACTCGCATCTCCTACAGGACATGAACAAGCGCGTGCATCAACAAATTCCAAATGGGGATCCAACTGACACAGGCCCACAGGGGCTTGTCTCTTCCTCAATGTCCTACCGTTCAACTTATTCCTTACCTGCTACCCCGTGGTTGCCAAACACTGCGGAGCGACAATCCCAGGCACCGAGTCGACCCCGACAAGGTCTGCCACGAACACCACGGGAATCGACACAACGACCACCATGCTCACACACGATGGATGTAGCATCGCTCTCCAGGGCAGGCCTGGACCCACACACCAGCAGTCTGGCCTCGTTCACCGGCGCAAGCTCGGACCTGCTCACCAGCGCTCTGGCCTCGCTCCCGTCACAAACAGGCTTGCCTGTCACCCCACACCGCACAGGACACCTGGCTCATCTGCTCAGATTCGGCCACCTGCACCTGCCTTGGAGCTGGCACCGTGTCACACCATGACATGTCCCGGCGTGTCAGAAGAACTCCTGCCTGGTCCAACCACGCACCCACAATTGCCACACCGCACATGATGGAGGCCGCCTCGCACACCATGGAGCCTATACTACCCCCTTCTAAACCCTCTTTCCTTCTCGTCATGTGGACAGTCTTTTTCTGGGGCAGAACGACATCCACACAAGTGCAATGTCGTGCAGACCTGCCATGCATTCTTCCATGCCATTATTTTTTTTATCAAACATGTCCCCTCCTGTGCCCCAATCCGTGCTTCCGTTTTATTTTCAATCCTCATCCACAAATCATTTTTGATATCATGCATTCTGTTTTCCATTCGTTCAATATTTTTATCCATTTGTTCACCCATTTTATCCATTTGACCCTCCATTCGTTCACTTTGGTCATCCATTTTATTTTCAAACCTCACCCCCAAATCGCTTTTCATCTCAACTAATCATTTCACTCCTCGTTTGTTCCATTAATAAATGAAACAAGTCCTAATTCGACATCACACCCACTTCCTGGTTCGATGGCTCGGGAATGGGGGAGGTTCTTACTCATTACTTCCTGTATTACAGGAATTACAGGGCAATTCCTGTAATTTTGGAATCGATTCGATTCCGAGTACTTTTTTCTTGGAATCGATGGAATCGAGTACGATTCCAAGTACTTTTTTTTCGTTTTCTTTTTTGGGGGTTTGGGGGGGGGGTTGGGATCTATTAAATACAGACTGATTCTGAGAAGGGATGGTGGAGGTGTGGCAGTGTTTTCTTTGAATCATCAATGTTTGTTTTTAATTGGAAAGATCAATAAAGAGCCGGGTAAAGGCTCATTCGGCATCATCTCTATTTTTACAGAATGCAATGATTCTAAAAATAAAAAAATGAAAAAGAAATCAAATGTATCTAAATGACGAATTTCAATTGCAAGAAAAGTGGTTTGAAAACATTATAAATCATTATTCTTCTTGAAGAACAACATCATATCCACATTTTTCAGTTTTATCCTGTTCCTTTTTGCGAATGTCAACTTGCCCTGTTTTGGAAAACACACACTCAGCAGGAACAGAAGTTTCAGGAGCACAAAGGTATTTTCTGGCCAGTTTGTGAAACTTGGGAAATGATGATTCATTCACTCTCTACCAGATCAGGGGAACACCAGCCCGAGGGATGTTGTCTTCCTCCAAGTATCTCCCCATTTCAACAATGGCATCTGCCCATGCCGATTGTGAAGCTTTTGCTTGTGTGATGTTGTCATCGAAACGGCCCGAAAGGTTCATCCTCACAGGGGCTCGACTGCTTGTCTGTGGTTGTTGTTGGATCTCTTCAAAGTGAGGTTCTTCATTGATATGTGTTTCTTTCTGTCTGTACCATTTCATTGGTTCTTCTGTCCTTTGTCTTATCAATAGCATCGGCACCCGAGAATCCACCATGCCTCTTGAATCTGCGGTCAAGCAGTGTAGCTGCTGCAATTATAAGATTGTCCTCCAGTGAAGTGAAACGTCTCCTCATTTTCTTCTGAAGGTCCACAGCGAACGGATTCTTATTCGACTGATTGTGGGACATCATTCTATGCATTGCCTTTGTCAAGGGCATGATGTCTGATGGATTGTGTGCTTTTCTGCTGACATTCCCACTGTTACAGCCTCAAAAGGCTCCAGAACTTTAATGGCATCCTTCAAAATGTCCACATCTTCATCATTCAAGGCCAACTGCATTTTACCAAGTGGTGTTGTGGAAACAGGGATTTGTTGTTCAATGATATGTTTAAACATGTAATATGTGGCATTCCATCGAGTTTCAATGTCCTGGATCAGCTTTGTTGAAGGAATTGAGTTTTGACTTTGGATCTCATGAAATCTGTCCATGGCTTTCATGCTGCAGTGAAAGTGGCTTCCCATAATTCTGACTTTTAGCTGCAGATTTTTGAGAGTTTTGCTTCCCTTCATTGCATCCTTGACAATAAGTCCAGAGTTTGAGCATAACAAAGGAGATGACGCCATTTGAGGAGAGCAACAACAGTTACCATATTTGCAGCATTGTCTGTCACGATGACACATTCTTCTGGAAATATTCCAATCCTCGGCTACTTTTAATAATTATTTTGATATGTTGTCTGCTGTGTGCTCTTGGGTCATATGCAATGTGGCAAGAACAGCAGCATGCACATTCCAATCACTGTCAAGGAAATGGCCTGTGATAGTGATATATGCCTGAGTTTGACAAGATGTCCAGATGGCCGTTGTGAGGGCAATGGAAGTAGCAGCATCAATCATCCTGGCAAGCTTTGCCCAGGTTTCTTGATACACTTTAGGAAGCAGGGTTCACATGATTTTGCGACGACTTGCGAGGTCATATTTACAGTCCAAAGCCCTCACAAAGTCTTTGAAGCCAGTCTTCAACAACAGATACAGGCTGCACATCTCTAATGATCATATCTATCAGCATCTTGTCAATGTGATTTTGCCTTGTGGAATCAGTGCCATATTCGGACCTTTTACAAAAAGTGATTTCAATCATCGATTGCGAAAGCGAACTTGTTGCTGTTGCAGATTTTGGTTTCTTTGAATCCACATTCTCAACTGTTACTATTAGGTAGTCTCTCTGGTGTTTGGTTTTCAAATGTTTCAGCATATTGGACATATTAGAATGATGAGCAATGTCTGTTGAACAAAGTGAGCATGCAACTTTCAGACTGTCTTCTTTAACCTTCCAGAAATAGTTCCAAACTGCACTTCTAGACCTTTTGAATGACATGTTGTCAAAACTTTAATACTCAAGTACTAATATCAGTCGATGTATTGCCTACCTCTCCGTCAGCAAAGCAATCAGCACACTTTACCAGGCCAACTCGAAATGCCTTGCTATTAATTTAAAAGGGAACACGCCCTTTGGGCGTCTTTAGTTTGCAAGTGATTTTCATTTGCTGCTATATTGCAAGTGGGACGCCTCAAGGGCGTGTTCCTTTTCAATTAACAGTAAATACATTACCAGGCCACATAATCAGAACATGTCCAACAGGTACGAAAAATTTTTTTCCCCAAAATAAATACTTATTTCTCAGAAGTAAGAAGTACTCAGAATTAACATCGATTCCGGTTCACTGCTTGATAGCTTTCAATTCCAAGGTTAGAATCGAGTACTTTGGAATCGATTCCGTCCACCACAGCTCATACTCTACGTTCCTCACTAATCCTCAATCCCGGCTCACTTCCTTCCTCCTTGCTGCTTCATCGTGCGGTAAAATCCTGCACATCCTCCATTTGTGCAGCGGTCTTCTTCCCGTGAGCGCAAAGGAAATTTTTTTTAAAATTATATTTTAAATTTACAACATGCTCCACTGCCTCTTCCCGATACCAATTAACTATAAATTTAGAAGCCCTTGGGTTCTAAATCCCACTTGTGATAAACCAATGTAGCGTCAACTAACATCGAGCTTGTCGCAGCAGGAGGTTAAAATCCTGCAATGTACCGAATGGTTTTAACTCCAATGGAGACGTTCCGAGTTATGGTGTACTATGCACGCATGGTTCTTGAGGAGAAACACAAGAACCTTTCAGCTTTTGTTAAAATCAACGTGTTCATTTCCTCAAACCATATATGATGACCAGGGCATGACGATCACGATGGAGGAGACGACAGTGGGTCGGGAGGGAAGGAAGGGGATACAATAAATAAATAACGAATTATATAGAGTGAGTAAAAATTCATCTAAAGAAATCAAAGGCACCTCACTCGGAACTCAATCACAGATGGGAAAGGGACAAAATCAGGGGACTCAACTCTGGTGGTAGCAGGTGGAAGCACGGACCTGGGGCAGCCACGAGCGGGCTATAAGGGACGACGAGCAAGATGATGAGCAGGCAGCAGGCAGACAAAATGGGCAGAGGCAGGGAGGCAGAACGACGTCCTCAGAACTTGTTCTTCCTCAGCACTCATTCTCCTCCATTTTATCTCAGCCGTGTTTTCTCCTCAGAACTCGCACCATCCCTCCACACCCTTATCGACTCCTCCTTATTTTCTTCGGGCAACGCCCACATCTCCCCCCCCCCACCCATCACCATCTATCACTCTGCCCCTGGAGGTGTTCACAGCTCCGCCCCTCTCTTCCTCTCTTGCGAAGTCTCCCAGCAGCCCCAGTAAGGTTTGCAGAGGGGTTTATACACAATTTCCTCAACCATAAACCCTAATTAATTATTACCATGCACCACCCCCTGTATGGTGCACATTCAAACAAGATGATCCTTAAGCTGACCTCTCTCTCCACTTATTACATCAAGATGGGCTAACTACCCCTACATGGACCATGCATATATATATATATATATATATATATATATATATATATATATATATATATATATATATATATACATATATATGAAAAAATGAAGACTCACCCACATCTCTCACCTGTGAATGGAGGGAATAACCAATTAGCTCTTACCGAATCAATTAAACCTAGGTGGCTGGGATTTTATAAATAAATTGACTCCTCCCATGCTCTTCCAGCTGAAGAAGCTGCATAAAGCAACCATGAAAGGCGACTCAAGGTAAGCCCTTTGCTGTTTCAGACCCTTTCCAGAGTTCCTCCACAGCTGTAAAGATGCTCACAAATAGTACACACATGAGAAGCTCATTGTTCACGACAGCCAGACAAATTGCTTTAAAAGGGCATGTTTGTAGCCCATTTGGGAGCCTTGCACTGACACCGCGATAATGCCGTGGGTCATTTTCATTGGTCATTATTGGGAGGAAAACCCATAAAGGGACGGATAAATTATTGGGATGGTTCACGAATTGTAGGTGGGGTGAAAGGTGGGGCTCAGATACAGACACTTCGGCATGGGTCTCGTTCTTTCTAAACATGTACTCGAGATATTTTATCATTTACTGGAATTACACCACACTGGAATCATTTAATGGAATTGCACTGGCATGTACTATGAAATAACTTTTCTAATCTATTCCCCATTTACCCCCTAGATTAGATTCATAACAATATACATACTAATTAATTATTACCATGGAGAATATGTAAACGTTCATAAAGTATGTCAACGTTCATAAAGTACTTGTGCAACATTAAAATTCAATAACCTTGGATGTGCATATGATAGAAGCGAACTGTAAATGGCATATTAAAGCATAATTTATAAAGATTCTACGCAATACAGTTCCAGATTATCAGCTTCAACATAACTGCAACCTTCTGCAATACATTGTTCGATCAGATTTTAAACTCGTTGAAAACATTCTCCAGTTGTCCTGAGTGATTTCATGAATTGCATCTGTAATCCTAGCCAGATGTTTAACCATTAAAATGTGGTTTTGATGAGTAAACAACAGTTTGAACATAGCCCCATAAAAAGTAGTGCAATTTAGACAGGTCAGACAAACGAGGTGGCCAATACGCGGCTTTTAAAATGATGTATTCTGCCCTAGAAAGCTCAGTGTGCATGTGCAGATACCCGAGGAAACGCCGGCGTTCAGGGCATCATAAAGTACATTGTATGTGGTAGATATGGATTGTATCCAAGTACAGCCAGTCCTCGTTCAACGTTGTCGTGGCGTACTTCTTGAAAAGTGTGACTTTAACTGAAATGACTTCAAGCGAATCTAATTTACCCATAACAATTAATGTAAATAATGGGGGGATTAGGTTGGAGGAAAATATTTTTTATCCTCAGACAAAAGACATTATTTATATATGGAGTATAAGTTTTAAATAATTTTAAACAAACAATTGAATGTCATCATCTCCAGTTGCTTTTTTCTCATCTCTCATTGCTTCAAATTTTCATTGGTTCAGATCTTCTCCATGTGATTGTAGAGGTTGGGTGACGTCGACTTCTTCCACCTCATCAAAACCCGCTTTATTGGCCAAGCTGAAAATAACTTTCCTCATTGTGGGGACAACATCTTTAAATCCTTGCAAGTCATTGACACATTCACATGGTTCATACACCGGTATTTACGGTATGGTTTAAACACTGGTATTTAGTTTGGTATTAAATTCGAGGTAAAACGACTTTAAAACAGAACGGTGAACGACTTTAATTGAGTACAAGTCTGAAGACGACAATGGTTGACGAGCGGTATTTGACGATGTAGATTGTTTCAGAAGTCAAGGATGAGACAATGTGATAATTTTTGACCAAGTTATAAAAATGATCAACATGATGTGGTACGATTGACAGGTTATTAGCTGAAAAATGTCGAAAACTCGGTTCGTTCAACAACTTTCAAAATTTGACCTTTGCATCACCTTTAAAGGTCACAAAACAATGTTGTGGACATTAAAATAAGGAAACAGGATACGTGCTATAGCTTATTGGAGTTAGTTCGTCGAAGAAGGTCGAAAACCCGGTTCGATTCCCACAACTTTGAAAATTTGACTTTTGTGAACTTTAAAGGTCAAAGGTCAAGGATTATGACCTTTGGTGCAAAACTTCCTCTGGAACATTCCAGGAACAATATAATGTCATATAGGCTATATGGCATTTCGCACTCCTCGGATTATCCATACTTTGATGAAATCAGCGTAAAAACAAACTTGAAGGGGGCACCACGGGGAAGGTGTTCGAGATAGAGCAAAATGGTTTCAAGACATTAGCTGGGGAATGACCTCAAGATTATGCATAAAAAATATTGTCATCCAAGCTCTCAAAGTTTGGGCAGTCGTATGATTTTTATGTCAAAATTCGCAATTTTCTAAGTGCGTGACCTTGTGACCTTGACCTTGGGACGAAAATGAAAAATCGAGCTCAGTGGGGCTATACAGGTGCCATTGGGCTAACCAAATACTGAAACCCCTGCCAGATTCGACAAACCCCCTCGGAGAAGATCTAACTTGAAATTGGCTACCCCCTAAAAACACGTTTTTTTGGGCGTAGCTCTGCCCATAATGGGCGCAGCATGCTCATTCTCAGGAAAACACAACAAGATCATGATATAAACCTCCCACCAAATTTTTATCAGGATCAAATCAAAACCCACGGAGCTATGCTCGGGACAGGCAGACAGACAGACAGACAGACACACCCATAACGAATATAGTGGTCACTTACTGACTCGTGAACCAATATTCTCAATACATCAATGACTTAATAATGAAACAATGTTAAGCGAGGACTTACTATACCTCTACATAAAAAAAATGCAGCTGAAAATACTTGTATGATGATTGCTTTCTCAGTTCACTGAATGGGCAGCTGCTGGTACAGCAAACTCCTGACCATGTGGGTTGGTCGAAGGCCCGAGTGGATGGGCATATGCGACACAACCCCCCCGACGAATCACTACCAATGAATGAAAATTTATCTGGATTACTTCCTTCTTAAGAATGATAGGAGAGACATATTGTTGCGAATCTGGAAAGCTATCACACTCAACATTCAGGTCCTTTAGCTCAGTTATCTCGGTAAATACGTGTTTTATAGATGGCTTCCTCCCCCTGGTCTAATGGGTGAATAAGTGTAAATGCGCTGCGATTTGTTATTGTAATACCCCATCTCCCACAACAACAACAACCGCAATAATGACAACAACGCCATCTTCACGTCGATCCTGACGCCATGACGCTCGTGGCATTCTTCGTGCGCACGCCAGCCAGCAGGCGCGTGCGTGGGCCAAGTCTAGCGTAGGCATGGCATCCCTCCTTAGCCAATCGGCAGGGAGCGGGCGTCTTCCTCGTCCCGTCTCCGACTCGACACGGTTGCCATTAGACACGCGGTCGGAGGTGCGGCGGTGGGCGGAGCCACAAACGCCTCCGCTGGAGACTCCGCCCAGAGGAGAGGGAGTTTTCCGCCTACCGCGCGCCTGTTCAATGGAGGGCGGGCAGGGAATTGCACAATTGTTTCCGACCAATGAGAAGGCGAGTGGCGAGAGGAGGGTGGTCGGCACGGGAGGGGGAGGATAAAAGTCGGGTTCATCCCCAAGAGGATCTGGATCTCTATCGCTGGCGCTGGCTCTCTAAATGCTGATGATTTTTCATTATTTGTTATACAACAACACCTCTCTCTCTCTCTCTCTCTCTCTCTCTCTCTCTCTCTCTCTCTCTCTCTCTCTCTCTCTCTCTCTCTCTCTCTCTCTCTCTCCCTCTGGCACTCTTCCATGATCTCTCTCTGGCTTTCTCTCTCGTGGTCAGGTTCAGCTGCCGGAGGATCCCTCGAGGTCAGGTTCAGCTGAGCTGGCTTGGACGACAGTGCCCGGAGCTCCAAAAAGAAGGGGATGTCCAGCCGCGCGCTCGTGGCCAGGTAGCTGGCTATCCTGACTCCCAGCCGGACTATCCTCCTTGGCTGGAGAGCCAAATAAAGACCTGTGGGGTCCAATTGTGTGTGTGTGTGTGTGTGTGTGTGTGTGTGTGTGTGTGTGTGTGTGTGTGTGTGTGTGTGTGTGTGTGTGTGTGTGTGTGTGTGTGTGTGTGTGGCGCCAGTCCAATAAGTAGTGAAACTGTTTCAGTGCTTGCTGTATAAATCTTTACATTGCATTTCTGATATTCGGTATAGCTCTGTCTTCTGTGTTCCCTAGGCCCCCATTGCTTTATAAATAAACCCCATTTGTTAAATGTTCTCGGCTCGTTTGTGTCCATTCCTGCATTGGCTGAGCGTGTTGCATGCTGAGGAAATTAGCAGGCCGTTGTGCCGCAGTAACGGAATAATCGGACCGACGGAACTTGGCGTTTGAAACCGCTCGGCATCGCACACAGAACGAGCTCGTTAAGCGGCTCGGTTTCGTACGGGTTCTGTCGAGGGTGTGAATACTCGGTAGATCGCCACGTGGTCTCTAGGTATTTTGAGATTTGGCGAATAACCCTGTACCACGTGGTGGAAATATTGACCCTTCATGGTCCAAAGGGACCTGTACTCTCTGGACTTTTCCGAACAGTATGATCTGATTTCCGGGCGATCGGTCGAGCCGACTCTACTGCTCCACCTCGTGGTCGTGCTCGCAGCCGATGTCCCGGCCCTGTAACAATATATGGGGCTTGTGAATGCACAGGAAAATATGACCGTTTTTACAGCCATTTTTCCCTGCTGTGCAGGGGTTTGGCTTTTTGTGAGGCAATGTTTTATGGCCGGATGCCCTTCCTGACGCCAACCCTGGTCGCCTCTTACGACACACAGGGATATGGTACACCTATTCTAACCGGGGCATACACCGGGACCAGTACACTGGCACTCATTTCGCCGACCTCGGAAGGATGACAGGCTGAGTCAACCCCCTGGTGTTAATTCAGCAGCCAACGGGGCTTGAACTCAGGACACTGGGATCCCAAGCCGCCACCCTAACCACTAAGCCAACACCAGGCAACAGGGTAAGCTTAAAATGATGATATTTACTATTAATCATGTTGGGAGGATGGGAGCTACTGGAGCTGGGAGGGCTGTTGTAAGTATATCATTAGTTTGGTTCCGGGGCCACAATAAAAATAATGTTGGACAAGCAGAATACCCGCCCTATGGGCGGTCATGTTCCATGCATGCAACACATTCTTCTGACGCATACCTTTATTTGGGTTGTGTATAGGCAACTGACAGCTCTGTATACACACCAAAAAAAATAACCTAGGTTACGTGCATGAAGCAAAAACATACCGACTGCTTATAATTCAAAACACCTCACTGCACTGGAAAACATGGTGACAGGAATACTGTACTGTAAATGGTGGAGACTTGTAATACCCTCCCCCACCTGGAGACAATGCTACAAGATACACATTTACATAGAGAATTTGCTTCCCCCTCTCCCCCCCAAGACCACCGGCAAAGATAAAAACATGCCTCTACATTAATAAATTGGGGTCATGCTGATCCTCTGTACCAAGTCTGGGTGTAATTGGTCCATAACTGTAGGAGGAGTAGTCCAACAAACAAACCCACAAACAAACTCACAAACACCGGTCCGTGAATTAGAGAAAGGATTTTTGCATCATCGGTAAAAGTTGAGGTGTGTGTATGTGTATATGAAATTTTACGTCATGCATGTGAAGAAAAAATTGGGTTACGCAATTGATTCAGATCCGTCCGTCTGTCCGTCTGTCCATCTGTCTTATCAGTTTATGATCGTCAGTTTATGATTGAGGAACAACTTATTTATATTGAATGTTATATTTTGTACATGAATTGTAACGTGAATCGGAAGACAAGTTTGCCGTTTTACTGTACTTTGGCTGTGAATTATTCCCGATTACACATGCTCAGAGAGGAGTGAGATAATATTTTTTACTCTCTGTGTCTGTCCGGCAGTTAAATTTAATTGAAAATCATTCCAAACAGGAAACATTGCTTTTATGGACATCATAAAGGACAAATACAATAATTGGCATGAATAACTAATTTAACGTGTTCGATAGGGTGGTGTAATAAACACTGGATAAAACGGCGGTAAACCCTGGAATTAATTTACTTATATGCCTTTAAAACTCTTTACACCTTTATTTAAATGGAATTATATACCGTACTTGAACGTTGTAGAACAAAAATCACCTTCATAATACTCTCAGGAACCTCCATTTTTTTTTAGTACTTGGACATGTTCTATAGGGTGGTCTATCGGGGTGGTTAGGATATATGACTGCTTCAATAGCGCTAAACTTCCAGATTTTAAAAAATGATCCAAAAATAATCTTATTAAAATTGAAGTACAGTATATACTGAAACACTGCATGGGGGTATCATGTTATATGAGCTTTCTAGTTTTTTATGTGCAGTGTATTCATTGAGGCAGCTAATTGTATTAACAGGAAGTGATCGGAAATCAATACCTCTCCACCTCATCCATGGATATTTCTAGTATTTCCTCGATTTCTGTGAATCCGATTTTCATTCAGAAACCCAACAATTATGTTTAACCATTTCGACATTTCCACTCTTTTGTCTACATGCTGGAAATTATGTTCAAAAGATGATTTGAATCAGATTTTGCGCCAGCAACGGCCGGTTAAAAGTGCCCGTTGAGCCGAACCGAGTCACTGTGAACACACACACAGTGCATGCGCAAAAGGCTCCTCGTTTAGAATTCATAGGTCGTTTCGAAAGTCATTTCTTAGCAATTGGTCCACCGATCCACTTGTCCGGGAAGACGTCATTCAAGAACTGTCGCACAATTGATGCAAAGTGGTGGAGAGCACCGTCTTGTTGGGCGAATGTGCAGCCTGAAAGATTTAATCACTGTAGTTCAGAGACAAACAAATTCTGCAACATTGAAAACTAACTTTCACCAATGACTGTTGCTTCTTCTTCAAAAAAGAAAGGACCAATGATGCATGATTTCCTAAGAGTGCAACAGACGTTGATTTTTGATGAGTCTTTTTTTATCATGTTGCCAGATTTCCTGAGGTTTTTCTGTCCCCGAAATGTGGCAATTATGGAGGTTGACTTCGTCATTGATGTGGAATGTTGCCTCGCATAGAGTGTTAACTCATCAAAAACCCAGGGTAATTGTGGATTGAACAACAACGATAACACAAAATTAACAACAACATTAAAATTAACAATTAACATAAACAAAGCTTTATGAATTATGCTTTCATATGTCGTTTACAGTTTGCTTCAAGCATGTATACCGTACATATAAAGTCAAGGTTTAAAGTTGCAAAGGACGTTATAAACATGATTTACTGGTATAAATATGCATGCAAATCCATACCTACATCATGTAAATGCTATATGTTCAATATACACATTTATTATTACAGTCATGTATTGTCATTTTTCCTTGCCCGAATTCATATAGTCTGTTGAACAATAAATGTATCATTTCCATTTGTTGTGCCACTGCCTCGACCTATTTGTTTCACATGTGTACCCCACAAGTAAAGGCTCATCATCATTGGCATGTAAAAGCACTGTCGGCTTTGTTTGGTCATTGAAGAGGTATAACAGCAGCGAAGCAATTTTTAAGACGAGTTCACAGCGAGCTCGTCTGGAGTTTTTTTCATGTGGCGGGGAGTCCCGAGGCTTCTGATCATGTATATGACATCGGGCGTGTCTACAACGAGCATCTGCCGGGCTTTTTTTATTACTGAAAATGTGCCACCGTTGCTGGTTACATAATAATGATGAGGGTGTGGATGGAGTATTGCAAAAACAAATGCAAACAATGAACATACAGGAGTAAAAACAATGGCGTTTACAGTCGAGCGATCATGAGTGGCACACATGCACACCGAGCTGCGCAGGTGAAATAGTTCGTCTGGTGCGTGTTGCGGCGCGTTGGACTTGCCTCTGGCGATTACTCTGCACCTCGTCTGCAGCGGTTGAAGCACTAAACAGACTGACTGAAATGTTTATTTATTTACCCTCTGACAGCAATTCCATTGTGCTTGAACAATACAGTAAAGCTTGTTTAAGCAATACACTGCATTTTTTCTGAACCATTTTAGTCCTCGGTACTTCTTTTCTTTCTTCCTTTGGATAAAAAAGTGTGTTAAGTCGTGTGTGTGTGTGTGTGTGTATATATACACATATACACACCAGCAGGGGTACTTGGCATTGCCCATTGGGTTCCTGACATTGTCCAGGACTGTTGTAATCCTGTTTGCATTTTGAAAAAATGAATGAATTTTTCCCCATTTTTTTTGTGGGTGCTGAAAACACTTCCCGACTAAAGAATGCGGTCAGGGATGATTCAATATTACTTTTCATAGAGCGACACAGACTTCGGCACCATAGAGCAATTAAAAAAAAATCCAAAAGAATCAAAATTATTTTTTGAAAGTTTTCAAAATCTTTTTTTTTGTCTACAACATTCTGAGACACTTATTGATGAACCTCTGAAAGTTTGAAGAAGATCCGTTTCGCCATCTCTGAGAAAAATGACAACAAACACACACTGACAGACACAGACAAATGGCTCTTTTCGCACAATGCGATATGTATATATATATATATATATATATATATATATATATATATATATATATATATATATAGATATATATATATATATATATATATATATATATATATATATATATATATATACATACATATATGTATTGTAGTTTTCTGCCACTCCGGTGTGCGGGCGACCGCTTTTAACTAATCGCAGCCGTGCGCCCACCGGACGTGGCAAACGTAGTTGCAGCTTTCGGAACAACGCCAAAATCCAGCTACGGGTGTGTTTTAAGCACACCACAGCCTTGTCAATACTCTACCCGCACTACAGGGTCCGATCGCCGAATGGTCGATTTACCTAATTAATCGCGCGGGCAGACTACCGAGAGATTGTACCTCAACGGGGTCTGCTTGGAAACGAGCCGCTTAAGCAGCTCGCTCCGTTTTGTGATAACCGAGCGGGATATTATCGCGAAGCCCCGTTGGACCCGATTCTTTTTATCGGTTATTAACAACCAGCTATATTCCGAACTCAATTATGGCAGTTCAATGAGGGAAAGGACGCAACGAACGGGTGAACATTTTTACCATGACATTTATTTCACACCCGTAAGCAGTCATACAGTCATCTATGCAACCAATGCACGTATGCAATCATGCAGTCATGTATACAACCAATGCACGTATGCAATCATGCAGTCATGTATACAACCAATGCACGTATGCAATCATGCAGTCATGTATGCAACCAATGCACGTATGGGACAAAACACGAGCAAGACAAAGAACCACAACCATCTATTTATTATGTACACACATGCACTTAACAGTTCGACTTAACGGACTTGGCGCCACATCATTCATGCAAAGAAAAACCCCAGAAAAGGCAAGGGGGCAGAACTGGACCTCATGGGTCTTTATAAGTCACGGAGCTGTGGAGGCCGCAAAAGCTCTGAGAGACCGCGCTGGTTACTTGTCGCCTTCGTGGCGACTCGCTGAGCGCTCCTCGATGTCCCGTCCACACGGCAGCTGGCGTGACCGCGGCTCGGCCCAGGCCTCGTTGTGCGGCCCGGTCGATCGACAACGCCTCAGAGGAACGAACGGGCCGTTGCTCTTTCAGAGTTGATGCTCTCTTAAGAGCCCGCCTGTTCCTCAGTGTTGTTTGGACTGTCCCAGGGCCCGATCACCTCGGACCATTATGCCGCTGGTTGGCGACTCCTCTCCGGCCTCTCTCCAGCGACCCACTGTTCAGCACGGCACGGCACGGCAGGCCACGCTCCTTGCTCCAGTCTCCTCCACTCTCTCCAGCTCCTCACCGACTGCAGACTCCAGACTCCAGACTGACTCAGCTCCCCACGCGACTCCACACAACTGTGCGCTTGGCGTCTCTGCGCGCCATTATATTGGGTCCGTGAGGCGAGGTTTTGATCTCTGATCTCTCACCTCTGACCCCCCTCTGGCTCCGCCCCTTTTGCTCTTTTGATCTGAATTGTCGCGAAGCTCGGAGAGAGCGGACGTGGGTGATATCATTGACCCTCGCCCCAACGAAGGAGTCCCGCGTCTGGTGGCAGAGGTGTTGTTCGTGGGGAATTTGCCGTGGCTGGCGCAAAGATGGCGGCGTTCGTGAAGATGAAGGTGAGGTGATGCTGTTCGTTGTTGGTTATGTTGTGAGGAGATGTGGTTTAGGAGATGGCGAAGAGATGTCGTTGTGGTGAAGGTGGTTGTTATGAAGGCGGTTGTGGAGAAGGTGGTTGTTGTGAAGGCGATTGTGGAGAAGGTGGTTGTTGTGAAGGCGGTTGTTTAGAAGGTGGTTGTGGTTGTTGAGATACGGTTGGTGGTGGTTGTGGTGGTTTAGAGGCGGTTGGTCCAAAATAAAGATAGCAAAAGAAAAACACGACCTCAACGATCACAGCCCTGTTACACGAATAAATTCCCGCTAGACAACGGTGGGGAAATCTATCTGAACACAGACTTATCGACATAACTGATCTAAAGGACCTGTATGGTGCTCTGTGAATTTCCACAACCGTAGCAATACATACAGCTCTGGAAAAAATTAAGAGACCACTGCAAAATTATCAGTTTTTCTGGTTTTACTATTTATAGGAATGTGTTTGAGTAAGATGAACATTTTTGTTTTATTCTATAAACTACTGACAACATTTCTCCCAAATTCGAATAAAAATAGTCATTTAGAGCATTTATTTGCATAAAATGACAACTGGTCAAAATAACAAAGATTCAGTGTTTTCAGACCTCAAATAATACAAACAAAACAAGTTCATATTCATTTTTAAACAACACAATACTAATGTTTTAATTTAGGAAGAGTTCAGAAATCAACATTTTGTGGAATAACCCTGATTTTCAATCACAGATTTCATGCGTCTTGGCATGCTCTCCACCAGTCTTTCACATTGCTGTTGGGTGACTTTATGCCACTCCTGGCACAAACATTCAAGCTGTTTGATGTTTGATATATTTGATGTTTGATGTTTGATAAATATATATATATATATATATATATATATATATATATATATATATATATATATATATATATATATATATATATATATATATATATATGTACATATCTATATCTTCTTCTTCTTTCGGCGAGCTCCCGTTAGGGGTCGCCACAGCGGATCAACCGTCTCCATTTCGCTCTATCCTCCACATCTTCCATTGACAGTCCAACCACCCGCATATCCACCCTAACCGTATCCATGAACCTCTTCTTTGGCCTTCCTCTTCTCCTCCTACCTGGCGGCTCCATCTTCAACATCCTTCTCCCGATATACTCCGCTTCCCTCCTGTGCACATGTCCAAACCATCTCAATCTCGCCTCTCTCACTTTGCCTCCAAACCGTCCTTCCTGCGCAGTCCCTCTAATATACTCATTTCTTATCCTATCCATCCTCGTCACTCCCAATGAGAATCGCAGCATCTTTAACTCTGCCACCTCCAGCTCAGCTTCCTGTCTTTTTGTTAGTGCCACCGCCTCCAAACCATACAATATAGATGGTCTCACTACCGTCTTATATACTTTCCCCTTAACTCTTGCAGCTACCCTTCTGCCACAAATCACTCCTGCAACTCTTCTCCAACCACTCCATCCTGCCTGCACTCTCTTTTTCACTTCTCTCCCACACTCTCCATGACTTTGGACAGTAGATCCCAAGTATTTAAACCCATCCACCTTCCCCACCTCAACTCCTTGCAACTGCACCATACCACCACCCTCCCTCTCATTTACACACATGTACTCCGTCTTACTCCGACTGACTATCATTCCCCTTCTCTCCAGTGCGTACATCCACCTCTCGAGGCTCGCCTCAGCCTGCTCCTTACTCTCCCTACAGATCATGATGTCATTCGCGAACATCATAGTCCATGGAGACTCCAGTCTGATCTCGTCCGTCAACCTGTCCATCACCATTGCAAACAGGAAAGGGCTCAGAGTCGATCTTTGGTGCAATCCAACTTTTACCTTAAACCGGTCCGTCATTCCTACCGCACACCTCACCGCTGTCACACTGTCCTCATACATATCCTGCACGATCCTCACATACTTCTCCACCACTCCCGACTTCCTCATACAATGCCACAACTCCTCTCTTGGCACCCTATCATAAGCTTTCTCTAAATCCACAAACACACAATGTAACTCCTTCAGGCCTTCCCTATACTTCTCCATCAACATTCTCAAAGCAAACATTGCATCAGTGGTGCTCTTTCCTGGCATAAACCTATATTGCTGCTCACACATCCTCACCTCTCCTCTCAACCAAGCTTCCACTACTCTTTCCCACACCTTCATGGTGTGGCTTAACAACTTTCTCCCTCTGTAATTTCCACAGCTCTCCCTCACCCTTATTCTTGAAAATTGGAACCAGTACACTTACTCTCCACTCCTTCGGCATCCTCTCACTTTCCAAGATTTTATTAAACAATCTGGTTAAAAACCCCACTGCCATCTCTCCTCAGCACTTCCATGTCTCCACTGGTATAACTGGGCCAACCGCCTTTCCACTTTTCATCTTCTTCATAGCAGTCCTCACTTCATCCTCACTGATCCACCCCACTTCCTGATTCACTATCTCCACCTCTTCCAACCTTCTCTCTCTCTCTCATTTTCTTCATTCATCAGCTCCTCAAAGTACTCCATCCACCTTCTCAACACACTCTCCTCACTCGTCAGCACATTCCCATTTGCGTCCTTTATCACCCTAACCTGCAGCACATCCTTCCCAGCTCGGTCCCTCTGTCTTGCCAATCGGTATAAATCCTTTTCCCCTTCTTTTGTATCCAACTTCTCATGCAGCTCGTCATATGCCTTTTCCTTTGTCTTTGCCACCTCTCTTTTTACCTTTCGCCGCCACTCCTTGTACTCCTGCCTACTTTCTTCATCTCTCTGACTATCCCACTTCCTTTTCGCCAACCCCTTCTTCCTTATACTTTC
>NC_140962.1:14869807-14872307 GCF_056783735.1 Eptatretus burgeri | reverse complement strand
ACGAATCGTTGTACTTCTCCCCGAAAATAAATCCATGTTCTCTTTCAATGCGCAAAAACATTTTATAGTTGACAAAAGGGTGCTTTTTAAAGGGCAAGCGTTGAAGCTCATGGAAGTCCTATGAACTTTCAATGAGTTTACTCTTTTGTTTTGGGATTGCGGGAGGCTGTGTTTGTGGTTTTGGTCCTACATCTGCTGTACGAGTTAAAGATCACATTGACACTGTCATGTGTTTTATACACAATGTAGAGAGAACTACCATTTTGGGAACTAACTGCATTATCTAAGTCTACCTTTCATTAGGAGAAAAGTGGTTGTCCAGACTACAGTAGACTCATGAAATGTATCACAAATCCTCCTGGAGAATAATTTTGATGAAATAATCGCAAATTTATAATACCGTATACTGAATGAGTAAATTTCAAAAGTAATATTTTTTGCAGTCTTGTATAAATTAGTCCAACAGACGATTCATTTTTCAATAAGAGTCTCCGTTTACTATAACACATGCATCCGATCACTATTTCACCTCATTGCTTTTGACCTGTCATCCCCTGCGTTTGATTGCTAGCGGTAATTGGATCCTACTGAAACTTCCGTCTGATGCAGCGCCAGCAGGCATCAAGCACAAATCCCTCAGGGAGGACGTAAAGCTCGCTGTTGTATTTGCAAAATATATTTTAAAGATAACACCGAATTCTTCACAAGAGGTGCGTTTTGGGCCAGTACCCTGGACAAATTATAGATTCCTTGGGTCAATAGAGAATATGATTGCCCTATAACTATCCTTCCTCGTTCAATACTAACTTCATCAATTACTACCCTTCCTAGTCCATTGCTAACTTGCCCTACGACTACCCATCCTTGTCTGTTACCACCGTGACGACCTCATAAAGCTCTGTGATGAGTGAGTTGTCAGCAGGAACTCAAATCAATCTGCACTTACCCTCTATAGAAAATTCTGTAATTATTTTAATCAAGTCTCAATGATACAGAGTTTTAATCGAACAGAAACATGTGATAATGTACAGTCAGTCAAAGTTTTTATTTACCTATCCAATTCTTGACAACTCATAGCCTTTACCTTAAAAAACAAACAAACAACAACCTTCAATTTAAACACTTGCAAAGCAGTCTGTGCAGATGAAAGCCAATGCCCCAAGCAAAGGATGGCAGGTTTAGGATCCTTTCATTTGCCACCACCACTTCCTTGCTTCACATATGTGCAGTCCTGGAATTGCCTTTGTGAGATTTTAATCCATACAGATTTGGATCTTTCATGCATTCAAAGAGAAGCACTTGGAATTGTCATTGCTCTGTGATCCTCCACATAGCAATGTTCATAGTTGGCTATGAATAATTATCACGTTGTAGCATGCATACACATGCACTTCTAAACCATCTTCACCCTGACAACCCCACCCTTTCACAACTTTCCACACATGCTTCCATAACTGTTAAACCCTTCTAACCATTTCCCCACCAACCCCTCACTCATGTTTTTGCTGCAGTGAGTTGAGCGCTGGTGTCGTCCCACTCGAAGATGCATCGACGAGAGTAAGTGATGAACTCGAAGACTCGTCCTTCTCCGAGGCGGACGCAGACGGTCACTCTCCACGGAATGGCATGGTGGCGTCGGAAGGTCTCACCATACAGGTGGGGGGCCAAAGCGGTGGTAGGGTGTTCGGGTCTCATGAGCATTTAGATAGCGTTCAATTTGCTGGGGCCATTCCTTTCATCCCAGAACCAATTTTTGAGTCGCATCTCCCACAGGCGCTTTTGCAGCAGAACTCACGTCCCACTTTATTGCATCTTGAGAATGGAGGAGACTTTGTACGTCCTGGCCATAGTGTTATCTTCAAAGGACCTCCTGGTGGTCAGCTGTGCTACAGCAGAGCGTTTGAGAGATGCGACTCTAAACTTAGCTACGGCACAGCGGCTGCAGCTGCCACGGAATCCGCAGGTGCTGACAGCACGCTGGAGGCTCCGCGGGAGGCGGCTGGAGCCAGGGTCACAGCGTTCCGTGCCCTCCCCTGTTCTATGACCCCCTCCTCAATTGCTGGAATCAGTGTCGGGGATGCTTTAGCTGCCGCTTATCAGCTCACTTTCGGGGGACTCTCTGTGACGCAGGACATGCGGGAAGGGGAGATTCAAAACGGCGCCGATGAGCCTTCGATCATGGTGGTGAATCACGAGATGGTTCAGGCACTACAAGAGGACCTTCTCCCAGGAGATCGACAACTGACGGAGTTGCAACCGGTTACTCTTGTGGGGCAACTTTCCCACAGTTGATAGCGAAACTGGCTGAAAGTCCTCTGGTCTATCAGCTTAATCTTGTTCATATGTACAGGTTTTGGACGAATGTTCAAGAATCTTGATGACGTGTCACAATATGAAATCGATTTCTACAAACCTGTAGCATTGTCGCATGCATTTTGAAAAAAGGACAAAATTATTCTCTCTTTTTTTATAAATACCTTTTTACATTAATTTATCTTGT
>NC_140962.1:14814807-14864807 GCF_056783735.1 Eptatretus burgeri | reverse complement strand
TGCTTCATTAAATTGACGCAAAAACAAAAAATAACGATGCCTTCTCGGAACTCATATTATCTTCAGGCCGAGCAAGCATGTGCAGTTCAAGGTCCGCTGTTTTCCCGGCCGAGGTGGTGATGCGGCACCATTGGATGATGATGAGTCGATTCAAATAAAACATTGAGAATAAAATTGAAATAACACCATCTTGATCGGGTGCCCCAACTTCCATCGTCTACATAAGTTTCAGGACAAGCAAATTCATGTTACCCAAAAGGAAAAGCACCTCGAAAGTCAAGTCAACAAGCATTTTCAAAACTAGGAAAAGGGTGCAGCTCTGAAGTCATCGTGATAAGAGGCAGTGTCAAAATCTTCATCAATGGGCACTTGCAGAAATTCATGGTCATAAGCAATTTAACAGCCAAGCCATAGATAGATACTCAAGAGTTCTGAAAACCAAGACCATTTACAACAACAAGGAAGTTTGGTGCAGGTGGTGGCAGTCAGCACCGACTTTTATAAAATGTACGGAAAGGTAAGTCACGAAGCACCTGTTTGTCGTGCAAATGGAAACGCAAGTCTATAAGCACCAGCAAAAGAAGCTGAATGTGAGTTGCAACGTCAACTGCAACTGGGGCCAAGATGTCCAAATAAACATTCGGGTGAATAAGCACCAGATTCTGCATATAGTGAGCCAAGGAACATCAGCACCAATAAGCACCAATGTGGTGGTGTACGCGAGCCAAGTCAATAGGCACATGTTTCCAAAGAAAGTGACACCAGGAACGTCGCGAGGCCAGCACAGGGAAGGAGCACGCGTTCTCCACATTTCCCCACCATAGGGGCGAGACGACCTGGGGGTCGCCGCTGCTATAGGCCTATCGGATTGCATTACGCAATGGGACCATAGGAGGGGTGCGCCAGGAACCAGGGGATGAAGGGGCGGGGGAGAGGGGGAGCAATCAATACTCTTCAGCCAGATACGGTGTCGGGACAGCGAGAGAGCATCAGCGGCGAGGAACCCACGTCGGCGGAAGGGACAATGTCTTTCGGCTTTACGCAGGAGCAAGTGGCGTGTGTGTGCGAGGTGCTGCAGCAAGGAGGGAATCTAGAACGACTCGGTCGGTTCCTGTGGTCGCTCCCAGCGTGTGAGCAGCTCCAGAAGAGTGAAAGTGTCCTTACAGCGAAGGCTGTGGTGGCCTTCCATCAGGGAAACTTCAGAGAGCTTTATGCTATCCTAGAAAGTCAACCCTTCTCACCGCACAACCACGGAAAGTTGCAGCAGCTGTGGCTCAAAGCACACTATCAGGAGGCTGAACGTCTCCGTGGCCGACCGCTTGGAGCCGTCGGAAAGTACAGAGTCCGGCGCAAGTTCCCGCTGCCGAGGACCATCTGGGATGGAGAAGAGACGAGTTACTGTTTTAAAGAGCGCTCTCGAACGGTCCTGCGGCAATGGTACGCACACAATCCGTACCCTTCGCCCCGGGAGAAGCGCGAGTTGGCTGAAGCAACTGGACTGACGACCACACAAGTCAGCAATTGGTTCAAGAACCGGCGGCAGCGCGACCGCGCAGCTGAGAGTCGTGATAGGTGAGCGTATGGGACCGGTCATCATGCAGGTATATGCATACCTGCGTATAATTATGCAAGAATTTTCATGCATACAGACTCACGTGAAACAAAGGTATGACGTGCATGTTTTTGCAAGACCCTCAAACTTTTAAAAGTTTTAATTGGCACTTATAGGGAGCATGCTTTCGTTCCCTGAGCTATCCTCTTCGCACATCCATGTATATATAATTAATTACTATTATATATTGCATTTATTATTCATGAGTATATAAATTAAAATCTCTGGCATATCTAAGACATGTAAGATGAGGTATCTGAAAGGCTTTTAGAAAGATGGACTTTCAACAATAATTCAGAAAAGCATTTAAAAAATATTTTTTAATGTAGAGATAAACGCATAGAATGAATTTTTTTTAAAACTCAAAACGAATTAAATATTATAATGAGATGTTGAAGATGTAAAGGAAGCTCTTTTTTGGATTATATTTTGAGCCTCTCGACTCCGAGAACATGTGGAACGCCCCATTTCAGTCCATTATGCTGGATATATATCCCGAGCTTCAAATGTCGAGCATGTTGATTTTATGTTCTTGTGTTTCATGGAGAAGTGTACGCTGATGTCTAGTATTGTCCATATTTTGCATGTTATATGCACATCTACAA
Organism: Eptatretus burgeri; assembly: GCF_056783735.1. Classification (NCBI taxonomy): domain Eukaryota; kingdom Metazoa; phylum Chordata; class Myxini; order Myxiniformes; family Myxinidae; genus Eptatretus; species Eptatretus burgeri. Next base: position 14,862,590 of record NC_140962.1, on the reverse strand, counting down.
ACTCATGCTTTGGCTTCAACACAATTGCAAGCAGAAAAAGACAGGATTTTGAGCGATTATATAATGTGCGTTTGTGCAGTATAAATATATATATATATATATATATATATATATATATATATATATATATATATATATATAAATATACAGACATATACATATACATATACATATGTGCATATATTTACATATACATATATACATACACATATGTGTATATACTGAGATACATATACATATGCATATATATGGATATATATACACATATACATATATACATATGTGTATATAGATATACATAAATACATCTACATATGTGTATATTCATAGATACATATACATATGTATATATATGTATATATACATACACATATGTGCATATATTTATATATATATACATATAAATATGTGTATATATAGACATATATGTATATTTATACATAAATGTATAGATATATAAATATACGTGTATATATATATATATATATATATATATATATATATATATATATATATATATATATATATATATATATATGAACATTGACGTGTATATATAGTATATATATATATATTTTTTATACATATATTTCTACATATACATATACATATATATATATATATATACATATATATATATATACATATATATATATATATATATACATACACATATGTGTGTATATATATATATATATGTATATATATATATATATATATATATATATATATATATATATATATATATATATATATATATATATATATATATATATATATATATATTTATACGTTGCAGTTTTCCAGCCTGAGACAGATGCTGTGACATCAGCACGACTTACAAGGATGTAAAGTGTAATTTTTCATGTCAGATGCGATCACAAGTGAATGTTATTATTGCTTCATATGCAGCCTGTGGCTGCGAATTGCATCATTTTCTGGAAGCACAGCTGTGCCAATGAAGCAGTGCCCCTGCTACCAGTTAGCCGGTACTCATTTTGCCGACCTCAGAAGGTCCGATGACAGGATGTGTCAACCCACCTGGTATTATTTCAATAGCATGACAGGGGCTCAAACTCAAGATGCTAAGATCTTAAGCCAGCCACCTTCACCATTCGGCTAACACCAGGCTATCACAAATGAATGAAAAGTGCAGCTACTAACTGGTTTCGCCCTAGTTAGGGCATCATCAGGGCAACATAGCACGTTTCCATCCACTAATCACTCTGAAACCTTTCAGTTATAAACCGTTACGACTCCAAACTGTGAGTGATGAGAGCACCGGAACTGAGTCCCATATAGCCCTTGCTGCACGGTACTGGGAGCGATAAGTGCTGGCCACCACGCGAAACATTATCTCCCACTCCACCAAGCTCAAACTGGGCTCTTCAATGGATATATATATATATATATATATATATATATATATATATATATATATATATATATATATATACAGCATGTGATTTCAGCAAATAGTGGGGTACACCCTTCATGCATACATAATGAATACAAGCTTTATATATTTGAGGAAGTGGATGATGCATACGTTCTGCAAGCAGCTATACAACTCAAGTAAATCAAGAATTAATGATTTGACTGAGCTCGTTATTTTAAAGTTTCCAGCTGTAGTAATTTTTTAAGTAAATTTGGCAAGAGCACGTGTTAGTGTTGCCTAGCAAACACTTTCAGTGTTCAGGATGCCGGCAATAACTGAAGTACCGACACCCAAAATTTGGGGTCTCGAGGTGCTTTGATTCAGCCGCGAAAGAGTCACACACAAACAAATCCACAAACACTTGAAATCATTAATTAGAATATATATTTATATATATATATATATTTCACTTCCGGGTTTGTTTCATCATCACCCCATGGGAAACGCTTTGCCATGGCCTCCTCTCGAGGACATAGCGTGCAAGTCAGCCATGCTCGAGCATGCATCGAGGTTGACAAGCTGTTCCAAGCCACGTGGACTGAATCTCTCCAAGTTTATCACTGAAGCTGTGACCGATCTGTGGCACGTGGCCCTGACCCTGGTGCCACCGTATCGGAACCGGTTCGATCCACAAGAATGGTGGAGTCAAATGAGGTCGCAGAGGAGGATGCCGGTGCAATGACTGAGGCCCAAGGGGAAGAGCAGCTGATCAGGTGGAGCTCATGCAGTGCTCGGAGTGAGCGCATCGTCGGGATGAACGAAGTGCTCCGGGTGCTGGTGCAGCTCGCACTCAGTCCCGTGTTGATGTACGGGGGTGCATTGTACAAGGTTCTGAGCCAGCAGATCTGGCTGTTCTGCACAGGTCCGTTCCCATGGCCTATTTGCAAGATCTGGGTGCACAGACCACAGCGGTGCTCACCCTATGCTCTGTACTCACCCTGGTCGTTCGTCGGGCCTGCTTGATGGACATGGTGCAAGCAATCTTGTCACTGATGCCAGCATTCCATGTGGCCTGGCTGAGCGAGCTTTGAGCCATGGGGACTCCAAGCTTGCACACTTATTGTTGTAATATAAAATATCTCTTTATTTACGGTTAATTTTCACTTTTATTCCATACATTAATTTTAATACATAATATACATAATCATATAATTTTATTTGAATATATATACTGTGTATATATATATGTGTATATTCATATACATATATATGTATATACATATATATATATATATATATATATATATATATATATATATATATATATATATATATATATATATATATATATATATATATATATATATATATATATATATATATATATATATATATATATATGTGTGTGTGTGTGTGTGTGTATATATATATATATATATATATATATATATATATATATATATATATATATATATATATATATGTGCGTGTGTGTGTGTGTGTGTATATATATATATATATATATATATATATATATATATATATATATATATATATATATATATATATATATATATATATATATATATATATATATATATATATTTCAACACCCAAAGGCAAACAAAGTACACACACCATCAGGGGGTACCGTTATAAAAGAGGGAGAGGAAAAAAGAAACCTTTACAGGCAGCGAATCCACACTTCATCAATGGCCAGGGTGTGGTAAGATGTCAAAAAGATTTGTTTCTGAACCAGAAGTGCAGAAACACGTACTTATTGTACGTTATATTATTTATACGTTGTATCATATGAAACAATTATAGATATTTAGTGGGGTGCAAAAGTATAATCCCAGGAGGAAATTTATTAATTGAGATGTGATAACAAAATAAATCATTGTAATATGAAACCAAAAGCACTTTCAAGGGATTTCAATGAACTTTTAAGGACATAACAACACTTATTGCAATCTGAAAAAAATCAAATCCATCTTTACGTAAAATCAGGAATCAGTGTGACCCCTTTTTACCTTAAGAACTACCTCAACTCCATTTGTGATTGATTTAATTCGTATATGGATTATGTTTGAGTCAATCTTTTCCAAACAGTGTTGTAATGCACTCCAGAGCATCGTCAGACTGCACACATAAATTTTATATTTTTCTCAAATGTACTCACCCTTCATTTATTTTGCAAAGACAAAGATTCAGTCAATAATAATTACAGTGTAATAAAATTAAGAATATGGATACATATCTTCTATATTATGACAAATTAATGTTTGAAATAATGGTTTGAGAAAGCCTGGCACAACTTCGTGACATTGCATCTTCCTTCTCTACTTGTCTGTAGGGAAAGCGTTGAAAGTGGTGTTGGAACAGAGACTCTGCCACGGCTGTGCTCACAGACCCTTCAAGGTGACGGTCGTAGCGTGCTCCCGACAGGGTCTCTTTCGACCTCCGAAGACGAGCGCTCACCCTGTCAGAGCCCGGAGCATGCCGGAGTTCCGGTGCTCTCAGTTGGTACAGTTCCGAGTCCTTTGCAGCAGTTTGGACATGGGGACACATTTCCAACCCCAGGAGTTTACCCTCTCGACGGTCTGCAAGAAGGAGGGTCCGTGTCGGTCCCGCAGCATTCTGCATATGGTGACCTGGTCTACCCCCAAACGATGGTCACTGATTCTGTACTCTATCCTTTGTCCTCCAGCCTGCTGGAACTCGGATCTTAAGACTGGTCAAGTTGAGACGGTATCCAGGAGGTCGTCAGTTTACCCCCCTCCCCTTCCCCCATACGTTCCATATAAAATGGTCGCGTGTTTTTACTGCGGCGCAATCCAGTGCAATGAATGAGTAAAATAGCGAGAATGTAGGAAAATCATTACAGACGATCCAGGGTATGTATTTTTTTTCTGTTTATACAGCACTTGAACGATATTTTTGGTGTCTATACGCACATCGACTTCAACACCCAATGTGTCAATGCTTCAACGTTTCCTTGTATATGATGAGCCATGCAGGGCGTGAGAATGTTGTGTGCATTTGGAGTGACGCCTGGTTATCGTAACGTTTAACAGCCATGGTTTTTATGGTCTTGCCCAGTGGACTTTAATGGTCTCGGTTAGTGCTTCGCAAGCTTTTGGTGGTCATTTTATTGATCCTGAAATGACTCGCTTTCCAGAACGCGGAGAGAAACTCGATCGCAAGGCGGAAGGTTTTAGTCTGTGTGTGTGTGTATATATATATATATATATATATATATATATATATATATATATATATATATATATATATATATATATATATATATATATATATATATATATATATATATATATATATATATATATATATGATACATCGACAACGACTTGTTTTAATGTGTATCTGGATAAGGACTGTGGACCTTTTCATCCACGTTTACACCTCTTTTGAACTGGTTCTGTTTCCATGCATTTCTGAAACTATTCACCCCATATCTATCATTTCACCTTAAAACCATGTATCATTACGTCACAAAACTTAGGTTTACATCATCGATTATATATATATATATATATATATATATATATATATATATATATATATATATATATATATATATATATATATATATAGCACCTAAAAGTAGAATTATGATTATACATATTATATTAACGCAATAATATTAATAGACCATTCATTGTTCTGATGTCAAACTTTGAATGAATTTCCCGTGATTTCAAAAATCGATAAATGCTATTTTATTCCCTGTTCTTCTGATGAAGTGTGTTTAGTCCAATATGGCCTCCAAAATGATTGTTGTATTGTTGTGGAAGAGTGGGGGTCGAATGTGATGATACCATGCACGTAACCCCCCTGTAGTTTCCATGATGGCATAATATGGGGTTGTTGATGAATGCACAATTATTGTGTTTCTCTTTTACCGAATAACTGCCTGATCGTTATCCTTAAGATCGGTGAAAGGACAGCCAGTCAAACTAACATGTCTGCGTTTGGATGGGATGGTCACTTGGAATATTTTTTCCCGTACGGTGGAGAGGATTTTCAACAGGGATGGTGATGACCACGTGAACTCGAGGTTACTCAGCACCTACACCATATCCATCAATTCTCTATCATTGGCCCTGTTGGAGGAAATAAAATAATCAACGACTTTTAATCTTCATCTCAAAATGATCAATGCTTCCCTGAGAACTCCACAGCATCATTCGTTCAAAAAAACCCCAAAAATATATATATATATATATATATATATATATATATATATATACAAAATCACATATATATATATATATATATATATAAATATATTTATAAATTTTAAATATATATTTTAAATTTATAATATGTATAATATAAATATATATATGTATACACACTATATATGTAAAATTGGTTGAAATATCTCTGTCGTGCGTTATCAAATCGGTCATTCAACGTTGCTTTGTCTGTACATTTGACAATTTTTTTGTTGAAAAAAACCCCAGATTCTCTGTATACTTTACTCTCACTGATGGTCCAGTGAAGTGATTGAAACAAAGGGTGTAAAATAAACGGTATGAATCGTCACACAGGAATAATTCATTCACATGTGAGACGTAGATCTCGCACAATATTTGAGAGAGGAGTTCAAAATGTTCAAGGAACCAGATACTCACAATAGTCTAAGATGCACCAAGGTTTTTTTTATTTTTCAATATATACCAACTATGCTACTACTTTGACGGCCCCAATTAGTCCCACCTTTTGGGGTTTTTGGGAAAACGTTTTTGATGCAAGTCTTTCACAAACTGGCTGTGAAAGCCTGACGAGTGGAGCTTGTGAGGGCAGGAATCTTGTCATTTATTCATGGTGCCGGCGATAATTCGCATACTCTTCACAAGACACTGCAGGATCTTTAACTTCAACCAGCAATTGCTTGCAGATGGCTAATGTCCATCCGAGGCGTGGAGAGGTAGGTGCACCTACAAAGCACCAATCTGACGGTTGTTAGTCGAGTTTGTAATCAATCCCTGATGAGACAGATCAAAGCTCAATCCACCACCTCTGTACCGTCCTGTCGGGCAAGGTAGATTTAATTATCAAGTCACTATCATTTCCAAGGAAATATGTAACTTTGTTTATATATATATATATATATATATATATATATATATATATATATATATATATATATATATATATATATATATATATATATATATATATATATTTGATCTTGCTTTGTCTGATTGTTTTTTTGTGTCGAGGATCTTGTCTAGAATTGCTTTTGTCAGTAAATCCCTTGCATATTAAACTTAAATCGGTCGCTTTCGTTGAACGTGTGAAAATTTGTTTGAAAGTGACAGTTGGGGAGGATATTGGACAGCCATATAGAAAAGTTATCAGCACACTTAACTTCAAGGTGTCTCATCTGGGTTCAATTCCTGACCCAAAGAGAACTTAGAATGGTGCTTTGCAGGGAGAGTGTTGCATCCCAATGCATCCTCTCGGATGGATTTTAAGCTGGGTGTCCTGCCTGTTAGCATTAGTTGGTGGACGTCAAAGGAGAATGCGAGTTATCGCCGGCATTCTGAACAAATTCTAATTTCCTGTCCAAACCAGCTTCAGTCAAATCAGACCTGACCAGTCAATCAGTTTGTGAAAGACTCGAGTCAAACACTTTCCCAAGCACCAACCTCACAAGAAGGTGGGAACAATTGTTGTAGTAGTAGCAGTAGGAGTAGTAGTAGTATAATATAGTAGCAGTACATTTCATTTTTATATTATATGCCTCGTTTTACGTTTTTAGCATGTCTTTGACCTTTATGAGCAACTCGTTTGTCGAACTTGTTGAGTGTCTCACTGATATTCATCTTGATCCGTTTTGTTGCATTCAGACGCACAATGAAAAAAAAAAACCTTTGGAAATGTTTCATCCATAAATCATGTATTATATGATCAATCCGACATTAAATTATTTTTATTAATGCATTGCGTATAAAACATAAATAAACTAGAACGGGCACTCGGTAGAGCGCATACCTTCGCCGCCGCAACTTTTTTCCGGGCACATTTGAAAAACGTCATTTTAAAACGTCCATGACGTCACAACCGTCAGTCCGATTGACGTTAAATTTGGTGTGTAACCTCCTTGAAGGCAGTCCGACAAAATGGAATGATAAACACTGAAAAATTAAAAAGTTGAAAAATGACGTCATCTTTTGACGTCATTTTGACGCACTTCCGGGGATGTCACGTCCGATCGGGGACTACCATTCTGAAAGCTCGTAGTTCACTGAAGGTTTTAACGTTGGTTTCATGTCAATAGCCCTATTAGATCTGAAGCTATGCCTACAAGTATATTTTGACCTTGAGTGTGACCTTGACCTTGACTACAGAGTTAATTCGCAAAACCTGTACATCAATAAACAGATATTTTGGTACTGATCCTAATGCCTGGATTTGGGAGACTTTGCTTTATAAATTATATAGATATTTGAATATAAAATATCAAGACATTTTAGCCACAATTGAAAAACGTCATGTTCAAACGTCAATGACGTCATAACGGTCAGTCCGATCAAAGTCAAATTTGGTGTGTGACGTCCTTAAGATAAGTCCTACAAAACGGTATGATCAAAACTGATGAGATCGAAAATTGAAAATTTACGTCATCTTGTGACGTCATTTAGACGCACTTCCGATGACGTTACGTCAAATCCGACACTACATATCCGAAAGGTATCTCGTCATGGAACAATATGGCGGTGGGTGCATGTCGATAGCTGTATTATGAAGGAAGTTATGCTCAAAAGAGTGTTTTTGACCTTTTCATGACCTTGACCTTGACCTTTGACCCTATCGCTCCCAAAATCTAATCAAATCGTCCTTGGATACTCACGAATCATCCCACCAAATTTCATGCAATTCGGTTTAATACTTTCTGAGTTATGCGAATAACAAACAAACACACATATTCACAAATAAATAAATACACAGTGACCAAAACATAACCTTTCACAGAATGCGAAGGTAAATATGTGACTTTCGATTTCGAAATATGTGATATGTGACAAGACGTCATGAAAGTTTCATTCTAAACAGTTCGGCACAACCATCACAGAGCAAAATCAGTTAACTGTGAGTCATGTACACCCGGATGCAAGTCCATGACCCATTTGACATTGAACATTTGTTTGAATGTGGTTTCCTATTTCCTCGTGGGAAACTCTAAAGATTTAGAGGAGACTTTTCATGCTGAGCACCCCCATGCTTGAGACGTATTGCCATTTGTATATATAGAGCTTAACAGAGATAAAATTATCCTAAAATCCCCCTTTTAAAGCATTACATATGTGCAGGTAGGTGGGTGTGCAGGTAAACTAGGAATTTTGCAAGCAGTTGTGTCGGTAGAAAAGATTGTTTTAAACCATTTTTCATTTTTCAGCATTGTTTTTTCTCGGGTTGATTTTCATCATTGGTATCTCCCGCGATGAGGCTGAGTCTTTGGGCCACTCACTTTCTCACCGCAGGTTGGTCGGTGGTCTTTCTGTCTTCTACCGTCTCCTCTCCGGTCTTGCCCCCCTGCTCTGTCTGCGATTTGTCCCCACCATATTTCCGCAGGGTGCTCAAGGTCTGTTAACAACCCCCTTCTGGTAAAACTACCAAAATCACGAATCACTGCTCACCTTCACTCTTTCATTCCTCTTTTTTCCCACCTTTGGAACAAACTCCCTCACTCTCTTCAATCCCATTCTTCCCTCCAGGCCTTCAAAACAGTTGTTCACCAACACCTCTTATCGTCCCCCATCCAAATCCTCGATCGTTTCTACCCCCATTAATCCACCCCAAACCCACCTACTCCAAATTCCTTGCTTTCCTTCCTGAAAGTCCCTGTAATGTCCATTTTCTATTCCCCATGCTCCCCACCCAATCCCTTTCCCTTCCACAGATCTCCTAATGTCTCTGTTCCCCAAAGTTTTGTCCTTCCCACTCCCTCCCCTCTTGTCTCATGACCCCCTTGATGTGCGTTGTGTGTTAGCTCTCATTCGAGCCTCGACAAGGTATACAAAAATAATAATAATAATAATAATAATAATAATAATAATAATAAAAGATGTCATATATAATGAAAAGAGAAAGAACGTTAAGTTGGCTGTTCCATCTGCTAACGCTTGCCTGATAATGAAAAATATCCTTTCGTGCCTTTTGAAAAAAAAGAATCGGCATTATGTGCCAGTGCCCTTGCCAAGTTCTAAATTCCTAGTCATGATTTGTTTGAATGTGGTTGCCCTTGCCAAGTTCTAAATTACTGGTCATTATTATACTTTTTCCACCACTGTGATTTGATGAGTGATGTTGAGAGAGTGTGGTTGAGTGGTTGAGTGACTGCAAAAGCAGGGGCAAGCATCCTGCCTTTATGGATAGCTTGCTGGTGGCTGTTGGTTGCATCATTTTCTGGTGTGTATGGGTGCGCCACTGATGCAATGCTCCTGTTACCAGCAAGCTGGGACTCATTTCACAAACCACAGAATGACAGACCGAGTCAACCCCCCTTGGTGTTGATCGAACAGCTGACTGGGGCTCGAACTCAAGACCCTAACATCTTAAACCAGCCCCGTTAACCATGAAGCCAACACGAGTCTTACCTTCAGAGATAAACTCCTCATACGATGGGTTTTTATGAATTTGAGTATATTTTTGTTTTTCATACAACTTCCCTTACAAGGAACTTCAATGGAGGAGGCCATAAAGCCAATTCAAAGCCCGCATGATGATTGCCAAATTATGGTTGTTTGTCCATACTCTCGCCTTTAAATGCCGAGCATCAAGCAAGGAAGCAGCACGTACCATTTTTAAAGTCTTTAGTAAGACCCAGCCGGGGTTCGAAGCACCAACCACCCAGATTCAGGGCGGACACTCCAACCATTCCACCGCGTGGGAAGCCAAGTCAAGCTGACGTTTCAGGCATTACTTCGGCAGAGAAAGAACTGACATTGCGGGCATGAGGCCTTCGTCACAAAGTTTCAGCCTCAATTTGCTTCCCACGGCAGTTAAGACACTTTTGTCAACTTTCATTTGATAACACCTATTGTTCACACTGCTGATGCAGACCAACGATGGCCTTGTCAAAATCTACTACTCCTCATGATCTTCAGTGTGGTCGAACAAGAAGGGAGACTCGTGACGACGTCCTGGGACGTATTTATGTCACTTCTCCATAAAGGTTTGGTCGCTTTCCACAGCATGAGAAAATCAGGCAACTGTTGTTAATGCATCACATCACCCTCATCACAGTGTGTTGATGTGGGTTGTTGTTGTTGGTGGTGGTGATTGTAGTAGTGGTGGTGTTTGTATTTCATAGCTATACAATCCAGAGGACAACATGGAGCCACATCGAAAAAAAATAAAAGCGAAGACAACGAAAGATTGATAAGAGGAAAAGGAAGAAATATCAAAGTAATTTAATGAAACAAAAAATTCTGTATACAGCCACCTGCCTCCAAGTGTTAGTGCATGATAATGTGTACAACACAGAATAGATATTAATTCTTTACCATGGCATCAAACTTTAAAACAGCATCAATCAGTTCAGAATTTTTTTCCTGATGCTATTCATTAGAGTAACACTGCTTGGATGAGGTATAGATTTAAACGTGAGCACAATGGCCAATCGTTCCTCTTACCCACCGAAGGCAGGTGCAGCAAATAACTCTTACTCGGTGCTGCAGATATTTTGCAGCTGCAGGGGATTCAATATACAAAAGAAATTTGATTTGCAGGTTAAACAGCAAAGCCAAAGCTCCACCACAATGACTGAATGAGTAAAAAAAAAAAAAATTGCACAAAGCATTAGGGGACATATACTAAGTGAACAATGAAGGCTGGCAGGATAGCTTCGAAGTTTCAGCACTCACCTGTGAGCTGTCTCGCTCAGGTTTGAATTTTGACCTCTATATATGTATATATATATATATATATATATATATATATATATATATATATATATATATATATATATATATATATATATATATATATATATATATACTATTAGTCTGATGTTTCACAGGCAGGGTGAAGCATCAATGTACGCACCGTCCACCTGAAATACAAGCCGGACAACGTGTCTGCTAGCCATGGTTATCACAGGTAAATTCCAAATTCCTGTCACCTTCAGCCAAACATCTGGCTTGGCCAACCCTTTCGTGAAAGATTTGGGCCATACATATTTCCCTGACTGACCCCATAACAAGGTGGGAAAAATTGGGGCCAAGAAAAAAGCAGCTGCAGCAGAAGTAGTATGAGTAATTCCGCAATGGTCACATGTGAACCGGTCTATCAAGGTTTCACTCCTATTTGGATGTCATCATGATTAGTGCACACTGAAACCACCAAATATATAGGTGTGTGCTGGTGCTTTGGACACTCAAAGGTGAATGATACTTCCATACTTATCACAAAGGTTGGGATGTAGAAGCTAATTATACAAGTACTGTACATTGAGGGAAAGGTTGATGCAGATAAAAATGCAACAATTATGCCCATCCAGCTTGCATTGCATCCAGCCCCACATGAAAGGTCGATGAAGTTCCGCGCATAACTTTTGATGTCAAAAAAATAAAGTATCTTTTCAATGTCATTGCTCCAAGTGCCATTTCCAATCTCCATTCTGCATAATCTGACCATTCATAAAATAACTCCAATCACTTTTTGTGTAGCATGCCAATTAAAGGGAGAGTAAGCCTGTCCGATATTGGACACGTGGCAGTTGGGAGACAGTGAAATTCTTAGTCCAGTCCAGCAAGATGAAATTTCGTGAACGTTCTCATGTCTGACTGTTGAATGCCTGGCATCGGTCAGTGAAAATATGGGGCAGTGAATAAAAATAGCCGGGTGTGTGTAGCCACTGGAGCTCGGGGGGCCATTATTGATTTATTTGTTTATTTATTTGCTTGCATGCTCGTTTCTTGCTCGCAATAAACCTTCTTACTACGTTAGTTCTCTCGTTTTCTTGAACAATATTCCTTTTATAATTTCTTCTATTAATTCCCTTCAGCCGATCTTTTTATGTTTGTATTTTCAATGGCGACGGCCTTGACCAAGGGCTCCACTTTGAGCAACTTATCAAGTCAGCATGTTGCAATCGTAATCATAACACAGAGGTGGAATTAATAAAATATACCCATCAGAGATGGGGAACCCCCCGCCATTGAAGCATTTTTTTCAAGATGGCCGCCCCAGTCGGCCATCTTGGATCCGGCCACGCCCAAAATCAATAGGGTTCTTCCTTTTCAGGTGGTACATGTGTGACCCAAATTTCAAATCGATATGGCGAGCAGTTTATGAGTTATCGCACTCACAGCTATAAATGTTGATGCCCGGCCGGACGGACGGACGGACGGATGACCCGGGTGACAACAATACCCCCCTTCCGCCACACGGCGGGGGATAAAAACTAAACAAACATTATATTTGTTTGTCCTGATGTCTATTGTGACAGCAAGCTGTTTTTGTATTGTATTCGGATATAAGCACGTGTGTGTGTGTGTGTGTGTGTGTGTGTGTGTGTGTGTGTGTGTGTGTGTGTGTGTGTGTGTGTGTGTGTGTGTGTGTGTGTGTGTGTGTGTGTGTATATGTGTATATCTTCCATAACTCCAAAACCATGAAACAGAGCAGCCTAAAACTTGTTATGCATACGAAGGGGACTCCAAGGAAGTGCAGGAGTGAAAATTGGGTGTTTGGGTTAATTAAAACACCACTTTTGAAGATAATTAATGGCCTTATTTAATAATATCCTTTATCAGGCGCATCCTCGGACACCGCTCTCTCTCTCTCTCTCTCTCTCTCTCTCTCTCTCTCTCTCTCTCTCTCTCTCTCTCTCTCTCTCTCTCTCTGGGGGTTTAAGGCGTATCCTAGGTCACCTCGCTGGGGTCTGAAGCCGCCATGTTTTATGGCCTGCTCAACCATGCCTTGACTTGGAACAGGCCACAACAATTTATTTACAATAATTTTTCTTTCACTTTCCTCACTCATATTATTGAATGCCTGTTCATCATAGCTACTAATCGATGGGTACACGCCCAGAGATGTCAATGTTCCTGGCTTTATTTCATTTTCGCACATGCGATCACCGCAAGAATCTCTTAAATTCAGCAGAATTACAAAATTTAAGCTCCAGAATCAAGCTTACAAGCAGTTCCGACTCTTAGGAAAGTGTTAATTTGTCCAATTTGGACATATTTGACATTTTGGGCATCTCCGGGAGGTGTATGTTTAATATGACGGTTTGGTGATTGCTAATTGCGGCCAAGCGAGTCGTTTCTTTACAACCATTACGTTGGAGTGCTTAAACTACTTGGCGAGAATGCTGCAATGTTCGCACTGTCACTGAATACTGCATATCGATCGACTTGAGGGGAGACTCGCCTGTGTTGGCCACGTGTTTGTTCTGCGGTGCAACAGACCTGGTGGTTGGTTTGCTGAAAATGTGAAATTATATTTTGCACGTTTCCCCATTTTGTTCTTCCATTTTATGACCTGTCACTTCAGCAAAGATAAATACAAATAAAAATGAAATGTTTCGCTTTTAAGAGTTTCTTCAACCGTTTCGTGGAGTGCTTTGTGAAGCCACTTGGCACGTGTTCTTCAGCTTTCAATGGTGAGACCACGGTTCTATACCAGAGGTCGGAAGGCAAAATAAATTATATGATCACAATGAGAAAAAATCTTTTCCCACCATGGTGGGAAAGCTGAGAGATATACATGCTCATTCTGTGTAGCCTGGATTTGAATCCCAACCAAGCTATAAACACAGACATTTGAATCCGTGTTTCACAACATATATCCATATAAACACATTTGAATCCTGACTAAGTCATCTCAGTGTTTCACAGACACAGTGATTCATCAATATGTGCGTCATCTCTCGGATGGATGATAAACTGAGCATCACATTTGCTGGAATCCCTCACCCCTCTACCTCCCAACCATACTCTCACTCTCCCACCCCTCTCCCTCTTTCCGACACCGACCCCTCCCTCTCTCTCTGACTCCTCCCCCACTCTTCAACTCCTCTCTCTCTCCCCTGACTCCTCCCTCCCTCTCTCTTTCTCCCCCCGACTCCTCTCTCTCTCTCTCTCTCTCTCTCTCTCTCTCTCTCTCTGTGTGTGTGTGTGTGTGTGTGTGTGTGTGTGTGTGTGTGTGTGTGTGTGTGAGTGTGTGTCAGTATCTCCTCCATAACTCCAAAACCATGAAACCTAGCAGCCTGAAACTTTGCATGCATATAAGGGAAACTCCAAGGAAGTGAATGACTGAAAATTGGGTGTTTGGGTTGAATAAAACACCCCTTTAAAAAATAATTAGCGGCCTTATTAAATTTTATCCTTTATCAGTCACATCCTCGGTCACCGCTCTCGATGAGGTCAGAAGGTGTATCCTAGGTAACCTCGCTGGGATCTAAAGCCGCCATGATTTTGGCCTGCTCAACATTGCCTTGACTTCAAACATGCAACAACATTTTCTTTACGATAAATTTTTTTTTCACTTTCCTCACTCATATTATCGAATGCCTATTCATCATAGCTACAAATCGTTGTGTACATCGCTTTTGTAAGTACTACAAGTTTTCAAATTAGGAGCTTGCAGCGATTACATGCATTACATGATAGGATTTTCCACGATATGCTCTCACAGTCTAATTAAAGTATATCATCAAAATAATATTTCGGTTTTGAGGATTGGATGTTGTCCAGACTAAATAAGTGTCGAAATCCGTTGTGAAATCTGATAATTTAAAGAAATAACAGGTCTTATAACGAAGCCGATATACCCATTTACTTTAAGCAAGTAAGGCTATGGTCCCTCCTCCTCCATACATACACAAGAAAATGTGAAATTTCCAAAACCTTAAACTTATCTTTTGCTACTGTTTGGAGAATTATATTGAGTGAACAAAAAATTTAGGAATGTGCCAAAATTAACCAGCTTCATTGAGCAATATGATTGAATGCATTCACTGCTGGACCTCACGTCCCCCAGAGGGACGACCTATCCATAGCGTCTGCCAGATCTGTGTCGATATTTTTGGTTTCGTAAGGTGCTCTCCTGGGAATCAAAGGAAATCTGGTGAAAAACAGACGTTTTAAAAAAAAAGTTGTAATGTTTGCCCAGACCGTGAATGATGTACCACGTGACGCCTGCACCGACGAGCGAGCAGGCAACATGGCGGATTATCTGCAATGTGTATTTCATGGGCGATTTAACTTTGCGATATCTCCATGGTTGTTCTGCATAAAGCAGAAACTCTTTTGTGGATAAAGTCATTATTTGAACAAATTCATTTTATTTAATTAACTGCTGCAAGCGTGGTGAAGACCGGCTTTCGAGGTAAAGGGATCCTAAATGGCATGCAGCGACAGCCTGGCCAGTCATTCCTTATCAAACATTTAATTAGAGTGCTTGCTTCAGTGCTTAAGCCACTTGCTGAGCGCTCATTGGTGATAGCGGTACCGGGCTACGTCATGCTGAGCGAATTTTTCACTCACTCCGGACGCTTTTGCCGTGCCACATCATGAAGAGCGAGCGATTCGTGCTCCATCACCCTGAACGAACGGTTCATGCTCCGTCACTCTAAACGAGAGGTGCGTGCTCCGTCATCCTCAGCGAGCAGTGTGTGCTCCATCGCCCTCAGTGAGCGGTGCATGCTCCGTGACCCTCAGCGAGCGGTGCATGTCCGTCACGCAAAGTGAGCACTTCGTGTTCCATCGACCTGAGCGACCGGTTCATGCTCCAGAGCCCTGAGAGAGCGGTTTGTGCTTTGTCACCCTGAGGGAGCGGTTCGTGCTGTGTCACCCTGAGCGAGTGGTTCGTGCTCCGTCACCCTGAGCGAGTGGTCCGTGCTCCATCACCCTGAGTGAGTGGTTCGTGCTCCATCACCCTGAGCGAGTGATTCGTGCTCCATCACCCTGAGTGAGTGGTTCGTGCTCCATCACCCTGAGCGAGTGGTTCGTGCTTCATCACCCTGAGCGAGTGGTTCATGCTCTGTCAACCTCAGCGAGCGGTACATACTTCTTCACCCTGAGCGAGCGGTGCATGCTCTGTCACCCTGAGCGAGCGGTGCGTGATCCGTCGCAATGAGTGAGCGCTTCGTGCTCCGTCACCCTGAGTGAGTGCTTCGTGCTCCAGCGCCCTGAGCGAGCACTTCGTGCTCTGTTGCTCTGTGCGAGTGGTTTGTGCTCCATTGCCCCGACCGACCGGTTCATGCTCTGTAGGCCTGAGCAACCGGTTCATGCTCCGTAGGCCTGAGCGACCGGTTCATGCTCCGTAGGCCTGAGCGACCGGTTCATGCTCCGTAGGCCTGAGCGACCGGTTCATGCTCAGTAGGCCTGAGCGACCGGTTCATGCTCCGTAGGCCTGAGCGACCGGTTCATGCTCCGTAGGCCTGAGCGACCGGTTCATGCTCCGTAGGCCTGAGTGAGCGGTTTGTGCTACGTCGCCCTGAGGGACCGGTTCATGCTCCGTAGGCCTGAGTGAGCGGTTTGTGCTACGTCGCCCTGAGGGAGTTGAGAAATAACACCTATATTCCTGAGCCGTTTGCCATATTAACATGTTTTCTAAATTACAGAACCAAACTTTGTTTTTCCACCCATCACATGCAGCTGCTTTTCAATATTAATGTTTGTGAACATATCCTGAAACGTCTGTATAAATGCAACATTGTTTTTCGGTGAATGCTACTGGAGATTTTTGGTTTGGAAACAGTAAGTGCTGCAGTCGGTAGTCACACTGATTCTTTTCAACTTGCTGATTCCGTAGAAATTGCTGATATCAACCAAACACTCGTGCATGTGTGTTTGTGCGTTTGTGTGTGTGGTTCATAAAGCATAACATATTCTCTCTGCTAATTCCCCTTCCCCCACCTCTCTGTGTCTCTCTCTCTCTCTCTCTCTCTCTCTCTCTCTCTCTCTCTCTCTCTCTCTCTCTCTCTCTCTCTCTCTCTCTCTCTCTCTGTTTCTGGACGGTGATTGTCTCTGGATGTGTCCGGGCGGTGTTTGTTTACAAAAGTATATGTGGTATGACCAGAAGAAAATGGATTTCACATCTTATTTTGTTTCCATCTTCACTGTTATTCGATGCAGAATCAGTTTGATGAAACAGTATGAATCGTAATTAACACTCCACCACACATCTGCCTTCCCTTCCTCTCACCTCATACTGTCTTCCCGTCCCCCACAAATCTTCGCTCCCCCACTCTCTCCTCCATATATATATATATATATATATATATATATATATATATATATATATATATATATATATATATATATATATACACATACATACATACATACATACATACATACATACATACACTAGCAGGGTACCAGTCACTGACAGGTTCGTCATCGTCTCACTTCAAATGGGTAACGTTGAATCTCAAATGAGTGTGTATTGATAGAAACGGGAATTCAGTGTGCAGATGTCGCAGCAGGTGGAGATGGTAACCTTGGCAACCTTGTTCCATTCCACCAGCGAAGATTTCCAATCCCTGCTTGTTGTGTCTCCGAAATACTGCTTGGGAGTGAGGGTGATATTATGAAAGCTCGGCTGGGGACACAAATTTAGGCACGTTTTGGGCCTACCGTCTGACGGAAGATCACGAAGGTTCTTTACGTGCCAACCAACCACCAACAGGCACCGATCCCTCTCCACATCGCTTCTTCAGTCCACAACCTGCCCCTCTCTCTGTACTCCTCATACCTTTGCTTTTGGCAATTTCCATTCGGTATTTCTCACAGCATTTCATTCTGGTTTACCATTCGATGATCAATAGATCAGTATTTTCAATTTCACTTTTCAACATCAGTTTCACATTGGGATTTCAGTTTGTCATTTCAACCAACTTGTGATGCAACGCGAATGGTGCATGAAAAAGGTCATTAAAACGATTTTCAGGGGAATTTTTTTTCCAATTTTCTTAGGAATGTGGAAGGGTCTATAATGGCTTAAGGGTCTTAAAACGTCAAAAAGAGGTCTAAAGTGTTTAAATGGTCAAAGGGTCTTAAATGGGTCGAAATGTCGAAAGGGATATAAAGGACAAAAGAGCAAAAGGCGTCAGAAGTGTCCAAATGGTGTTAAATTGTCCAAAAGGTCTGAAAAGTGTTGAAAGCTTCGAAGAAGGTCTATAAATCTCAAAAGGGTCTAAATGGGTGTGAAGGGGTCTAAAAGGTCTTAACAGGGTCTAAATGGTGAAGGGTATAAGGTGCATAAAGGGTCAAATGAGGTCTACAGGGCATACAGGAGTGAAACTGCAGTGAAGAAATTACCTCACATTCTTTCTATACCAATAAAAGGAATTGTGCGTGCGTGCGTACGTGCGTGTCCTCTGTAACTCCAAAACTAGAAAATCCAGCAGCCTGAAACTTTGCATGCATACGAAGGGAACTCCAAGGAAGTGCAAGAGTGAAAATTGGATGTTTGGGTTAATTAAAACACCCATTTTTGAAGATAATTAACGGCCTTATTTAATTATATCCCTCATCAGGCGATCCTCGGCCACCTCGCTGTGTGGGGTCTTAAGGCGTTTCCTTGGTAACCTCGCTGGAGTCTGAAACTGCCGCGTGTTTTCGGCCTGCGGGCCGCAAGATTTCTTCACGAGAAAGTATATTTTTCACTTCCCTCACTCCTATCGAATGTCTTTTCATGATAGCTCTGAATTGATGTTTACGTCCATTTTGTAAGTACTGTAAGTTTTCAAATTCGGAGCTTGGAGCGATTTTATGCATTAAATGATACAATTTTCCACGATCGACTCTCACGGACTAATTAATGTATATCATCGAAATATTATTTTGGTTTTTTGGATCGGATATCGTCCGCATTAAATAAGTGTCGAAATCTGTTGTGAAACCTGATAATTTAAAGAAATAACGAGTCTTATAACTAAGCCGATTGTACCTATTTACTTTGAGCAAGCAAGGCTGTGTTCCCTCCTCATGCTATGTGGTTCGTGTTCGAACGAGTGGTTCGTGCGCCATCACCCTGAGCGAGTGAGCGAGTGGTTCGTGCGCCATCACCCTGAGCGAGTGGTTCGTGCGCCGTCACCCTGAGCGAGTGGTTCGTGCGCCGTCACCCTGAGCGAGTGGTTCGTGCGCCGTCACCCTGAGCGAGTGGTTCGTGCGCCGTCACCCTGAGCGAGTGGTTCGTGCGCCGTCACCCTGAGCGAGTGGTTCGTGCTCCGTCACCCTGAGCGAGTGGTTCGTGCTCCGTCACCCTGAGCGAGTGGTTCGTGCTCCGTCACCCTGAGCGAGTGGTTCGTGCTCCGTCACCCTGAGCGAGTGGTTCGTGCTCCGTCACCCTGAGCGAGTGGTTCGTGCTCCGTCACCCTGAGCGAGTGGTTCGTGCTCCGTCACCCTGAGCGAGTGGTTCGTGCTCCGTCACCCTGAGCGAGTGGTTCGTGCTCCGTCACCCTGAGCGAGTGGTTCGTGCTCCGTCACCCTGAGCGAGTGGTTCGTGCTCCGTCACCCTGAGCGAGTGGTTCGTGCTCCGTCACCCTGAGCGAGTGGTTCGTGCTCCATCACCCTGAGCGAGTGGTTCGTGCTCCGTCACCCTGAGCGAGTGGTTCGTGCTCCGTCACCCTGAGCGAGTGGTTCGTGCGCCGTCACCCTGAGCGAGTGGTTCGTGCGCCGTCACCCTGAGCGAGTGGTTCGTGCGCCGTCACCCTGAGCGAGTGGTTCGTGCGCCGTCACCCTGAGCGAGTGGTTCGTGCGCCGTCACCCTGAGCGAGTGGTTCGTGCTCCGTCACCCTGAGCGAGTGGTTCGTGCTCCGTCACCCTGAGCGAGTGGTTCGTGCTCCGTCACCCTGAGCGAGTGGTTCGTGCTCCGTCACCCTGAGCGAGTGGTTCGTGCTCCGTCACCCTGAGCGAGTGGTTCGTGCTCCGTCACCCTGAGCGAGTGGTTCGTGCTCCGTCACCCTGAGCGAGTGGTTCGTGCTCCGTCACCCTGAGCGAGTGGTTCGTGCTCCGTCACCCTGAGCGAGTGGTTCGTGCTCCGTCACCCTGAGCGAGTGGTTCGTGCTCCGTCACCCTGAGCGAGTGGTTCGTGCTCCGTCACCCTGAGCGAGTGGTTCGTGCTCCGTCACCCTGAGCGAGTGGTTCGTGCTCCGTCACCCTGAGCGAGTGGTTCTGCCTGTTATCCTTCCAAGGTCAGCAAAAATGAGTGCCAGCATGCTGGTATCCTGTGTCGGAGTGGCGACCCATCCAGAATTGTGCCCAATCGCCAAGGAGACTGCTTAGGCAGCACCAACGCTCTACACAGAGTATGGTCCCAATGGATGGATTTATCGAATGTCTGTTCATCATAGCTACGAATCGCTGGGTATATTGCAGGGTAAATGCTGATTTTCGAACCTATATGCCATACGTACATGTACATTATTGCTCATATCTCAGAAACTATTGGAGTGCCCATCACAAAATTTATGTGGAAGCTTCTTAACATCATAAGGTACCTCTGGGATAAATTTGAAGGATACATTTTTTGGGGATTCACGATTGAAGTTTATATTTTGTGATAACTTTTTTGTGGTTGGAGGTAGGAAAATGTTGCCCAGACAAATTCATAGGGCATGAAAATACCTTTAAATTGACACCAAAACCAGCTCTCTAGGTGTTATACTTTTAGAGATATGGCCATTTGAATTCGCGACGTCGTGTTAATTAGTCCAAAGTTCGTTAGTCTGTATCTCACTAATTAAGAGGCTGTTAGCAAAAATATTTGAGGTCTTGCCGTTTTTCATGGGTCCCAATTGGTTCCCAAAGTTTTACAAAAATCTGAGAGATGACGGCAGATTCTTTGATGATTTGACATGGAATGACCCCCTGGCTTCCTTCCACCGACGGCCTTTCTGATGCGCATACGTGCCGAGCGCCTGTGGGCGGAGTTCTATTGGCAACCGACGCATTGGCTCCGCTCCAGGGTCAAGCAAGACGTGTTGCCTTCAGCCAATGGGCAAAACGTGAGCGACGTACGCCGCGTTCTAGCCAATGCGGAGGCACGTCGCCCGAAGGAGGAGGAATGCCTCGGGGGGCGGGCCGTGAGGATGCTCGCCACGCCCCCCCCGGACGAATCACGAACAGTGAGCGGATCGCCTGAGATGCACCGGCCAATCCGGAGGCGAGTTGTGTCGGGGGGGGGTTAAGAGAAGGCGGGTGTGCACGAGGAGGTCCTGTCTTTTTCCCTTGAGCCTGTCCCATGGAGGATTGCCTGCCTGCGAGTCTGTCCTGCCAAGAATCGCTTGCCTGTCTTGTCTGCTGGCGCTCGCTGTCTCGTCGCGTGCCGGAGGAGCGTGCTGGAGCCTGACGCTGCCCCCCCCCCCCCCCGTACCCGGTGCTTGCAGCAGCATTGAGTTGCGGGTTCGAGTCCCGCCGAGCTTGTCAAGTGCCGCACGAGACTGGAAGGTCCAAGTTAGCTCCTTACCTCCAGCTCACCTTCCCTCCAAGCTGGGGGTATCAATAAAGGCCACGGCCATCATTTCTTTTGGGGGGTGTGTGTCTGTGTGTGGGCCCGTCTTCAAGTAGAATTGTGTAAGTGCTTTCATTATCTCATTGTACATTACATTTATTATTCGGATAACTGCTCTTTGTGTGCTTCCCTCCCCGATTATTATTGTAAATAAATCCCCTCTTGTTGAATGTCCCAGCTTGTCCTTGTTCTGTCTATCATTGGTTTGCCGCGCTGCGAATAGGAATTAGGAGGCTTCATTGTTGCCGTAATCGTGCAATTGGCCGGCAGGGTTTTGGTACTCTCCGCTTGGGTTACGACTCGGATCCGGCTCGGTAACGGCCCGTATCGTGCAGATTCTGCCGAGGGTGAATTTCCCCGGTAGTTTGACGACGTGGGTAATTA
This sequence comes from Eptatretus burgeri, assembly GCF_056783735.1. Classification (NCBI taxonomy): domain Eukaryota; kingdom Metazoa; phylum Chordata; class Myxini; order Myxiniformes; family Myxinidae; genus Eptatretus; species Eptatretus burgeri. The sequence continues at coordinate 14,840,320 of NC_140962.1, read as the reverse complement.
GGTATATTGAAATTGGCAATTGACCCTACCCCACGTGGTTGACCTATTGGCGATCTTCGGTCCGATAAGGGACCCGTGAACCTTTCGGATTTATCTGAAAGGTACGACCTAAATTCCGGGTGTTCGGTGGAGCCGACTCGACTGCTCCCCTTCGCGGTCGTGCTCGCAACCGAGACCCGGCACCACAACATTATTACAAAATGTGAGCTACGGATTTGAAAACATCAGCGGTTCCGACCCTGAAAAAAAGTGTTCATCTATCTATAATTCCAGCAATCTCTGTGTGTGTGTCTGCGACCGCTGTTTCTCGACAACCACTGGTCCGATCTAATTGAAACTTGCCAGATATATTGCTGGGGACCGGAGTATGTGCCTTTTCAAGGTTTGATATTAATCGGACAAGTGCTTCCCAAGTTATGGCTATTTATTTACCAATCAATGACAGGACACGTTGTTGCATAGGCGTGGCTGCGTAGGCCGGTGCGCGGCTGGCCGACGATGACGTCACGTGCCGTGCCGGTTATGATGGGGATCGGTGCCTTAGTTACTGTGGCATAGAAGTGGCAATGGTCAATGGCAGCGAATGTCATGGCAAGCAAAGACAGGGAGGTATACTTGATTTTAATTTGGATTTTAATTAACTCTGTGTGTGGAAGTATCACAGCAGTTGTTACTTCAATGCAAGCGCTAATTCATGGAATGCATGTGAACATTCCGTACGGGCACGCACCACTTCCGGATGGTGATGACAATGTATTCGAATAATTTCTCGATTTCTTATGCGCATTTATAGATAAACACAATGCCCCAGTCCAGTCGTCGCTTACGAGAGCGAAGGAACGGCCTGTGTGTTTGTTTCTGGCTCGCGGTTTGAAAGTTTTTTGGGGGGGAGCGGTTGCACGTATGGGCACACACGTACGGGCACGCATGTATGGGCACGCGAGACCGAAGGAACGGCTATGTGGTTGTTGTTTCTGGCTCGCGGGTTGAAAGTATTTATTATTATTATTTTTTTTTTTGCACATATGGGCACGTACTAGTCTATCTATAATTCCAGCTGTGTGTGTGTGTGTGTGTGTGTGTGTGTGTGTGTGTGTGTGTGTGTGTGTGTGTGTGTGTCTGTGACCGCTGTTTCTCGACAACCACTGGTCCGATCTAATTGAAACTTGCCAGGTATATTGCTGGGCACCTGAGTATGTGCCTTTTCAAGGTTTGATATTAATCGGACAAGTGCTTCCCAAGTTATGGCCATTTATTTACCAACCAATGACAAGACACGTTGATGCGGCCATTTATTTACCAACCAATGACAAGACACGTTGCTGCGGCCTTTTATTTACCAGCCAATGACAAGACACGTTGCTGTGCAGGCGTGGCCGATGGGGAAGAGAACCTCAGCCGCGTTCCCCATTACAGGTTACAACGTACGGACTTCCGGATAGTGATGACTTCGTGTATTCCAATAATTTCTCGATTTCTTATGCGCATTTATACATATGCACAATGCCCCAATCGTCGTTTACGAGAGCGAAGGAATGACCTGTGTGGTTGTGTTTTTTTTATTTTTTTTTTGGTTTGCACGTACGGGCACGCGAGAGCAAAGGAACGGTCTGTGTGGTTGTTGTTTCTGGCTCGTGGTTTGAAAGTTTTTATTTTTTGCATGTACGGGCACGCGAGAGCGAAGGAACGGCCTGTGTGGTTGCTTCTGGCACGTGGTTTGAAAGTTTTTTTTTTTTTTTTTTTGCATGTATGGCCACGCAATGTACGGGCATGTGAGAGCGAAGGAACGGCCTATGTGTTTGTTGTTTCTGGCTTGCGGTTTGAAAGTTTTTATTTTTATTTTTGCACGTACAGCCATGCACGTACGGGCACGCAAGAGCGAAGGAACTGCCTGTGTGGTTGTTTCTGGCAGAAGGAATGAGAGCGAAGGAACGGCCTGTGTGGTTTGAAAGTTGTTTTTTTTGCACGTACAGCCACGCACGTACGCGCACGCAAGAGCGAAGGAACGGCCTGTGTGGTTGTTGTTTCTGGCTCGTGGTTTGAAAGTTTTTATTTTTTTTATTTTTTGCACGTACGGCCACGCACGTGCCGCAACGCACGTACGGGCCCGCACGCACGTACGGGCACGCGAGAGCGAAGGAACAGCCTGTGTGGTTGTTTCTGGCACGTGGTTTGAAAGTTGTTGTTTTTTTTGCACGTACGGCCACGCAAGAGCGAAGGAACGGCCTGTGTGGTTGTTGTTTCTGGCACGTGGTTTGAAAGTTTTTTTTATTTCGCACTTACGCTATGCACTTACGGGCACGCACTAGTTTGTCCAATTCGGACATTGCACGGGTGTTTCCGGGTGTGTAGTTGTATCGACGGCAATTGGTAATCGCTTGCCAAGCCAGGCGTTCCGTTGGAGTGTTTAAGACTTCCGGTTCCGGTTTTGAGCGGCAAGAGGTCTCCTTCGGGGCTCCCTGCTGACATTCTCAAAGTTAAGTTCCGGTTGTTATTTGTCCCGTTTTAACTGTTTAATTTTCTCACCTACATGTTAATGTGTGTTCCTAGTTCGGTTTTGTTTCAAAAATCGTGCTATTTTGTGAGTATTTTTGTCGACGTTCTTACTTGGTGTTTGAGGCCTAGTCCTAGGTTTGAGGCCTACCGGTTCCACTCGGTGTTCGATCGTTTTTTTTGTTTGTTTGTTTGTTTTTTCTCCCCATTACCTTCAATTTCTATCCTCCCCATTACCTTCAATTTTCATCCTCCCCACTTTCCAAACATCCCCCATTCTCCCAACTAATCTCTTTCTTATCTCAAAAAAAAAAAAAAAAAAAAAAAAAAAAAAAAAAACCCAACAATAACAACAACACGCTCACCTTCTCCCGATTCTGCTACTTCTTCTTCCTCTTAACTTCCTCCTCGTCTTCCTCGATTTCTTTTTTTTTACACTTCCATGACCTAATCTGTTGAACTCTCTCATACATTAATATTAACAACAAAAACGATCTTATAATGCTTCATCTTCCTCTCTCACACATGTGGTACTCTTTACTGTTTCACAATGCACTTCTCTTCTGCTATTTTAACAGACTGCTCTCATTTCGACCTCTCCTTCATTCCTTGCCTAAAAATCCAACTATTACAGCGCTTCTTCTCTCCATGCTCTGAATTCGCCTTCATTGCATCCATCAAGAATTGTGTTAAATCGCATCTCTGACCTAAAACTTTTAAAAACCACAGTTTGCCATGGATGCTCGCTTTCCATCAACCATTCTTTTTTCCAACTTCAGTGCCAACTCACCCCCTCACCCCTCACTCTCACTCTCAAAGCAACCATCCCACTCTTCTCCCTCCAAGCCTCCCTCTCACCTCTTTCAAAAATTCCCCCTCACCTTTCTCCCACCTTTCATCCCCCTCACTCTTCCTTCTCTAAGTTGCCCCCCTCTCATCCACCAACCTGCCTCCCTCCACTGCCCTCTCACCTCCATCTCTTCACTCCACCTCCTCAAATCCTCAACTGCCATCTTCCTTGTCTCTTGTCCCCCTCTCTCTCCCAGCACCACAGAGCCTTTTCTCCTCCTCATTCGGCCCCCTCCCCTCGCTATTCTGCAATACCCCACACTCCTTCAGCAACCCTCCTTACCTCCCCCCCTCGTCCCTCATCCTACCCTCCCCCGCCCCCTCCACCTCCTGCACCCAAAGCCTCCTCCCCTACCTCTTCATTAAATGTGTGGACCTCAAATATCCGGGGCCTTCGCTCAAACCTTTCAGATCTTTCCATGCAGGTTGCCACTGACAAACCAGACATTATCTGCCTAACAGAAACTTTCCTCTCCCAAGACGTGTCTGACTCCCAAGTATCTCTCCCTGGTTACTCCCTCTTACGGTATGACAGACCTGAGCCTCGTCCTGGTGGAGGTGTTGCTCTCTTCATCAAAGACTCTATTCCTCACTCTCCCTGCACTGCTCTCACTCCCCACACCCCCAGGAATACCTCTGGCTTCGGCTTCCCCTCCACTCCCACCTCATGTTTATATGTGTACTGTACCGTCCACCGAACAGTGATGACTCCATCTACACCTCACTCTCCGAAAACATGGACCATCTTCTATCTTCTCATCCAAACTCTCTCTTCCTCTTATGTGGCGACTTCAATTGTCATCACGCCAGTTGGCTAGGTGTGGGTACCTCTCTCACCTGCCATGGGACGTCAGCAAAAGCTTTCTGTGACTCATTGGGACTGACTCAATCGGTCAACTTCCCGACCCGGATCTCAACCAATGGTACTCCATCTCTTCTGGATCTGATTTTGACAAATTTCCCTGACAATATCTGCTGCTCTTCCTTCTCTCCAATTGGTTCTTCTGACCACGTCCTTGTTAAAGTGGACATCTCTCTGGCTGTCATCAGAGAACCACCTCACCGCCGTCGAGTCTGGCATTTCACTCAAGCCGACTGGCAGGGTCTCCGAGCAGCCATCAAACTTACAGACTGGTCTCCTATCACTACTTTCTCAAACATCAACTCATCCTGGGAATTCTTTCAAAGAAACTTGCTCTCCCTCATGCACAGATTTCTCCCCTCTCGTGTTCAGTTGTCTTACCCTTCCTCCCGCCCTTGGTTTACTGAAGCTTGTGGCGAGGCAGTTGTCCTGAAACAACTTGCCTTTGCCTCATGGAAAGCAAACCCAACTGAGGGCAATCTCAGTTCTTTCCACAAAGCTCGGAACAAGTGTGTATCTACCCTCAGGAGAGCCAGAAAACAACATCTTTCTCATCTCAAGTCTGAACTCTCAGACCTCTCTCCCTCCTCAAAATCCTGGTGGCGTTTAATCAAATCTGTTTCTGGTGTATGTTCCCCCTCCATCCCCTCCCTTACCTCAAATGGTCGCACTGCTGATTCCACACGTGATAAAGCTGAATGTCTAAACTCGGTGTTTGCAGCTAAATCTTGTGTCCCAAACCCATCACTATCTCTACCCACTTTACCCAGTCGCACCCAACTGTCCCTGGACTCTGTATCCTTTTCTCCTGACAAGGTGGAGAGCTTGCTTTCAAACCTCGAGTCAGATTCTGCAACCGGTCCAGACGGCATCAGCCCACGTGTCCTCAAAGCCTGCTCTTCTGCTCTTGCTCACCCTCTCTCTGTTCTATTCACCCTCTCATTTTCCCAAGGTCATCTGCCATCTGCTTGGAAATCTGCTAACATCACTGCCCTGCATAAAAAAGGTGCAAAAACAGATCCCTGTAACTACAGACCAATCAGCCTTCTCCCAATCATCAGCAAGGTTATGGAATCCATCATTGCTTCAGACATGAAATCCTTCCTCTTCTCCAATGGCTTGATTTCCAATCATCAATTTGGTTTCAGACCAGGTCACTCTACCCTAGATATGCTGCTACTGCTCTCCCATCATTGGATGGAGGTCCTCAATGCCAGACAGGAAATCCGAGCCGTATCCCTGGACATATCACGTGCTTTTGACACAGACTGGCACCCTGCCCTACTCACCAAACTCTCTTCCCATGGTATTCAAGGCCATCTCCACTCATGGCTCGCAGACTTCCTCTCCTGTCGCAGTCAACGTGTGGCCCTAAATGGAGTTCTTTCATCCCCTCTTCCTGTGCAGGCTGGAGTTCCTCAAGGTAGCGTTCTGGGCCCTGTTCTTTTTCTGGTTTTCATCAATGATCTCTCGGACTCTCTGGAAAATCCTCTATTTCTCTTTGCCGATGACTCCACCCTCTGCCGTACCATCTGTCATCCCTCAGACCGGCAAGCAGCAGCTTCTTCGCTCACTGCAGATCTGGATAAAATCACAAACTGGTCCAACACGTGGAACATGTCTTTCAATCCACACAAATCTCACACTCTCACTATGTCTCTTCGAAAGGACCGTTTACAAAACCCCCCATCCACTTTCTCAACAATCCTCTGGAAGAAGTCTTTTCTTTCAAGCTTCTGGGTCTCACTATCTGCCATGACCTTTCCTGGGAAAGTCACATTTCCAACCTTGCCTCAAAAGCCAGTCGCCGACTGGGAATCCTCCGTCGTGCAAAGTCCTTCCTCGGCCCTCTTGAGCTCCTGACTACTTACAAAGCTTTTGTCCGTAGCCTGATGGAGTACTGCTCTCCCCTCTGGGCTGGTGCTCCTGCCTCCCACCTTTCTCGACTTCACGCTGTCGAAACCAGGGCTTTTAAGATCATTGGCATCTCCCGCAATGAAGCTGAGTCTTTGGGCCTCTCACTCAATCACCGCAGGTTGGTCGGTGGTCTTTCTGTCTTCTACCGACTCCTCTCCAGCCTTGCCCCCTGCTCTCTCTGCGATTTGTCCCAACCACATTTCCACAGGGCGCTCAAGGTCCGCCAACAACCCCTTCTGGTAAAACTACCAAAATCACGAATCACTGCTCATCTTCACTCTTTCATTCCTCTTTTTCCCGCCTTTGGAATAAACTTCCTCACTCTATTCTTTCCCATTCTTCCCTCCAGGCTTTCAAAACAGCTGTTCACCACCACCTCTTATCTTCCCCCATCCAAATCCTCGATCTTTTCTACCCCCGATAATCCACCCATGCCCACTTCCTTCAATTCTCCTGCTTTCCTTCCTGAAAGTCCCTGTAATGTCCATCTTCTCCTCGCCATGTTCCCCGTCCCATCCCCATCCCTCTCCCTTCCACAGTTCACCTGTGTCTGTTCCCCAATGTTTTGTCCCTTCCACTCCCACCCCTCTTGTCTCATGCCTCCTTGCTGTGAGTTGTGTGTTAGCTCTCATACGAGCCTCGACCAAGGTATACAAAAAAAAAAAAAAAAAAAAAAAAAAAAAAAAAAGCCACTTACCGAGCTGTCCAGTGCAGTTCGTGTCCTGATCGGGATGTGCAGTCGACAGTTACTCCAAGGTAGAGATACGTATACAGCACATACTGACGTGGTAGAAATGGGTAGATTTGGATCTGCACGGATTCTCCGTGGGTGTGTGGACATGTCATGTGTGTTATGGTTGCCATGGTGACAAAGTTTCATCCCACATGTTATGGAGGTTCCATCAGGTTTTCCTTTGTCCTCACACCTGTTTCTAAAGCATTTGGTTATCAGATTTGCTTTACAAAAATTACATGTTTCTCTTTGTGAGTTTCAAAGCAAAATATATTTGATAACGTCCGATTTCTGAGCCGTTTGCCGTATTAACGTGTTTTCTCAATTACCGAGCCAGATTTTTATCCATCCGTCACACACAGCTGTTTGTAAAGATTGATGTTTGTGATCATCTCCCTGAAACGTCGATATGAATGTAAAATGTTTTTCAGTGAAAGGTTTCTGGGTTGTATACAGTATTTAATGTAGTCGGTAATCACAATGACTCAAACCTGCCGATTTCCCGAAAAAGTGTGTGTGTGTGTGTGTGTGTGTGTGTGTGTGTGTGTGTGTGTGTGTGTGTGTGTGTGTGTGTGTGTGTGTGTGTGTCGTTGATTGGTATCTGCAGATGCGAGGTTCAGAATGTGGAATGGAGTCCTTCCAGTGCAGGCTCAGGGTATCCACCTTCATTTCAGTAAGGGGTCACGATTCATGGACCAAGCTGTGAAGTTTCTGTTCTTAAAGTTTTGTGCCGAGGGCTCTCTTCAGGGTCGTCACTGAGACCCGGACAGCTTCCAACTGTAGTGTGTTTGTAATAATATTCCCAGGGATGGTTTTTAGCTCACCTGTAAAGTAGTTCCGAGGAGCTTATGTGATGGCGCGTCGTCTGTCCATCCGTCCGTCCACAAATACTTGCAACTTCTTCTTCTTCAGAAACTTCTGCAACTTCAGAAACTACACACACAATTTCAATGAAATTTGACCACAGCCTTCATCACCCGTGATGGGATAAAAAAAGGGGGTCTGAACGGGTAGACAGAAGGACTTTACGGGGGGGGTGGGGGTGTGGGTTGCCCCCCCAAAGAAGTACAGTATTTGCTTTCTTCTAAAACGATACTAACAATTCCGATGAAACTTCACGACAACCTTCATCACCCATGATGTACCAAAGTTTGTTCATGACATGAGAAAAATCAGGCTCTCAGGGGATTTAAAGGGGGTTGCTCCCCAAAACATGTGTTTGCTTTCTTCTCTACACACGCAATTCCAATGAAACTTGACTACCATCTTCACCACCCGTGATGTACGAAAGTTTGTTCACGACATTAAAAAAAATTTCGTCGTGTGTTTCAATTATCGCATCTCCAATTATCGTTCTCTCCTTGTACCTAAGTGTGATATCTGGTTACAATGCTTTGTTTTCGATGTTCACGCTCGATGGGATCATAAGGTCATGCGTGAGTGGAAGGTACTTCCATGTTTTCAGTGATTACTTTTGGGTCGTGTTCCCACAAATTTTCTGGAACTGGGACATCAAAGTTTTTGCATATGTGCCAGCGGATTACTTTACAAACTCTGTTGTGTCATTGTATGTACAGCTGTTCTGACATGAGTTTGTTTTTGTGTGTGTGTTCGGTCATTAAGCATAACATATCATTCTCTTTGCAAACCCCACTTCCACCCCTCACCTTTCTCTCTACTTTTTTTTTTTCTTCATACCGCTCTCTCGCTCTCTCGCTCTCTCGCTCTCACCCCCTCCTGGCATCTCTCGCTCTCTCGCTCTCACCCCCTCCTCGCATCTCTCCCTCCCACGGTATAGCAACGTTTGGTGAGGAATAGCTCTCCCCACCTCCCCTCCCCCCTTCCTCGCTCTCCCCCCCTTCCTTGATTCCCCTCCCTCCTGCTTCCTCTCCCTTTCTCCTCTCTTCCTCTCTCTCCCTCTCCCCCTTCCTTCCTCTTTCAATCCCCCTCCTTAATACCCCTGTCAGCAAACTGACGGGTTGTATTTGCTACTAAATAAAATTGCAAGCTTTGAACATAAACCTCGTGTGTTTCAATTATCGCTTCTCCAAATGTGTCAGTCTGCTCTGCGCCATCCTGTATTAGCATCGAACACAAAGGAATGTATAGTGTAGCATGGTCCATGTGCGAGTAGGCAGACATCTCGATGTATCAGGAGGAAAAACATCAGCTTGAGGATTGTCTTGTTTGCATTTGTACCACACCGAGGGTGGTGCATGGTCATCAGGAATTAGGGATTATGGTTAAGAAAATTGTGTAAAACCTCCATGTAAACGTCTCGACCTCTATGTAAACCTCAAAAAAACTGAGTCCCCCAGTTTTTGTCCCCTTCCCGTCTGTGACTGAGTCCGGAATGTGGTGCTGAGTTGCTTTAGATTTCTTTTCCCTATTTGTACATAATTATTTATTATCGATTTGGTATTTCATTTTATTCTCCACCACAGCCAGCTGTCATCTCCTCCTTGGAGTTCAGTCATCCCTGGTTCTTTTTATTATTGTGGTTGGGGAAATAAACTCGTTGAGTTTAAAAACATTCAGGTTTCTCGTGTCTCTCCTCACGACCCACACGTGCATCATCCGCCATTAATTCGGAACGTCTCCATAGGATTTGAGCCGCTCTTGGACATTGCGGGACTTTAACCTCTCGCCGTGACAGCTCGACATTAGTTGAGCCGTCGACGCTACAATACATATGTTATACATACATGTGCGCACGCACGCAAGCACACACCGGTTTCACCGGCCTGTTTTAAGGGAACGTATTCTCAATGAAGTGTTGAATATTTTGGGAGTTTGCTGGGAATGTCCTGTGACAGCATAATGGCAGGGCCCATGGAAATTCCACCCAATGTAAAATGAAACTCCAAGTCTTGAAGAAGCTTCTTCACCACAAGTCCTCAACCCCCCCCCCCCTCTCCCAGTTCTCTGTCCCACCTCCCACCCCAACTCTCTTCCATCTCATCCCCTTTCCTCTTCAAGTCCTCACTGCCTCTCAAACTCCAAATCCACAAGACACTGCCCAACCACAAGTCTGTACCCCCCCTCCCCTAAAAAGCCTCAACCCCCTTTCCCAACTCTGTCTTTTCTCTTCGCCTCTCCCACTCCAACTCTCTGTCCTCTACTCCCCCTTTCTTTTTCAAGTCCTCCACCCCACCCCTCCAAACCTAATGTCTGCAGCTCCCCCTTTCTTCACCAAGCCCTCAACCTCCCCTCACCCCCTTTTCCAATCCCAAATCCACATAATAGTCGCTAACTGTTAAGACTGCTGAGGTTTCTCAGTGAAGGAAATCGATGAAAAGGTAATTATATGTTGGACCGAATTCGCTGAATAGTTTGTAGTTGTATTATTTTTTGCTTCTGGCAGGTGTGCAAACCAGCGAATCTGAACCAATACACCACACGTGTGCACAACAAAAATGCACAGAACTTGAAATTGCATGAACTTCGATATTTGTAGACTTCCACATGCACTTTCCAGACCCAAGAGCTCTTAAATTAGGTATCATTCAGCATTATATGTACATGTTGTTGTGACGACATTTAGCCGCGACACAATCATGTGACTTGCATTTATATAGGTACGAGCAACCCGGTTCCACCAGGCTTTTGTAAAGGAATTAGTTTCCTATAGAATGGAATATTTAGGGAGTTTGACAGCAATGTCCTTTTCCGGCATAATAGCAGGGACCTGTGGAAATTCCATGTTATGTAAAATGTGACTTCTCGTCATCAACCCCTTTTATTCTTCAAGCCATCAATCCCTTCCCCTCGTTCCAGCCCCAAGTCCTCAACCCCAAGTCATCAAGCCCCACTTCCAAGTCCTCAACCTCCCCCTCCCAACATGAAGGCTTCAATCCCCCTCCTGCTCTCACACTCCAAGCCTTCAAACCCCCTCCCCATAACCCCCCCTCCACACCACAACGCCTAAACCCCTCCACAACACCTCAACCCCCCCCAAAGTTTCAACCCTCCCCCTGCCAAAGTCTCAACCTTCCCCTCCCAATTCTGTCCCATCTTTGCTCTCCCCACTCCTTCGGAACCCCAACCCCCTGTCCTCCCCCCCAACCTCCTCATGAAAGTGAAAGCACATTCTAACATCGATCACAGATCCTTACATCAGATAGACAGACAATAAAAAACTACATTACACAAGGTCCTTACCACAGATATACATGTAGACATAGATATAGATATACACACACAGATAGACAGACACACACACTGCTCACATATGCATGAAAAGAAAGTGGAAGCATTTGATTCGTAAGGAGTCTGAGGTTCCCTTTGAAGGAGAATTTGTTTCCAAAATAATTAAGTTTTCCCAGTGAAGTAAATGTATGAAAAGGAAATTATTGGTTCAACAGAATTGATGGAATAATTTGTGGTTGTATTTTTTTTGCTTCTGGGGGATGTTCAGTTCCCAAGTTTCATGCAGAGCGCTCACAAGTGGCTTCAGCAATCAAGCAAGCATTCAATTCAAAGCCGTTGATTAGGAATGGCTGGCTTGGCAAGCGCTAGCTAGCTGCTTGAAAACTGAACATACTCCTGGTTTTACTACTTTGTGGGAGAATTTGTTTGTTTCCAATAGAATAAAGTTTTCTCGGTGAGTTAAATGGATGAAAAGTAAATTATCCCATGGACGGAATTGATGGAATAATTTGTGATTATATTATTGTTTTTACTTCTGGTGGGTGTGCAAACCGGCGACACTGAGATTAAAGACCTCCCGTGAAACTTTGTGTTTCCACTCGCACAAGGCTTTGTCAGAAGCATTCCTTTGCACACCTCACATGTGCATAAAAAGATAGTGGAAGCATTAGTAAGGAGTTCCAGGTTCTGTTGGTAAGTGAATATGTTGGTAAGTTGATTCGTATTTTTTTGCTATGATTTTCCTTTGACAGCATAATAGTCACTAACTGTTTCAACTTTTAAGGCCTCTTGGTAAAGTAAAACGATGGAAAAGTAATTATACATTGACAGAATAGTTTGTGGTTATCTTATTCTTTTTACTTCCGGGAGATGTGCAAACCAACGACTGAGCATATACATCAAGTGTGTAACAAAAATTAATATAACTTGAAATTTCATGAATAATAATATTTGTAAACCTCTGCATGCATTGTCTGGATCCAAGAGTTTTTAAATGAGGTATCATTCAGCATTGTACATGCTGTGGTTATGACGTTTACCCTGCTCAGACACAATCGGGCAACTTGCATGTATACATACTGTAGATAGATAGATAGATACACACCAGAATGAAATGAACATTACTCATCATGCCAAAACTATATTTTCACAATCTGTGATTTGAACACATATAGACTACATTAGAATATTGCAATATATTCTTTAACATCCCATCGTGCTTGAGCCCTAAAGGCATCTAATCAATTATTTTCTACCTGACAACCTGATCAAGATTTTGCCAAATGTGGAGTTGATTTTATTGCAGCTCATTGCATATTAATTGGCAGAGATTTTGTGGTTTTCTGTGAAGAAGCTACAGCACAGACAGAGATGGTTCTGGATATATTGCATGTGGTATCATATTCCTCCTGGAAATGTGTTAAAACTGCAAAATTTCTGGCTGGCATACAAAAAACCCTTTTACCATGCCATATCAGCAAAAAGAGACTCTGCCTGGAATAGGATTGTGAGATATATAATGTCTGCCAACTAAGTTGGCAGACGTTTTTCTAGTTTCATATCCATGTGATGGACAACACTCTTTGTGAAGCACCAGTTCAATAGTTTGTAGTCAGACCGAAACTCAAACTAGATTAAACAGCTCAGGGGCTATGCGCTACCTGTACCCCACCTTGTCGGATTCTCATGATAGAGTTGACTGCTTTGGAGACCATTTTGATTTGGCAAAAATTAGCATTAGTGAGAAATCATTACTCATTTGTTTATTTAATTGCTTTTATTTGAGACAAACTTCACCTGTATATCACAATTAAAAACTGGCTCCATTATCTTGTGTGGTTTTGCTGTATATTTGAATTGGTTAGAGTCATCTCCCAGAGCTTTCACTATCTAATGATGACTGAATGGACATATCTGATCTGATGTATCAAACTTTGTTGGAGTATTGATGCTGTCAAAGCAATTTCTTGGCAGATTTATACTGGGTGGTTTGTCATTGCCTTACCAGCAGTAATTATGGCAGGAATTTGTAATTTGGTCACGGTACCGGCCATAGCTCACCTACTCTTCATGAAGGACACCCTCGGATCTTTAACGTCCACCAACTCATGCTGGCAGATTGGACACCAGTTTAACATCCATCTGTAGGATAGCACACACATTGATGAATCACCGTGCCTGTGAAACATCAGGATGACAGTTTATAGCTATGTTTGGATTCAAACCCAGGCTAGAAAGCCTAGAGGCAAGTGTTGCCACCTCCAGGTCATTCTGCCAGCCTGACAATAGACAAAGAAACTAACTTTAACACAAATATATATATTCTACGGATAATGCCAGGGGCATAGAAAAGGCCCCTTTATATGGTATGTGCCATGTGGCAAACAATAGAAAAGAAGGACATTCCGTGGCTTGTGGAAAATGCCAGACCATAGAAAATAAGGCACATTCAAAAAAAATCTCGTGTGCATGCTACCTACCCTTGTGTTCTTTGGAGAAACCAACTTATGCTCTAGAAGAGTTCATATAAAGGGGCAGCAATTTTTAAAACAAATTGATCACATGCACATTATCTGATATGTTTTTGTTTTCAAGGTACACAAAAAAAACTTTACGTACTGATGGATTTTAACCTGTATACAATGCCTCCAGGAAGTGTACACCCCTTTTCAAAAAAATTTTTTTGTTGTTCTTTTGTTGCCTTCTAGCCTGGAATTAAATTGCATTAAATCAGACTTTTCCCACCTTTATTTACATATTGTAACCCACGACTTCCAACTGAAAAACAAATTATACAAATTTCAGAAAATTAATTAAAAATACAAATCTAGAATATCTTGGCAAGATAAGCATCCACCCCCCTCCCCTTCATTATAATAGCAATTGTAAATTAGCTCAGGTGTAACCATCCATCCATCCACTGGGACCATACTCTATGCAGAACGTTCGTGCTGCCAAAGCAGTCTCCTTGGCTATTGGGCACAATCCTGGACGGGTCACCACTCCGACACAGGATACCAGCAAGCTGGCACTCATTTTGCTGACCTCGGAAGGATGACACTCAGAGTCAACCCCACCTGGTATTAATTCAACAGCCGAGTGGGATTTGAACTCAGGATCCTAGGATCCCAAGCCTGCCACCCTAACCATTAAGCCAAGACTTGGCATAGGTGAAACCAATCACCTTCAAAATCACACACCAAGTCATTTGGCTTCCACCTGTGTTATATTGTAGTGATTCTGATGATTTCAGAATAAAATCAGTTGTTCTTGTAGGTTTCCTCTGCTGGGTAGTGCATTTCACAGCAAACACTCAACCACGAGCACCAAGGAGCTTTCAAAAGACCTCTGGGATAAAGTTGTGGAAAGGCACAGACCAGGGGTTGGGTATAAAAATACTTCAAAGGCTTTGAATATCCCTTGCAGCACAATCAAGACAATCATTAATAAATGGAAGGCTTTGGTACCACCAAGACCCTGCCTTGATCAGGCCGTCCCTCCAAACCGGATGACCAAGCAAGAAGGAGACAGATCAGAGAGGTTAACAAGAGGCCAATGGCAACTTTGAAAGAGCTACAGGCCTTCATGGAAAAGACTGGTCACTGTGTGCATGTGCCAACAATATCCCAAGCACTCCATAAGTCTGGCCTGTATGGTAGGGTGGCAAGAAGGAAGCCATTACTCAAAAAGGCCTGCTTGAGTAACGTTTGAGGTATGCAAAAATCCATTCCGGAGATCCTGAAATCATGGTGGCAAAAGGTTTTGTGGTCTGACAAAACCAAGATGGAACTTTCTTGGCTAAATGCAAAATGTTACGTTTGGCACAAACCCAACACAGCACATCACCCAAAGAACACCATCCCTACTGTGAAGCATGGTGGTAGCAGCATCATGTTATGGGGAAGTTTCTTGTCAGCAGGGACTGGAGCACTTGTCAGGATAGAAGGGAAAATGGATGGAACAAAATACAGAAAAATCCAAGAGGAAAACCTGCTGTGCTCTGCAAGAAAGCTGAAATTGGGATGGAAGTTCACCTTTCATGATGACACCACCCAAAGCACACAGCCAAAGCTACACTGGAGTGGCTAAAGAACAAAAAAGATAAATGTGCTTGAGTGGCCCAGTTAGAACCCCGACCTAAATCCAATCAAAAATCTGTGGCATGTCTTGAAGATCGCTGTCCATCAATGCTCCCCATGTAACTTGACAGCTTTAACAGTTTTATTCAGAAGAATGGGCAAATATTAGCCAATCAAGGTGTGCAAAGTTGGTAGAGACCGATCCCAACAGACTCACGGCTGTAAATGCTGTCCAAGGTGCTTCCACCAATCCTCCCCCGAATCAGGTAGTTGCTGAGCTTCACAAGTTTTGAGATGGCATGAACATTCTATTTGCATATCCTCATTTGGTTTAATGCTTTGCATATCCTCAAAAAAATCTGCCAAGGTACAAACTGTAAAGTACCTACCAGCCGTCTATGGAGGATGTCGCATCCAATAACATTTGTGAAACTTTTGGACAACATCTCTGAGCTACGAAACTTAACTCAAAATAGCTTGTTTGTGATTCTTCTTCTTCTTCTTCTTTTCCAACAGCCAAACTCAAAATTCGTTTATGCTCAGGACTTGGTTTAAACACAAATCTACTGCATTTTACAATGGTAAGGTCTCTGACTACTGTACTCGAAAGGATTCCATGAAAAGTAGGCATAACTGCACAGCTACATATTGGAATAAGAGGGGAAAAGAGGCGTGGGTGAGACAACGCCTGCCAATCAGCATGGTGGGGGCGGGGCCGTAGCGACAGAATTTCACAAGGGCCAAATCACACTTAAATGAGTGTTGTTGGATAGTTAGTTGTACGATAATTACAATCGTATAAATACAATAATTAATTATCGCAGGCATGACGGCACTTCCACAGAGTGCAGGTCTCTGTGTCTCTATCTCTATCTCTATCTCTATCTCTATCTCTATCTCTATCTCTATCTCTATCTCTATCTCTATCTCTATATCTATATCTATCTCTATATCTATCTCTCTCTCTCTCTCTCTCTCTCTCTCTCTCTCTCTCTCTCTCTCTCTCTCTCTCTCTCTCTCTCTCTGTCTCTCTTTTTTTCTCTTTTTCTCTCTCTCTTTTTCTCTTTTGGGGACTAAAGTTCAGGTGAGTTAATAATACATCATTCCATTTCCTGGGTCATTATCATAAGGTATCCAAAGTTTCCTGTATTCTTTTTTGTGTTTTAAACACATTGTAGCCCTAGCCACCTCAGTTTCCTCTAAATTAGTGTCATTTACAAATTTGTAAATATTATGTAGCATTCTGCATCTCTACAGATCATTATACAAATTATTAAAAGTAATTTTCCAATTACTGCTTGCATGATACCCTGTTACTTTCTACCTTCCATTCTGGCCTCTGACCATTTGCTCCCACTGTTTTTTAATCTGTTTCTCAGCCAATTTTCATTCTGTCCTGCCAGTCTACTTGGTGTACTCAGCTTGGTGTTGGCTTAATGGTTAAGGTAACATGGCTTAAGACCTTACGGTCTTGAGTTTTAACCCCTGTGAAATTACACCAGGTGTGATGATTCACCCTGTCATCCTTCTGAGGTCGGAAAAATGAGTACCAGTTTACTGGTAACGGGCACTGCATCAGCGGCACAGCCACGCTTCCAGGAAAGGATGCAACCAGCAGACACAGATGGCATATGAAACAACAACAATAATCTACTATACTAAATAGTACCTCGTGATAAGCTTTCTGAAAGTCAAATTTACTAAATCTACTGCACTACCTTCATTAATTCAGCTGGTGACTCCTTCAAAAATTCCAACAATATTGAAAAACAATACCCATCTTTCATGGAACTATGCGAACTGTTCCGTATTGTACTGAACCCTTCCGAATGGCACCTTAGCAAATTTCTAATTATAGTTTCAAAAATGCTTGCTACTAGCTATGTTGGATTTACTTGTCTACAATATGGTACTAATCAAGAATCTTTAGTAATCGGTACAATGCTCCACGAGCTTACTTCCATTTCCAACACCTGCCATGTACTTTAAAAGCTATTAAATATGTTTGCTCATGAGCAGATAGAAGGGAGGGGGATCCACTCCCAGCCACTCCATTTACTTCTTTTTTTTTCCAATAAGTTTCCACTGAGTCAAAAATGTTGTCCTAAATATTGTCTCTCCTTTTTAATCAAACATTATATTTATCTTGCTGTTGGCCATTATTAAAGATTTTTCATGGGTTCATTGCACAAACAGGGGCCTTGACTGTCTAGCAAAACCAAGGAAGGGTTAATATTCCCAATGGGCTTGAACATTTAGAAGGCAAAAATGTTTCTTTTTTGTTCATATTGTGTTCAAATGGCTAAAAATTCCTTCTGGGTAGGCCAATCATAAGTCGTTATACCATGCTTTAAGTCCTTGTGAGTGGCCAAACTGGCAGAAACCATCTGCCATCTGTAAGGCCTCAGCCAAGGAGTGGCCCAGCAAGATTCCAGAGGGCTTTCATCATCTTATTGGGCACTTAACATGCATGTTTACCTTTGGACAAGAAGGGCAAAATGGCAAGTGCTGACAAGGCTAGCCACTCAATATATTGTTATGTCAGTGGGGGAGGAGGGGGAGGGGGTGGGGGTAGATATTCCCATAGAGCAGAAAGGAATGTATAGAGTAGCATGGAAAGGTCCATTTGCGAGTAGATAGCCATCTCGATGTATAAGTAGGGAACATCCGCATAAAAATTGTCTTGTCTGCATGTGTGCCGCACAGAGGGTGGTGCATGGTAATAAGTAGTAAGGGATTATGGTTAAGAAAATTGTCTGTAAAACCTCCTATGTAAACTTCTACCGGAGGGCGCTTGGTATGTAAACCTCGACCGGAGATTTGGCATGAAAAAGGTGGGGGGGGGGCAGAGCTATAAACGCCTCCCGAAGGGTGGAATAATGGATCACCTGGGAGGGGCAGAGTGCTGCCCCAAGAGGGGGGTGGTGGGAGCGGAGTTATACACATCTCCAAAAAGGGGTGGAGCATTGCCGAAGAGGAAGGAAAGGGAGGAGCTAAATAGGCAGTTGGTGGAGAGAGGACAATCTCGGAAGTTGTTGAGAGTTTAAGTCTGAGACAAGGTCGAGGAAGAAAAAGGCATTTGGTCAAGGAAGAACTTTCGAGAGAGTGTGCGAATCTGAGGGAGACTGAGGAGAAAGAGTCGAGGAGGCCGTCCCTGCCTGCCTCTACCTGTGTTCTCTGACTACTGTTTGTTGTTTGTTGTCCTGCCCATCTTCTCTTCATCCTGCCATCGTCTGCTCGCCTTGTCATTGTCCCCCTTATCCCTCCTCATCACCAGCTCAGAGCTGAGTGCCCTGGATTTTGTTCTCTTCCTGTCTGTCACTGAGTCCAGAGTGAGGGCGCCTTAGTTTCTTTAGATTTCTTTTCCCTATTTGTACATAATTATTTATTTTCGATTTTGTGTCCCCTTTTATTCCCCACCACAACCTGCCATCATCTCCTCTGTCGTGTTCAATCATCCATTGTTCTTTTTATCATTGTGGTTTGGGAAATCAACTCATTGGGTTTAAAAGCTTTAAGGTTTTTTGTGTCTCTCCTCATGACCTGTGCACACATTGTCCACCATTGATTCAGAACATCTCCATAGGAGTTGAGCCACTTGGGACATCGTGGGACTTTAACCTCCCGCCGTGACAGCTCGATGTTAGTCGAGCCATCGACGCTGCAATATTTTCTAACCAATTTAGCCCACGTTTTGTATTGTTAGCCCACGCTCATGAAGCGAAAAGTGGGGTGAAGCAACCAGTCCCCGACATGTGTACGTATAATGTGTATACGTATGTGTCTGTATTTTGTTATTGCCTTTTCTCTGGAACCGCTTGTCAGATTGACACAAACTTATCATGATATGTGCGTCAACTCATGTAGAATGTTGTAATGATAATTATGATGTCATTGATCACGTTTTTTTGACAGCCATGTCGGAAAAAAAGAGAAACATTGGACTTCTGTATCTCCGAAACTTCTCCATGGAAAAAATTGAAACTTGGCAGTTGTCAAGTACTCCCTTTGATGAATAAGTGTCATTTTAAAAAAAATGATGATAGGTGTCTTCGTTATGATGTCATAATTGCATTTGTAGAACGCCACTTCCGATCAACATGAAAAAAATTTCAGCATCATCTCGGGATAAATTTGTCATCAGAAACAAATTTATGACATCATCGGTCATGTGGTTCGGCAGCCATATGTGTGTGTGTATGTATGTATGTCTATATATATATATATATGTATATATATATATATATATATATGTATGTATATATATGTATGTATATATATATATATATATGTATATATATATGTATGTATATATATATATATATATATATATATATATATATATGTATGTATATATGTATGTATATATGTATGTATGTATGTATATATATATATATATATGTATGTATATATGTATGTATATATATATATATATATATATATATATATATATATTGTTGCGGATTCGCGCCCGCCGGCGTGCTGACGGCCACGTAACTCGAATCGCGGCACGTCGCCCACCGGACGGACAATCCAGTCGTGACCCTCTCGGACTAACGCCGGGAACCAGTCACGGGTGGACCTTTCGGTCTCACCGCGATCGAGCCAATCAGCCCCCGCGTGGGATAGGGTTGCTCGCCAAATTCGACCTACCTAAGTACCCACGCGGAGGGTAGACCGGGCGATCGCACCTCGCCGCAGGTCGACTTCGGACACGGGCCACTTAAGCGACCCGTTCCGTACTATCGGGATAACCGAGCGGTGTTATTCGTCGACCTCGACGGTTCGATTAATTATCGGGTGTATTCAGCCCACTACCAACCCTTTACGTGAAGCAAGATGAGGATTCAAAGAAAGAAATGACGAAGCGAAGCGGGAAACAGTTCAACACAAAGCACATTTATTCGCGCTGAACGGAAAGCACACATATTCAATTCCACCAAAAGCACACAGAAAAGAAAAACAATTTACACAAAAAGCAAATGCGACAATGCAGATCTAATACCGATTACACGAGCACACGGCAACACTTATACAATTTTACTTCACAGACGGCGCCGACAACACATACCCAAAACCAAGGAAAAAATACCCTCAAGGATGAGGCGGGCCTGAGGCCGAGACCGGGTCGGGCCTACCCGTCTGGTGATGAGACGCGGAGCGGCGATGGTGCCTCAACTCCGCGGGCCTCGCGGGCAGTGTCTGGTAGGGGGTGGAAAAGGGGCCCCCTTGGTCGCACTATCTCAGCGCGGGGGGAAACAGGAGGGGGGTTGCTGATGCTCGGGGTATAGAGGATTTTTATTGTCCCGCGACGAGCGTCTCCACCTCGGCCAGGTCGCGCTGTCGGCCTCCCTGGGGTGCAGCTCCCTGCACGACGCGAGCACCCCCTCGTCTGCCCTCGCCGCCTCTCCACAGCTCCGTCCCCTCCGCTCCGACTCCAACGCACACGACGACCAGCTCCTTCTTGCCAACTCCACCGCTCGCGAAGTCTTAACTCTCTGTTCTCTCTCGACTCTACTACTCACTGGACTGACGAACACGGTCGCTTATATCAGCCCCGTGGCTTCGCCCTCTCATCTTTGACCCCCTCCCTTCGACCTTTCACCTCGCTCCCCATTGGCCCGAGAAAAAGTGGGCGTGAATGCTTTTTGATCCAGAAATTTGCATATATCGATCGCCCTCCAACGCCCTGGGGGCGGGGCCAATTCGCCCCTCGCTCACCGATTGGACAGCAAAAAGTGGGCGTGTGTCGTTTTTGATCCGTTTTTGAAGCACAAAATCTGTGATTTTGTACACGCTGTTCGGCGCGCGCCCTGCACGAGTCCAACACCGGTACCCACAAGCGGCGCAAGAACGGTGGCGATGCGATGGTTGCGAGGTGTGACGTGAAGGTCGTGGCGGTTGTGGTGAAGCGGCGTTGTGGTTGGTGGTTGATGTTGTGTTGGTGGTGGTAACAATGGCGATTGGTCCAAAATAAAGATAGTAAAAGAAAAACGGCTATCCTGAAGAGTCGCAGCACGCATAAATGACATGTATTCCCACTAGACAACGGGTTTGGGCCTAACTACACATGTACTTACCGAGATACCTCACCTAAGGGACCTGAATGGTGGTTTGCGAATTTGGTAACCACAACACTACCCCCTCCCCTTTTTACAGACTCGTCCCGAGTCGTCAAATTTTCGTGTGCCATCATGTGTAGTTTTCCCCTAGTACATTTTACCTACGGATCCCTGAGTGCGACATTCATGGTATTCATGTCCCCAAAATAAATAACCTGAGGGCTGCGTAACTATCTGAACAAACTCACTCACACGGACGACTTAAATAAAATTGCCGGCGCTAGACAGACATGCCGGGGGGCGCACTCATATTTACAGTACATCTTAACCTTAACTTACCAATTTTACACTAAACCATGGCCCAGGATCACTGAACTCTGCAAACGAAAAGCAGTTAGCAGGGAGCCAGGCTGCCCACATGCAGTCTCTGGCTCAAACAATGCAGGTGACAGGGAAAGTGGCTGGCTGCTCACACGCAGTCCAAGGCCTTCCCTTTTGAACTGAACGCAGTGAACCACAACGGTGCATGGGCTGCACAACGCAGTCTCCGTGCCAGCTCAAGTGGCACACGCAATGAGCACAACGAATGGATGGGTGAACACAAACACGGTGCATGGGCCGCCACTGCAGGCCCGTGTTGTAGCTGCCAACAGGGCAGTTCTCGCAGCTTGCAAACTGTTGCCTTGCGGATCCTGGCGCACATGGCAATGAACAGGGGGGGGGGGCAAAGCAAAAATTGAACGGGGCTGGTGAACATGGGCAGTGGGCATGGCATGGCAAAGGCAGCAGGCAAACACAGCCCGCAGAAGAAGGCCGCTGCAGGCAAACACAGCCGGCAGATGAACTGGCCGGCACAGGCCTTGAAGAAAAAACAGGCAGCCGGCAGATGAACTGGCCGGCACAGGCCTTGCAGCACAGCAGCTGCAGACGATCCAGCCGGCACAGGCCTTGCAGCACAGCAGCTGCAGATGAAGTTGGCCAGCCTTTGCCGTTCCGTGGAGGTTGGTGGAGGGAGTGCGGTGGTGCTGGCCACTTGGAAGGCGGGCTCGGACCTACCTACCTGTCTCCCTCCCCCCCTATCGCCTTTGCCTGTCACTGTACATACCCACTCCCTTAATTTGTCAAACCCCAATTTAGCCCCAACTTATTTTTTTGTTGTTTTTATTTTTACTTCCCCACTATAAATCGTCCCCTAACCCCCTTTATCGTCTTTGTTCGGCTAACCTATCCTGTCACCTTGCCTACTCCCAACCCCTACGTTCCCTTCCCGGAGGGGAACAAGGGAGAGCTAACGTCCTGTGCCGAGGCCCAACGAAGCCTCAGAATGGCCTCCCCAGAGTTCGGCGATCTAACCCAAAGTGGGTCCAGCGGCCCACAACGAGAGCGAGGGGATGGATGGTGCGGAGGGGTACACTTCCTAATCTACCCTAACCATTTAACTGTTAAACTACCCCGGGGCTTTCAACAAGCACCTCTCGCTTAAACTATTGGTTCTAACAACCCAGATTCCCGTCGCCTGTGTTGGTGTCCTTACAATTTTGGGCCTCGCCCCCCAATTTTCTCTCCGTGCCCTCACACGGTCTCCTGGCTGGGACACGTGGCTCCCTTTGGCAGGCACGACCCTCTGCCGATTCTCCCGCAATGGCACCCCCGGGCACTACACTGCCTCCGAGCCTACCAGCTCCCTAACACCGGGGAGTGCCCCCCATGGCACCTCCCCTGAAACGCACACGTGGCAGGCCGGCCTCCCGGGCCCCTTTCCGAGGGTCACCCGTGCCCACAACACTGCCCACGCGGCTAATGGCGCCCCGGGCCCCCGCACCAAGCAGGCGCACCCGTGCCCACTACTCTATCCCGGCCCCCCATGGGCCCATGGCCTACCGCGGCCGACTAGCCTGGTGCCCGGGGTACCCACTCAGCGATACTCACCTTTCGCAGCCACGCTCCCAAGCCCGTCAACAGGGCTCCTGCACCCCTCCAAATGGGTCTCGAGCCTACATTCCCACCAACAGCAAAACGACCTCCATTTTTCAATTTGACTAACCCCCTAACTCACTCTACACTGACCCCGGGTCCCTTGGGCATGAGTCACTCCTCCCCCAATCACTCATCGCACCATGCATTCCACAATCGCTCCATACACCCAGGCCTGCTGGCCTCACTCACTCAACATGTACACGTACTCACCTCACAACTCACCAACTCTTCAACACACTCACCACTGAACTCTGCCATCCTTCTAACTACATCCCCTAACTAACTCGTGCTCCCACGTCGTCCCTTAAACTACAGCACGTTCCTTTTAACACTACGTAGCTAAACTACGTCCCCTCTACACACTCACAAGTCTGTCCATGTCCTCAAATAATCCCATTAATTATTTTATTTCCCAACCTAAAGCTCACTAAATCCCTCTAACTAATCCATTCCACGGACTCCATGAGGACTTACCCCTGCCCCATGAAGTCGGTCTAACTAAGCTAACCCTTCCCCCTAACTAGTTTCCATCCTGTGCCCCAGGTAAGGGGGTCTTCCACCCCTTGCCCAGGAATCCTGTGCACCCGAAAGTGAGGCTTGCTTCTTTTTTTTTTTTTTTCCATGCGCAGCACCCGCGCGGCAACTCGCGCACTTCGCACCTGCCCGTGACGTCATGCAGCTGCACGTGTACCTCGTCCCTCCTTGGACGGTACCATCCGGCCGAGATACCCCTCCTGCCGGATTCCAACCCCACGTGCAGCCATGACGTCACCGTGCGCATAAAAAAAAAACACAAGCCCCACGTCTCGAGGGGTTCCCCACGCGAACACATGTGCTTTGCCCGTTGGAGCTTAACACACACGATCGCGTGGAGAACCCGTCCGGTCCAAATCCATTTACCTGCCTAAACTTTGTCCGTCCGCGGGATCGGCAAATCCACCGCGTGCGTTTCCGGACCGGGACTTCGCTCTCGCAAGCGAGCACGTGGTTGCCTCGTGCGTTGCACAGCACGAACCGCGTGCTCACTGCTGGGCGAACCCGGCACGGTCCCCGAAATAGCTACAGCCGCTACTCGGCTTTCTTTCTTCTGTCGCCGTCTCCGTCTCCATTCCACACACGCACACCTGCGTGTTACGACGCACACAGTCCACTCCATCACATTCACACCGGGAGACGTGGCTGCGTGCTCCCGCATGCCAACCGACATCTCCCTCTCATACCGCTCTCTCACACACACGGTCTCCCTTGCACACAGCGACCTTGCACACGGCCGTTCACTCACGCATGCGGGGGCACTCACCCGCGGTTCCTCACTCGCACTCCGTGCCTCATCCACACACGCGGGGGCACTCAACCGCGGTGCCTCATCCACACTCCGTGCCTCATCCACACACGGCGTGCTGGGAAGCACGTACTCCGGCACCATCGCCACCACACCACTCACACACGGGGTCGCTTCCACACACGGGGACGCACTCACGCCTTGCACCACACACACAGGGACAACCACACTGGGGATTCGTGTCCCCACAAGGGTCTCCGGGGCCTCTATACCCCCCAAGCTTTCCGTGCACCCGTCCACAGCACTCCTCCTCTCAACCTCGCAAAGCACGACCGAACTCACCTGATCGTGACTCGCCTCAAGGGGGCATACTCCCTCCCCTCGTTCCTGGAGGAGGCCATCCAGGTGCTCGCACTGGGTCTCTACACGCTCCGCGAGCTCACCCCCATTGTCCTCCACTACCTCCGTGTGTGTGTGTGCGTCACTTACCCCGTCCTCACCGTGCAGTCTCTCCTCTATCGTTCCCTTCCTGGCTACCGTCACTGCCAACTCTTCACCCTTTTCCTCCCTTGTCTCCACTATTATTTCCGTTGTCGTCACCTCGTGTCTCGTCTCACACGTTTTGGTCTCCCCATTTAATTTTTCCCTTTTGGTCACCGTCGATTCCTCTGTCACGACCCTCGCCGAACACGCCCCCCGAATTATTTTTTTACCCGCCTCCACCGCGGGCCTGTCAGCCGTTGCACCCCCTTCCAGCTCGTTTGCTCCCACACGTGGAGTCGCCATTCCCAGCTCCCTGGTCACGGCCTTCATGCCCGCCTGCAGGCATCGGCCCATGTTCTGCGTCTCACCCCGTAGCTCTTTCATTTCTTCCCTCATTTGCTGTGTATTCGCATCCATCGTCGTTTTCACTTCATTTGTATTTGTATCCATCTTTTTGTTCATTTGTTGTGTATTCGCATCCATCTTTTGTGTATTCGCATCCATATTTTCGTTCATTTGTTTGTTCATGCCTTTCATTTCGTTTTTCATATTCGCTTCCATCTTTTCGATCATTTCCGCATTCATCTTTGCCAGCATGGTGAATAGCTGGGCCATGTCGGGTGCGCT
>NC_140962.1:14774807-14809807 GCF_056783735.1 Eptatretus burgeri | reverse complement strand
CTTTGCATGCACGACATGTGTGAGTCAAGAGGTCGCGCTAGTTGCACAAAATATATTTACTCCAGGTTGATTGTTAAACTAAATCTATAAACTCAGGCAATTAATGTATATACCAACAAGTTGGTCTGACATTCTAGGCAAGTTGGATAAAATCAATGCATAGCAGTGATGCATTCAAATTCCTTTCCAAAGCATTCAAAAACACAATGTGAGTCATGAAATCAGGATGAATATCTGATGAAAATATAAACTATGTGGACCTTGGAGACCCAAGACAAGGCATCATTCAGTGAGCTTAGATTTTATAAATCAATAATTACAACTCAGAAATCGAAAGTATAAACAGATTGCATCTGAGCAACTTTACAAACTTGGCATATTAACATACAGGAAACAAACATGAGGCAAAGGGGGTAAACAAGAGAATGGATTCAAGATTAGAGTTAATTTCACAGCACCATGAAGAATTGAAACATCTTTAAAGCAAAAAAAAATTTTAAAACGAGAATCAAACGAACCTGCCCACCAAATTTCATCCGGATCCACCCACAACTTTTTGAGATATCCTGCACACAGACAGACAGAAAGAAAGACAAACAAACAGACAGAGAGGAGTGAAAACATAACCTCCTACATCTTCGGTGCAAAGGAAAAATCGTGTGAAAAAGTGAGAGACTTTGTATTTTCCATTTTATCGTTTACACAGAGTACAGCCAAGCACATTTTGAGAGTTGGCAATATACAATATACAATGAGAGTCGGGTATTCAAAACTTTTGGGAAGTATGCAGATGGAAAAACAGGCCTCAAAGCACAGCACGTGCATGTCGAGAAATTACATGACAATGGATGGCCACGCACAACTCAGAGTATCCACTGCATACTTTCGGCAAGAACACCAGTGAACCAAGGAGTTCCAACTTTGGTGTGGGACAATTATTCAGTTCATTCTGGGCTCGGTAGTCACTCTCCAAAGGCGATTTGTTCCAAATCGACTCCTCGAGTAACATAACCATGCCATACCTCTTGCTTCCATGTTCAGTGTAAAATTCATATTATTTATTGCCAACCTGTCCACTCTTAGCACTTTGCCATGTTACCAACCTCTCCTCTCTCAGCAATTCACTGTGATTTTTTATGTCACAATATGACTAAATCTGACCATTAACTTATCCTTGAAGAGGCTAATCAGAGGCATTGTCCATTTGATCATTGTTGATGTGGCCAATGGGTTTTCATCAAAATATGGAACTTGTTACTATGTAATGGAATACAAATCTATGTGAGGGATAATGTTAGTCTGCAGTATCAGACAAGATGAACAGCAAAGTTATCGAACAAAAATTTATGAGTATGTTTGCAGCTGTGGGAAAGCAGGTTTGGCTGACATTTTGAGCAGAAGGGTAAACAGTCAAAACTTCACATGAACCTCATTTCCCATGGTGTAAACATACTCTTATAAACCTGCATTTAGTAGTATCCCCTAATAATGTGTAGCGAAGGTCCCTGTACCCACCTGTTTATGCAAAAACAAAGTTTTGAAATTCACCAGACATGCGAGCAAACGGGACAGCCACACCCGAACATGGCTGTCCTGTTTTCTCTCATTTGCTGGTGTGAAACATCCAAAGCACTTTTTGTGTACCTTTGTAGCCTCAAATTATTATTGCCTGTTGCTACCTCCATTTTGAAATGAATAGGGTATTGTGTGCTGGTTTCTGGGCCAAATTCCAAATTCCCTCCTTCACTACGATTGGGAAAAAGACTGATAAGCCACCCAGTCTATTCTCTGCCTAATTATTGCTTCAGCAAGGCTGGCACTCTTTCTAGAGGATAGCTATGAATGAAACTACCTCCTTAAGAAAGCTTTGAGTGTAAACCACATGCTAACGGTAACTTTCTCCTGGTTAAACTCCTGAAATTCTTCCTCCGGTCTCACGTTTGTGGAACTGCCCCCTGGAGCACTCTTTCCTCGAGGGCTTCAATTGCACCAGCACCACTATGCTGCACCATCTCATGTCATCCCCATCTCTACCACAAATCTTTTCTACGCCCATTAACCTCACTAATACCAACCCGCTTACTTATTTATAGGTTACTGCACTTTCCCCCATCCAGTGTCCTCTTTTCCTGTTCGTTCTTTCTTGCACTTTTGTCCAACTGTACCCCAACTGTCAGTACATTCCCATTTTACCCTTTGTCTCATTGTTCTTCCATGAGCTTGGATTTTGAAAACAAACAAACAAACAAAAATACAAACTATATAGCTCTGAAGTTACATGTATTGTTTGACTTCCTTACTGCTTGTAACATTTTCTTTACTCATTACTACCCCTTCTCGCAGCTCATCTTTTTCGCAACTACTGCTATGTTTATACTTTCAACTTTCGATTTCTGAGTTGTAACAGCTCATGCTAAACAAAACTAATTTATTCTGGAATATTCCCTTTCCGTTTCTTTTGTAAGAGTGGATGAAGAATAATGTTTAACATTTGTGATATTCTGTTATCCTTGTGTACTCTCTCATCCTCCCTGCAATAAACCCCTTCTAAAGGGTCTGACATACACTTTGTTTTATTCCATAGCTTTTCCTGTGCACCTCAGAGATGTATATTTCTGAATTAAATATTATCTGCTTATCTTTTGTACTCCTTTTTGTTTGAACAATCAAGACTTAGGGAAAGCTCTTCTTCATTTCCCTGCTTCACAGCAGTGGGATCTTGCTCTTGGGAGTTTTAATTTTGACTGAAGTATTTACTTCTGATTCTTTACACAATCTGATGTGTCCTTAAATTCTTAACTGTTGTTACATCCATAACATTTTATAATAAATAGTTTTCTGCTCAGAAAATATGGAATTTCAATCTCTCTAAGTTCACTCCAATGTCACACTCCGAAAATTATCCTTATAAAAAATGAGTACTCTAATGCTCTCGTCTTCAGAAGTCACTTATTTATACAAATGTCAGGGTTCATGGAAGAACTGAACGACAAAGGAATGAAGGTTCACACAATGATAAAGAGGCTGAGGACAGCAAGCAGAATCAGATTAGGTAGAGGAGATAATGGATATATGGAGGGGAGGACTCGAGATGGCTGTGAGCTGCCACTCTCAACAGAAGTCTAGCTCTGACTTTATGATATGAGGTACAAGGATATGCAAGAAAACTGAGAACAACAGGATGGGGCCACTTGGCCCTTTATGCTTATGCCATATCGACACCCGATTAACATAATCTATATATTTACCTGTCTTCTGTGTACTGATCCCATTCTCACCAATAACTTAATGTGACTTGATTGCTGCATAATTTTACACTTAACTTGCATATCCTATTCAATCACTGGGCAGATACATTTAGCTAGGGAACAATACACAATAGCCTACACTTTATGAAACACACTATAGCGTTTTTACTGTTAAATGGGAAACTTTCAGTGCAATAAACATTGGTTTTCATTTGCAATTTATCACACACAGGTTTAGAGTCCATCAATATATTTATCAATGCATGCACCCCTATGTTGGTTCCTATTGGTTTTTTCCCACCCTATTTTCCTTATGAGTGAAGAATCTATCCTTATGGATGGGGTAATTCCCCCAGAAATACAGACAGGTTAATTCTCCCACAATTGGCATATTTTAGGATGACTTACACAACCTACCCCTTCTCAATGAAAACGGCACTATATGATAGACATTTAGAGACACAATTGGGATTCTCTCCCCAACTCTGAACCTACAGTGATTAAAAAAAAGTTATTATTGTTAATTTAAAATATATTTATATTTTCGGTCACTTCAAAGCTTCGCATGCACATCCTAATTTCAATTGTAAGTTTTCAACTCATTCCATCTAGTGGTTCAGCAATGCACAGAAGTCAAACAAACAAACAAACAAATAACAAAAAAAAATAAAAAAAATAAAAACCATACAAGCTGACTTACATTTCTTTCAAAAACTTCGTTTTGGCAAGATAACAAGAAAGATGTTGCACATAGCATGCATGATACTTGCAAAATCCAAATAAAGCATGTGCTTTTTATTGGTGAACCTAAAATGCAAATTTTAATTCAGTGACAAAATACTGCATGCAAATTCTGTTCAACCGAGCAGAGTACCCAGCCTCTGTGTGGGAGGAGATTGCACATTATTGCTGAAGAAAGTATAGCCTGTGTATTGCAAGAAGACTCCTTATATGTTTGTGTGGTGTTTGTCTAAAGATTTCTAATGGATCTACAAGTCGAAATGCATGAAGGTGTCTAAGTGGTGTAAAGATCTGATGGGTCTAAGTGGTCCAAAGGGTTGATAGAACTCTACAAGTCTTACTGGGTTTAAAGGTCTAATAGGGATAAAGATCTAAAGGGTATTTTGCAATTGTAGTTGGGTCTAAAGGTTCAAATGAGTCCAAGTGTCCAAAGATTGTCTAATGGGTCCAAAACGTATAAGCAGTCTAAAGATGTATAGGTCTTCAAGAGTCGAAGGGATCTAATGTTAGGGGTATAAAAGGGTCTTACGGGGTCTAAATGATCTATACTCTATAGGGTCAAAATACTTAAGGGGTAAAAGGTGTCTACATGGCCTTCAAAGGTCAAAAGGGTCTAAAATAGTCTAAAGGTGTCTCAAAGTCTTAGGGTCAGGGGTCGAAGTGGTCTAAAGTGTGTAAAGGTCACTGGGCTGGGTCTAAAGTGTGCAAAGGTCACTGGGTCTAAAGTGTGTAAGGGTCACAGTAAAGTGTGTAAAGGGTCATAAAAGGTGTAAAATGCTCTTTTGGGGTCTAAAGGGGTCCAAAATGTCCAAGGGGTATAAAGGTCCCAATGGTACATTCCAATATTCCGGAATTAAAAGACTTAATCATGTGCGTCGGCCGAGGCTTCACAGCCATCCAATCCCGTTGGTCACTTTTATATGCAGTGTGTATGTGTATGTGTATGTATATATATATATATATATATATATATATATATATATATATATATATGTATATGTATATATATGTATACATATATGTATATATGTATATATATGTATATATATATATATATATATATATGTATATATATATATATATATATGTATATATATATATATATATATATATATATATATATATATATGTATATATATATATATATATATATATGTATATATATATATATATATGTATATATATATATATATATATATATATATATATATATATATATATATATATATATATATATATATATATATACATATATATATATATATATATATATATATATATATATATATATATATATATATATATATATATATATATATGTATATATATATATATATATATATATATATATATATATATATATATATATAGATATATATATATATATATTGTTGCGGATTCGCGCCCGCCGGCGTGCTGACGGCCACGTAACTCGAATCGCGGCACGTCGCCCACCGGACGGACAATCCAGTCGTGACCCTCTCGGACTAACGCCGGGAACCAGTCACGGGTGGACCTTTCGGTCTCACCGCGATCGAGCCAATCAGCCCCCGCGTGGGATAGGGTTGCTCGCCAAATTCGACCTACCTAAGTACCCACACGGAGGGTAGACCGGGCGATCGCACCTCGCCGCAGGTCGACTTCGGACACGGGCCACTTAAGCGACCCGTTCCGTACTATCGGGATAACCGAGCGGTGTTATCGTCGACCTCGACGGTTCGATTAATTATCGGGCGTATTCAGCCCACTACCAACCCTTTACGTGAAGCAAGATGAGGATTCAATGAAGGAAATGACGAAGCGAAGCGGGAAACAGTTCAACACAAAGCACATTTATTCGCGACGAACGGAAAGCACACATATTCAATTCCACCAAAAGCACACAGAAAAGAAAAACACAATTCAATTTACACAAAAAGCAAATGCGACAATGCAGATCTAATACCGATTACACGAGCACACTGCAACACTTATACAATTTTACTTCACAGACGGCGCCGACAACACATACCCAAAACCAAGGAAAGAATACCCTCAAGGATGAGGCGGGCCTGAGGCCGAGACCGGGTCGGGCCTACCCGTCTGGTGATGAGACGCGGAGCGGCGATGGGGCCTCAACTCCGCGGGCCTCGCGGGCAGTGTCTGGTAGGGGGTGGGAAAGGGGCCCCCTTGGTCGCACTATCTCAGCGCGGGGGGAAACAGGAGGGGGTTGCTGATGCTCGGGGTATAGAGGATTTTTATTGCCCCGCAACGAGCGTCTCCACCTCGGCCAGGTCGCGCTGTCGGCCTCCCTGGGGTGCAGCTCCCTGCACGACGCGAGCACCCCCTCGTCTGCCCTCGCCGCCTCTCCACAGCTCCGTCCCCTCCGTTCCGACTCCAACGCACACGACGACCAGCTCCTTCTTGCCAACTCCACCGCCCGCGAAGTCTTGACTCTCTGTTCCCTCTCGACTCTCCTACTCTACTACTCTCTGGACTGACGAACACGGTCGCTTTTATCAGCCCCGTAGCTTCGCCCTCTCATCTTTGACCCCCTCCCTTCGACCTTTCACCTCGCTCCCCATTGGCCCGAGAAAAAGTGGGCGTGAATGCTTTTTGATCCATAAATTTGCATATATCGATCGCCCTCCAACGCCCTGGGGCGGGGCCACCCGCCCCTCGCTCACCGATTGGACGGCAAAAAGTGGGCGTGTGTCGTTTTTGATCCGTTTTTGAAGCACAAAATCCGTGATTTTGTACACGCTGTTCGGCGCGCGCCCTGCACGAGTCCAACACCGGTACCCACAGGCGGCGCAAGAACGGTGGCGATGCGACGGTTGCGAGGTGTGACGTGAAGGTCGTGGCGGTTGTGGTGAAGAGGTGGTTGGTGGTGGTAACAATGGCGGTTGGTCCAAATTAAAGATAGTAAAAGAAAAACGGCTATCCTGAAGAGTCGCAGCACGCATAAATGACATGTATTCCCACTAGACAACGGGTTTGGGCCTAACTACACATGTACTTACCGAGATACCTCACCTAAGGGACCTGAATGGTGGTTTGCGAATTTGGTAACCACAACACTACCCCCCCCCCTTTTTACAGACTCGTCCCGAGTCGTCAAATTTTCGTGTGCCATCATGTGTAGTTTTCCCCTAGTACATTTTACCTACGGATCCCTGAGTGCGACATTCATGGTATTCGTGTCCCCAAAATAAATAACCTGAGGGCTGCGTAACTATCTAAACAAACTCACTCACACGGACGACTTAAATAAAATTGCCGGCGCTAGACAGACATGCCGGGGGGCGCACTCATATTTATAGTACATCTTAACCTTAACTTACAAATTTTACACTAAACCATGGCCCAGGATCATTGAACTCTGCAAAAAGAAAGCAGTTAGCAGGGAGCCAGGCTGCCCACATGCAGTCTCTGGCTCAAAACAATGCAGGTGACAGGGAACGTGGCTGGCTGCTCACACGCAGTCCAAGGCCTTCCCTTTTGAACTGAACGCAGTGAACCACAACGGTGCATGGGCTGCACAATGCAGTCTCCGTGCCAGCTCAAGTGGCACACGCAATGAGCACAACGAATGGATGGATGAACACAAACACGGTGCACGGGCCGCCACTGCAGGCCCGTGTTGTAGCTGCCAACAGGGCAGTTCTCGCAGCTTGCAAACTGTTGCCTTGCGGATCCTGGCGCACATGGAAATGAACAGGGGGGGCAAAGGAAAAATTGAACGGGGCGGTGAACGTGGGCAGTGGGCATGGCATGGCAAAGGCAGCAGGCAAACACAGCCCGCCGAAGAAGGCCGTTGCAGGCAAACACAGCCGGCAGATGAACTGGCCGGCACAGGCCTTGAAGTACCACAGCTGCAGATGATCCGGCCGGCACAGGCCTTGCAGCACAGCAGCTGCAGACGATCCAGCCGGCACAGACCTTGCAGCAACACAACAGCTGCCGATGAAGTGGGCCGGCACAGGCCTTGAAGAAAAACAGCCAGCCGGCAGATGAAGTGGGCCGGCACAGGCCTTGCAGTAAAAACAGCCAGCCGGCAGATGAAGTGGGCCAGCACAGGCCTTGCAGTAACACAGCCAGCAGATGAAGCTGGCCAGCCTTTGCCGTTCAGTGGAGGTTGGTGGAGGGAGTGCGGTGGTGCTGGCCACTTGGAAGGCGGGCTCGGACCTACCTACCTGTCTCCCTCCCAACCTATCGCCTTTGCCTGTCACTGTACATACCCACTCCCTTAATTTGTCAAACCCCAATTTAGCCCCAACTTATTTTTTTTGTTGTTTTTATTCTTACTCCCCCACTATAAATCGTCCCCTAACCCCCTTTATCGTCTTTGTTCGGCTAACCTATCCTGTCACCTAGCCTACTCCCAACCCCTACGTTCCCTTCCCGGAGGGGAATAAGGGAGAGCTAACGTCCTGTGCCGAGGCCCAACGAAGCCTCAGAATGGCCTCCCCAGAGTTCGGCGATCTTAACACCAAGTGGGTCCAGCGGCCCACAACGAGAGCGAGGGGATGGATGGTGCGGAGGGGTACACTTCCTATTCTACCCTATCCATTTAACTGCTAAACTACCCCGGGGCTTTCAACAAGCGCCTCTCGCTTAAACTATTGGTTCTAACAACCCAGATTCCCGTCGCCTGTGTTGGTGTCCTTACAATTTCGGGCCTCGCCCCCCAATTTTCTCTCCGTGCCCTCACACGGTCTCCTGGCTGGGACACGTGGCTCCCTTTGGCAGGCACGACCCTCTGCCGAATCTCCCGCTATGGCACCCCCGGGCACTACACTGCCTCCGAGCCTACCAGCTCCCTAACACCGGGGAGTGCCCCCCATGGCACCTCCCCTGAAACGCACACGTGGCAGGCCGGCCTCCCGGGCCCCTTTCCGAGGGTCACCCGTGCCCACAACACTGCCCACGCGGCTAATGGCGCCCCGGGCCCCGCACCAAGCAGGCGCACCCGTGCCCACTACTCTATCCCGGCCCCCCATGGGCCCATGGCCTACCGCGGCCGACTTGCCTGGTGCCCGGGGTACCCACTCAGCGATACTCACCTTTCGCAGCCACGCTCCCAAGCCCGTCAACAGGGCTCCTGCACCCCTCCAAATGGGTCTCGAGCCTACTTTCCCACCAACAACAAAACGACCTCCATTTTTCAATTTGACTAACCCAGCTAACTCACTCTACACTGACCCCGGGGTCCCTTGGGCGGGAGTCACTCCTCCCCCCAATCACTCATCGCACCATGCATTCCCCATTCACTCCATACACACAGACCCGCTGGCCTCACTCACTCACCAAGCACATGCTTCCACTTCACTCACCAACTCTCTTCAACACACACACACCACTGAACTCTGCCATCCTTCAAACTACATCCCCTAACTCGTGCTCCCACGTCGTCCCTTAAACTATAGCACATTCCTTTTAACACTACGTAGCTAAACTACGTCAACTCTACACATCCAAAGTCTGTCTCTGTCTCCAAATCAATCATTTTATTTCCCAACCTAAATCTGGCTACAATCCCTCTAACTAATCCATTCCACGGACTCCATGAGGACTTACCCCTGCCCCATGAAGTCGGTCTAACTAAGCTAACCCTTCCCCCTAACTAGTTTCCATCCTGTGCCCAGGGTAAGGGGGTCTTCCACCCCTTGCCCAGGAATCCTTTGCACCCGAAAGTGAGGCTTGTTTTTATTTTTTTTTTTTTTTTCCATGCGCAGCACCTGCGCGGCAACTCAGAGCTCGCGCACTTTGCACCTGCCCGTGACGTCATGCAGCTGCACGTGTTCCTCGTCCCTCCTTGGACGGGACCATCCGGCAGAGATACCCCTCCTGCCGGATTCCAACCCCACGTGCAGCCATGGCGTCACCGTGCGCATAAAAAAAAACACAAGCCCCACGTCTCGAGGGGTTCCCCACGCGAACACATGTGCCTTGCCCGTTGGAGCTTAACACACACGATCGCGTGGAGAACCCGTCCGGTCCAAATCCATTTACCTGCCTAAACTTTGTCCGTCCGCGGGATCGGCAAATCCACCGCGTGCGTTTCCGGACCGGGACTTCACTCTCGCAAGCGAGCACGTGGTGGTCTCGTGCGTTGCACAGCACGGACCGCGTGCTCCCTGCTGGGTGAACCCGGCACGGTCCGCGAAACAACTACAGCCGCTACTCGGCTTTCTCTCCTCTGTCGCCGTCTCCGTCTCCATTCCACACACGCATACCTGCGTGTTACGACGCACACAGTCCACACCATCACATTCACACCGGGAGACGCGGCTGCGTGCTCCCGCATGCCAACCGACATCTCCCTTACATACCGCTCTCTCACACACACGGTCTCCCTTGCATACGGCCGTTCACTCACGCGTGCCTCACTACTCACACAAACCATACGACTCACACACGCGGGGGAACTCAACCGCGGTGCCTCATCCACACACGGTGCCTCACCCACACACGCGGGGGCACTAACCCGCGGTCCCTCACTCACACTGGCCGTTTCACTCACACACGCGGGGGCACTAACCCGCGGTGCCTCATCCACACACGGCGTGCTGGGAAGCACGCACTCCGGCACCATCCCCACCACACCACTCACACACGGGGTCGCTTCCACACACGGGGACGCACTCACACCTTGCACCACACACACAGGGACAACCACACTGGGGATTTGTGTCCCCACAAGGGTCTCCGGGGCCTCTATACCCCCCAAGCTCTCCGTGCACCCGTTCACAGCACCCGTCCCCTCAACCTCGCAAAGCACGACCGAACTCACCTGGTCGTGACTCGCCTCAAGGGGGCATACTCCCTCCCCTCGTTCCTGGAGGAGGCCATCCAGGTGCTCGCACTGGGTCTCTACCCAGTCCGCCAGCTCACCCCCATTATCCTCCACTACCTCCGTGTGTGTGTGTGCGTCACTTACCCCGTCTTCATCGTGTTGTCTTTCCTCTATTTTTTCTATCTCCCGTGTCTCTACCAACTCTTCACCCTTTACCTCCCTTGTCTCAACTATTATTATTTCCTTTGTCGTCACCTCGTGTCTCGTCTCACACGTTTTGGTCTCCCCATTTAATTTTTCCCTTTTGGTCACCGTCGATTCCTCTGTCACGACCCTCGCCCAACACGCCCCCTGAATTATTTTTTTACCCGCCTCCACCGCGGGCCTGTCAGCCGTTGCACCCCCTTCCAGCTCGTTTGCTCCCACACGTGGAGTCGCCATTCCCAGCTCCCTGGTCACGGCCTTCATGCCCGCCTGCAGGCATCGGCCCATGTTCTGCGTCTCACCCCGTAGCTCTTTCATTTCTTCCCTCATTTGCTGTGTATTCGCATCCATCGTCGTTTTCACTTCATTTGTATTTGTATCCATCTTTTCATTCATGCCTTTCATTTCGTTTTTCATATTCGCATCCAATTTTTCGATCATTTTCGCATTCATCTTTTCGTTCATTGCCGCCAGCATGGCGCATAGCTGGGCCATGTCGGATGCACTCAGCTGAGCCGTTTCGGCAAGGGTTGGGGAAGGGTTTTGGTGGAGAGGGGGGGGAGGTGTCATACACCGCGGCCGCTGCCGCACCCATTTCGAGCTCTGGGTTCAGTTGGGCGAGTCCGTGTTCCTGCACAATCAACATTTCCTGCTCGGGGATTCCATCCTGGACCATGGATTCTACACATTCTACATCCATTTCTAATACCCCCGGCTCCCGCTCGCCTTGAGACGCCATCTTGTTTCTCGTGAAGGGTTAATTTCGCTCGCTCGTAATTTGGAGGGAATCGGGGGTCGCTTCTCTCACCCCTGGACCGATTCCCGTGAATTTAGCCGGAGACAGGAGAGCCCGTTTTCCTGTTCTCCGATACCAGTGCCGCGAGGAGGGCGATGGATTTGTATCGCACGACCTGACACCAGTGTTGCGGATTCGCGCCCGCCGGCATGCTGACGGCCACGTAACTCGAATCGCGGCACGTCGCCCACCGGACGGACAATCCAGTCGTGAGCCTCTCGGACTAACGCCGGGAACCAGTCACGGGTGGACCTTTCGGTCTCACCGCGATCGAGCCAATCAGCCCCCGCGTGGGATAGGGTTGCTCGCCAAATTCGACCTACCTAAGTACCCACACGGAGGGTAGACCGGGCGATCGCACCTCGCCGCAGGTCGACTTCGGACACGGGCCACTTAAGCGACCCGTTCCGTACTATCGGGATAACCGAGCGGTGTTATCGTCGACCTCGACGGTTCGATTAATTATCGGGCGTATTCAGCCCACTACCAACCCTTTACGTGAAGCAAGATGAGGATTCAATGAAGGAAATGACGAAGCGAAGCGGGAAACAGTTCAACACAAAGCACATTTATTCGCGACGAACGGAAAGCACACATATTCAATTCCACCAAAAGCACACAGAAAAGAAAAACACAATTCAATTTACACAAAAAGCAAATGCGACAATGCAGATCTAATACCGATTACACGAGCACACGGCAACACTTATACAATTTTACTTCACAGACGGCGCCGACAACACATACCCAAAACCAAGGAAAGAATACCCTCAAGGATGAGGCGGGCCTGAGGCCGAGACCGGGTCGGGCCTACCCGTCTGGTGATGAGACGCGGAGCGGCGATGGTGCCTCAACTCCGCGGGCCTCGCGGGCAGTGTCTGGTAGGGGGTGGGAAAGGGGCCCCCTTGGTCGCACTATCTCAGCGCGGGGGGAAACAGGAGGGGGTTGCTGATGCTCGGGGTATAGAGGATTTTTATTGCCCCGCAACGAGCGTCTCCACCTCGGCCAGGTCGCGCTGTCGGCCTCCCTGGGGTGCAGCTCCCTGCACGACGCGAGCACCCCCTCGTCTGCCCTCGCCGCCTCTCCACAGCTCCGTCCCCTCCGTTCCGACTCCAACGCACACGACGACCAGCTCCTTCTTGCCAACTCCACCGCCCGCGAAGTCTTGA
This sequence comes from Eptatretus burgeri, assembly GCF_056783735.1. NCBI lineage: Eukaryota > Metazoa > Chordata > Myxini > Myxiniformes > Myxinidae > Eptatretus > Eptatretus burgeri. Next base: position 14,796,871 of record NC_140962.1, on the reverse strand, counting down.
CTCTCTGTTCCCTCTCGACTCTCCTACTCTACTACTCTCTGGACTGACGAACACGGTCGCTTTTATCAGCCCCGTAGCTTCGCCCTCTCATCTTTGACCCCTCCCTTCGACCTTTCACCTCGCTCCCCATTGGCCCGAGAAAAAGTGGGCGTGAATGCTTTTTGATCCATAAATTTGCATATATCGATCGCCCTCCAACGCCCTGGGGGCGGGGCCAATTCGCCCCTCGCTCACCGATTGGACGGCAAAAAGTGGGCGTGTGTCGTTTTTGATCCGTTTTTGAAGCACAAAATCCGTGATTTTGTACACGCTGTTCGGCGCGCGCCCTGCACGAGTCCAACACCGGTACCCACAGGCGGCGCAAGAACGGTGGCGATGCGACGGTTGCGAGGTGTGACGTGAAGGTCGTGGCGGTTGTGGTGAAGCGGTGGTTGGTGGTGGTAACAATGGCGGTTGGGCCAAATTAAAGATAGTAAAAGAAAAACGGCTATCCTGAAGAGTCGCAGCACGCATAAATGACATGTATTCCCACTAGACAACGGGTTTGGGCCTAACTACACATGTACTTACCGAGATACCTCACCTAAGGGACCTGAATGGTGGTTTGCGAATTTGGTAACCACAACAATATATATGTATATATATATATATATATATATATATATATATATATATATATATATATATATATATTTGTGTATATATATATATATATATATATATATATATATATATATATATATATATATATATATATGTATATATATATATATATATATATATTGTTGCGGATTCGCGCCCGCCGGCGTGCTGACGGCCACGTAACTCGAATCGCGGCACGTCGCCCACCGGACGGACAATCCAGTCGTGACCCTCTCGGACTAACGCCGGGAACCAGTCACGGGTGGACCTTTCGGTCTCACCGCGATCGAGCCAATCAGCCCCCGCGTGGGATAGGGTTGCTCGCCAAATTCGACCTACCTAAGTACCCACACGGAGGGTAGACCGGGCGATCGCACCTCGCCGCAGGTCGACTTCGGACACGGGCCACTTAAGCGACCCGTTCCGTACTATCGGGATAACCGAGCGGTGTTATCGTCGGCCTCGACGGTTCGATTAATTATCGGGCGTATTCAGCCCACTACCAACCCTTTACGTGAAGCAAGATGAGGATTCAATGAAAGAAATGACGAAGTGAAGCGGGAAACAGTTCAACACAAAGCACATTTATTCGCGATGAACGGAAAGCGCACATATACAATTCCACCAAAAGCACATAGAAAAGAAAAACACAATGCAATTTACACAAAAAGCAAATGCGACAATGCAGATCTAATACCGATTACGCGAGCACACGGCAACACTTATACAATTTTACTTCACAGACGGCGCCGACAACACATACCCAAAACCAAGAAAAAGAACACCCTCAAAGATGAGGCGGGCCTGAGGCCGAGACCGGGTCGGGCCTACCCGTCTGGTGATGAGACGCGGAGCGGCGATGGTGCCTCAACTCCGCGGGCCTCGCGGGCAGTGTCCGGTAGGGGGTGGGAAAGGGGCCCCCTTGGTCGCACTATCTCAGCACGGGGGGAAACAGGAGGGGGTTGCTGATGCTCGGGGTATAGAGGATTTCCACTCTGCCTCGAGTCCCGCGACGAGCGTCTCCACCTCGGCCAGGTCGCGCCGTCGGCCTCCCTGGTGTGCAGCTCCCTGCACGACGCGAGCACCCCCTCGTCTGCCCTCGCCGCCTCTCCACAGCTCCGTCCCCTTTTGCTCCGACTCCAACGCACACGACGACGACCAACTCCTTCTTGCTTCTTCTTCCCAACTCCACCGCCCGCGAAGTCTTAACTCTCTATCTACTTGACTGACGAACACGGTCGCTTATATAAGCCCCGTGGCTTCGCTCTCTCATCTTTGACCCCCTCCCTTCGACCTTTCACCTCGCTCCCCATTGGCCCGAGAAAAAGTGGGCGTGAATGCTTTTTGATCCATAAATTTGCATATAGCGATCGCCCTCCAACGCCCTGGAGGCGGGGCCAAATCGCCCCTCGCTCACCGATTGGACGGCACAAAAGTGGGCGTGTGTCGTTTTTGATCCGTTTTTGAAGCAGAAAATCCGTGGTTTTGTACACGCTGTTCGGCGCGCGCCCTGCACGAGTCCAACACCGGTACCTACAAGCGGCGCAAGAACGGTGGCGATGCGACGGTTGCGAGGTGTGACGTGAAGGTCGTGGCGGTTGTGGTGAAGCGGCGTTGTGGTTGGTGGTTGATGTTGTGACTGGTGGTGGTAACAATGGCGGTTGGTCCAAAATAAAGATAGTAAAAGAAAAACGGCTATCCTGAAGAGTCGCAGCACGCATAAATGACATGTATTCCCACTAGACAACGGGTTTGGGCCTAACTACACATATACTTACCGAGATATCTCACCTAAGGGACCTGAATGGTGGTTTGCGAATTTGGTAACACAACAATATATATATATATATATATATATATATATATATATATATATATATATTTGTGTATATATATATATATATATATATATATATATATATATATATATATATATCTATATTTGTGTATATATATATATATATATATATATATATATATATATATATATATCTATATTTGTGTATATATATATATATATATATATATATATATATTTGTGTATATATATATATATATATATATATATATATATATATATATATATATATATATATATATATATATATCTATATTTGTGTATATATATATATATATATATATATATATCTATATATATATGTACATTAGGGTGTTCCAAAAAAATGAAAGTTTGATTTTTGCTGCTCCCTGATTTTGCCTTTGTTCCAATACCCCATAAGAACTTTTGGTCAAAAATGAACAAAATTCCATTATATTTAGGGATTCCTCAAGTTGGCACAATTTTGGTTCATATTTACAAAATACACGTAATTTGCACAATGCAATATACTATTCTAAAAAATGCTTGATCTTTTAAACATGAAATAATCAAAATACAGTGACAATGTCTTTCCAGAAATATATCATGTCAATAGTTCAATGTTCAGTTAATTCAAATGTCACTTATATTGTTAAAGTGGCCTTAGTAGGCTTTGGAATGGCCTTTCGGTGGGCAGCCACAACCTGAAGCAGGTATTGAACCTGCTCCTCATCATGGGTCGAACTGCCATTATATGCTGTCATGAGTGCTATGCTGCGCTCAACAGTGTCATTCACCACTTTGAGTCTTTTAACAGCCTCTTTAAACTTCACATCGACTGGATCTTCTGGCCACAATAGTGGTTGCTTGACCAGGAAGTTGTGTGCCTCCTCTTGCCCACCCATTAGCAGCAAATCGAAGATTTTTAGACAACGTTGGCTAACATATTGTTCCAGTGGCATGGTGTGGTTGAAAGACTTTCCATCCAGACGTTTAAGGATTTTCTCTGCTGGCTTCTTTTTAAAATTGGCAGTCATTGCCATTTTTGTCTCACAAGAGACCCAGTCATCGAAAAGTGCCAATGCTACCAAGTGCTCAGAGAAATACCATAGATGATGAAGCATTGTACTACGTTAAGTGTACTGTGTTGTGCACATTCGACGATAAGTTGTCAGTTACAGTTTGGCAAATTTCAACAATATTGTGCCAACTTGAGGAACCCCTAAACATCCTCCAATCTGCTTAATATTTGGTGTGAATGTTTCTACTGTCAAATGGAACAACGGCACAACCAGGGAGCATTAATATTCATACTTTTAATTTTTTACCCCATATTATGAAGCACCCTAATGTATATATTGTTACGGCTGTGGAAATTCGCAGAACACCATATAGGTCCTTAGTTCAGTTCTGCCGATAAGTCCGTGTTCAGTTAGATTTCCACACCGTTGTTTAATGGGAATTATTCGTGTCACCCGGGCTGTGATCTTTGAGTTAGCCGTTTTTCTTTACTATCATTATTTTGGACCAACTACAACAACCACGATCAACACCAATCACGATGGACTCAACCACCAACCACAACAACCACAATCAACACCAACCACGATCGCCTCAACCACCAACCACAACAACCACGATCAACACCAACCACGATCGTCTCAACCACCAACCACCCTCTCCACACCGCCTTCATAACAACGACATCTCCCCACCATCTCCTAAACCGCATCTCCCCCACCCAAATAACATCGCCTCACCTTCATCCCCGAAGCAACGCCATCTTTGCAGCAGCCGCGGCGAGTCCCCAGCGAACAGCGTCACTGCAAACCGACACGGGGGGTTTCGTTGTTAGCGCAGGCTTGCTGATTTCACGCACGTCCGCTCTGTAAAAGCTTCACCTCGGAAATCGGATCACAGGAGCAAAAGGGGCGGGGCCTGTGGAGGTCAGAGGTCAGAGAGCGCAGGTTTGGTGATTTCACGCACGTCTGCTCTGTAAAAGCTTCACCTCAGAAATCGGATCACAGGAGAAAAAGAGGCGGGGCCTGTGGAGGTCAGAGAGCGGAGGTCAGATCTCGTCTTGCCAGCCCTATAAAAGGCCAAACGGAGCGCCAGTTCGTGGTTGTCGTCGTCGGTGGAGTCTGGAGGCGGTCGGAGAAGCCTGGAGCCCGAAAGAACACAGGCGGGGCGAAGTCCAGGAGAGCAGAGGACGCGCGAGGCAGAGAGCGTGGCTGAGTCTGCAGTGCCGGGCAGACCTGCGCGTTCATGTGGGGAGAGCCGGAGAGAGCTCGCTAGCCAGCGCCAAACGGTCTGAGGTGATCGGGCTTCGGGACAGTCCGAGCGTCGCTGAGGAATGGACGGGTTCTTACAAAGAGCATCAACTTTGAAAGAGCATCCAAACCCGTTCGTTCCTCTCAGTGCGTCGCTGGCTGAAGCCCGACACCCGGCCGCCTGGCAAGGCCTGGGCGCAACCACGGCGACGCTAGCTGCCGTGGGGAAAGAGCGTCGTGGGTCGCCCCATCGAGGCACCACGAGGGTGGAGATAACCTGCAACGGTCTCGAGGGGACTCCTTCGGTCCGCCAAGTCCCACTTAATAAAGGCCTACGGGTCCAGTCTGACCCCCTTGTCTCTGAGGGGGTCTTTCTTTGCTTTTATTTGTGTGAATGTTGTGGCGCCATGTCCCGCAAGTAGAACTGTGTAAGTGCTTGTTGTCTCTTCAGGGGAGCTTCGTCTCTTCGTGACATTGGTGCTTTTTGAACGTCGTCGAGCCCTTTTGTCTTCGAGCCCTTTTGTCTTCGAGCCCTTTTGTCGTCGAGCCTTTTGTCGTCGAGCCTTTTGTCGTGTGTCTTTGGTCGTCGTCGTTGTCGTCTCTTCGGGAGAGCTTCTGGATTGCGTTGGTGGTTTCAGCTTCTTCGGGGTCGTTGGTGGTTTTGGCGTCATCGAGCTCTTCTGGTCTGGTGATTGCTGCTGCTTCGTGGTGGTTCGAGCTCCGGGTGCCTTCCCTCTGGGCGCCAAGGTGTGAGGGTGTGTGCGGTGGTCCAGGGTCGAGGTAACCAGCGTGGTCTCGTGGGGCCCATTCGATCAGTCAGGCTCCACGTACATAAAGGTCTTCGGACCCACTCTGCCATCCTTGTCTTTTGGGGATGGCCCTTTTCTTTTGGGCTTTGGAATGAATGTTGTGGCGCCGAGTCTGAGAAGTAGAACTGCTTAAGTGCCTGTAAATTATTACTGCTTATATTCGGTCGTAGTGCTTTCCCTTGCTTTTGCTTTGTCTGTATACGTGATTGCTTTTGTTTCTTTGCATACGTGTATGATTATTTCATTGCCTTGCCTGCATACGTGTTGTGTGTAAATTATAAATAAATGCGCTTGGTTCAAATGTACCCTGTTCGTTGCGTCCTCTCCCTATTGGAAATGCCATCTTGCATCACGGAATAAATAGTTGGGTTTTAAATACCCGTTCAATAGAATCGGATCCGGCGAGGTCGGCGATAATACCCACTCGGTTATCACTGCAGAACGGAACGGACCGCTTGGGCGGTTCATGTCCAAGCCGACCTGCGCCGAGGTACGGTCTCCCGGTAGGCTACCCGCGCGGGTACTTAGGTATATCGAGATTCGGCGATTGGCCCTATTCTGCGCGGGTAGAAAATTGGCTTGGCCGTGGTGGGGTTGAAGACCCACCCATGACAGGGTTCCGGCGTTGCTCCGGAAGGTCACGACTGAATTGTCTGTCCGGTGGGCGACGCGGCTGCTATTAGTGGAAAGCGGCCGTTCGCACGCCGGCGGGCGCGAATTCATAACAATATGTATATATATATATATATATATATATATATATATATATATATATATATATATATATATATATATATATATATATATATATATATTCTTTATTGAGACTTATCTCGGACCTGTCCGCCTCGTGCAATCTTCAAGCTGGTCGGTCCGGCGAGAGGCGAGCCGAACCCGGACACCGGCGGGCGAACCTTGCGGTTCCTGTGGGGACTGGCATCGCTCGAGCTCTCGGTTGAGGTGAGGAGGTGGACGGTGTTGACCATGACCGGCCAGACAGGCTCCCTGGGACGAGCGCTCCAGCAAGACGAGACGTCCAGGTCGGGGAAATGCTCTTTTGTCCGGAGCTCTTGAGCTCTTCTGCTCCTTTGCTCTTTCTCTCCTCCCTCCTCCGCTCTCTTTTTATGCGTCTCCGCCGGCCCGACCCTCCCCCACTCGTGCCACGGAGAATCCCGTGGCTGTCCTCATTCTCTGCAGCACTGCCGCAACGGTCGTTGCTGATTTTATTTTCTAATAAGACCCTAACTTTAAAAATAAATCACAATGCATGGACATTTATTTAACCATTAGACAAGGGAAAGGAAGCTATTTATAAGACACATACTTACCGATATAACTTATCTATAGGACCTGAATGTTGTGTGCGATAGGTTTCCAAATTCATAACAATATATATATATATATATATATATGTTGTTTGTCTTTCGGCTGCTCCCTGAGGGATCGCCACAGCGGATCATCCGTTATGATCCGCATACTGATTTGGCAGAGGTTTTACACCCGATGCCCTTCTTGACGCAACCCTGGTCGCCTCTTACGACACAGGGATAAGGATTGGGTTTCGCCATGATTCCGGGCTGCCCTATACCCTCTCATAGCGCGGCCCAGCACAGTGCCCATCCTCAAGCGATCCTCCAACCCAAGCCTCCGAGTATCCGCATTACAGGCGCACGCCACTACGCCTGGTACAGAATATATATTATATATATATGTATGTATATACAGAATGTATATGTATATATGTATGTATATATGTATGTATATATGTATGTGTATATATATATATATGTGGAAATGTATATGTGTGTGTGTATATATATGTATATATATATATATATATATATATATATATATATATGTATGTATGTATGTATGTTAGAAGATGAAGGAAGACACACACGGGGAGGGGAGTGGGTGGGATGAGGGTGAGTGGTGGGTCGTTGGGGTAACGCACCTTCCCCCTAACTTCACCATCCTCCCAACCCCAACCCTAACCCTCCCCCACCCCTTCCTCCCCTTAACACCTCCTTTATTCTTTTCTTGTAATTAAGAATTCAATAATTGTAAGCAAAGCTTATATAATTGAACAACATTGAAAACATTAAACTTTCTTCTTTCGGTAAATATTCAGTTGTGAAAATGAACGTTCTTTCCCAGCAGTCTGCTTTGGATATCTTGCAATTTTGAAACTCGGAGACCATATTTTGTTCAACACAAAGAGAAATGCCATTAGGGTATATAAAGATGATTATATAATGACATTAATGAAACAATAAATAAAAAAACATTACCTCCAGCAGATTGAGTTTTGTGCCAGGTAAAACCAGACAGGCGTTTAAACTGAAAAAAAATTCAAAATGAATTAACACAGAGAGAGATATATATATATATATATATATATATATATATATATATATATATATATATATATATATATATATATATATATATATATATATATATATATATATATATATATATATATATATATATATATAGTGTTGTAACCACTAACAACACTTGCATCATGTTGTCACCATATATATTCATGTATATATATTTATAAAATATATATTAAAAAAAAAATATATATATATATACATATAAATAAATAATAATAAAAGAAAATATATATCTCAGATGCACCTCTTGACTGACCATAAAATCTTCAAAGAACAACTATCTGTCTGCCACTCAGGCAATTGTTCCCGCTCATGCAGACCATTCAAGTCGAAGGCTCGTGACGCCATCAGTTGGTAAATTGAAACATGTGGAGTGTAACAAGCTCTCCCCTTTTCTCCATTGGACATAGTCCTACACCAAAGCATCACCTCCAACCCAGAGGCTTTGGCCCAGTGACTGTCAAACAGACAAATATTACATGGTCATCATCAGTTAAACATCAAACGGAGCCACTTATCCAGATTTCGGGCTTATTTGCTTTCATCAGGGCGGTATATCAATAAATATCTCACCAATGATGAGCACATTCATCGTTTAAACATCAGATGCACCTCCTGACTGTTATGGTGAGCATCGCCCAGATTATGTCTCACACGGTAAAACCCCATAATCCACAAAGACCAACCATCTATCTGCCACCCAGACAATTGTTCCCATTAATGCAAACCATTCTATCAGAAGGCACGTGATGTGATCGGTGGGTGAATCAAAACATGTGGAGTGTGACGAGCACTTCCCTGATCTCCAATGAGTGAAAATTGGTGAAAATTTTCTTTTCTCAAAACTTGATAAAATCAAACTAATCTTTCACAAGCATAACTTCAGGGTGTCCTCATTGATCCCAGAAAGTTTCAGCTTCCAAGGTCAAATCGTTTTGGAGAAGTAGATGAAACATACAACATGTGGTACTTTCCGTGGATTATATAGAGATCATGGTGAGGGGCGTCATCTCCTGATTACTTAAATGAATTTATGAAACTTTGATCTTCTCCTTCCCTCACTAATCAACCTGTCTCCCTTACCTCTTCAGAACCACTTTTCCATTTTCTCTCCCCTTTTCCCCAACTCTTATAGCCTCAATTTCCTCCCTATTTTTTCTTTGCCATCTTTTTCTCAATTTTCTCTTTTTCAGTTTAACCACAACCTGGAGGAAAGAGTGTGATTGGACAGCCTCAGAAAGGTTCGAAAAATTGGAGAAAATAGGAACAAACTGGTGAAGGTGTGCAGTATGCCAGATTTCATGAATCTTAGAGTTGCCAGGGAGGGTCTGATGACAGAGAACAGATGGAGCTAAACAGAAGGAGAGGTGATCATAAAACAGAAAGGCCACTCATCTTTTGCGATCTGAGAGTAACAAGCCTTGTGTTTTTGTGTCATTGTGGGAGATTCCAATAATTTTGACAGCTATCGATTCCAAAGATTCCAGGAGAGAGATGTGATTCTGGGGCACCGACCCACAGAGGAGAGCAATACTACATTGAATAACAGACAAAGGCCTTGTCGGCTGAGAAGTTCTGATTTTTCAAGGAATGGTGACTATTCAGGGAATGGTCGTTTCAGTGTTGGAGTGGTGACCAAGCCAGGATTGTAACCTTTGCCAATACCATGTTTTGGCAGAACTGATGCTGTGCAATGAGCATGGTAAAGTGTGTGTGTGTGTGTGTGTGTGTGTGTGTGTGTGTGTGTGTGTGTGTGTGTGTGTGTGTGTGTGTGTGTGTGTGTTACAGGACTGAGGGCCAAGACACTGCTTTAGGGGTACTCTAGCCTCTCCAGGGAAAGCAGATGATTCCATTAATAGCAACATATTGACTGTGCAAGTAGAAAAAAAATGAAAGCCAGGTGTGAGGCAGCCTTGCATGCATAGACAGTGAGCTTGGCAAGCAGGGCAGGATGCCAGACTGTGTCGAATGCCTGAGATGTGTCCAGGGAGATGGTCCTAACCACCTGTTTAAGATCTAGTGCCTACAACCATTGCTGATGGAGGAGTAGCAGCATTTTCCTGAGTTGAGTGATCAAATTGGTATCCAAAATGATCAGATATCAGGTTGTTTGAAAAGAGGAAAGACTTGACATCGACAGTCATAATTAATTTCAAGACTGCTTATAATTTGAAGTAGCGTTACATATTTGTAACTTGAGATTATCTGTTTTTCCACACTTCTTGTGAACAGGAATGATATGTGCTTACTCCTCATTTTATGGGAGGCAGCCAAAGGAGAAACAGGCTGAAGAGCATAGACAGTGGAGAAGCAAGAGTAGCAGAGAAGGATATTTCACCTTACATTGTTATTTATTTATTGTTCAAAAAATTAAATGGCATCCCTTGGGCCTGATGTTGATCATGAACTATTATTATTGAGGTTTACACTTCTATTAACGTTGCTTTTTTCAGCTCGAAAGCATCCCATCTGAAACAATTTCTGCACCCATCATGCATCTGAGTCGACCTTCTTACGATTACCATCCATTTCTTCCTTTGGTGCCTGCATCACCTCAGTTTTCCTGCTTTATCAAAAATAACTTTTCCGAAAGGAAATGCGTCACCAAATAACTTATTCCTTCTTTCCTTCTCTCTTTTTTTCTTTCTCTTTACCCCATCGACCTTTCTCAGATTCCTTGTCTTACCTTCACTTGCATCATCAGCTCAACCAGTTTTTGATCCCAGCACAGAGGCCTTCCTTCTGAAGTATCGTTAATGCTGTGGACATACAGTAGCTGTGTTAACGTCTTCAGCTGATGCTTAATGTCTTCCCCCCTAAGCTTGATTTTCACTTTGGGTTATAAGTACAACCAACTTGGAATTAAATCCCATGAATATTGTGGGTGAGAACGTTCCCATCCCCAGGAACCAAACAGGTTGCAGCCAGCGCTTTCACTGAAGCTTTCTGCTACAACCATGTCCTTGCCACTAGATGCCTTTATTTTAATTCCTGAATCAAAAAAAAAATAGTGTGAGAAACTTTATATTTACCAAACACATCACAAAACAATGAGAGCACAAATGTCGTGCATTAAAAAAGTTAAATGAATATTACAATGTCATTAGTGCAGAACAATCCAAAAATAACTGTCACTGTACATCCCATGTATGTATGTGAGAGAGATTGAGGGGGATGGGAGGCAGAGAGAATGGGGGGAAGGGAGGGGCAGGGAGAGGAGGGAGGGGAAGTGAAGAGTGGATGAAGAAGGAGAAGCGAGGAAGGAAAGAAGAGCAAGGAAGGGGGTGGAGGTGGGGAGAGCAATGCCTCATGAAACGTTGCGATACATTGCGTGGGGGGGGGGGAGGGTGTGAGAGAGAGAGAGAGAGAGAGAGAGAGAGAGAGAGAGAGAGAGAGAGAGAGAGAGAGAGAGAGAGAGAGAGAGAGAGAGAGAGAGAGAGAGAGAGAGAGAGAGAGAGAGAGAGAGAGAGAGAGAGAGAGAGAGAGAGAGAGAGAGAGAGAGAGAGAGATGAGAGAGAGGAGGGAGAGATGATGGAGAGAAGGGAGGGGCAGGGAGAGTAGGGAGGGGAAGTAAGGAGTGGATGAAGGGAAAGCAAGGATGGAGAGAAGAGCAAGGAAGGGGGGTGGAGGTGGGGAGAGCAATGCCTCACGAAACGTTGCGATACACTGCGTGGAGGGGAGGGGAGACAGACAGACAGGGAGAGAGAGAGACAGGGAGAGAGATAGAGACAGAGACAGACAGACTTTTATGTCCTTTTATTATAAAAGTATAAAACGTTTTGCAAGGCAAATTGAAACAAAGAAAAAACCTGAATCACCATTGTTTGAGGTTCATAAAAGCATCAACACATGAGAATCAAGTGCCATTTCTTAAGTACAGGTGCTCAAGCTGGGTCAGATAAACAATGAAAGTTCAAGGATCAATATAATATTGTTACAACTTCACAAAGAAATGTGAACTTCGTTCTCAATACATTTACACAAGACACCACCATTGCACCATAAGTCTTCAAACACAGGAAGACTACCCATGTTTACATGATACACATGTTCTAGTTTTATACGAGCAGACACCATGCCTTTGAAACAAAAAAATGCATTTTCATTTTTCTTATTCACCAATCTGGCTTTTCTGGTCTTGTAAATTGCAAGCTTAGCAATTCCAATTAAAAAATTCAAAAGCAAAACCACAGATTTGTTTCCAGTGTTGAAAACGAGCCCATAAATAAAGACTGGAAAGGAAAAAACAATTTTAAATTTACAAAAAATGCGACTCAGATACAGAAACAGAGGTGACAACCTCTTGCATTCAATAAACACATGATTCAGATTTTCGATACTCTTACAAAAGTGGCATGAATTAGACACAGATGGGGTTAAACTTTTGTCATAAAACCTGTGTGGCCAGGGCTTGATGGACCAGTCACCAATTTAGGTCTCCCGTGCGACCAACGGTCGGAGATCGATACATCACCTTCCAATTGGGAGTAAGAAAAGCTCCTGCAGGTAAGGTCTCTTTCCAGTGGTTTCTCAACGGTGTCGTACAGTCCGGTAAACACACTTCTCGACAAATCCCATATAATGTTTTTTTCCCCATGACGTGGAACACAACAGACTCGTCACTGTTTGAAGAGAACATGTCATGGTGTTTTTGGGCAGTGATGGAAAGTTCAGGAAAATTTTGGCAAAAATCAACTTCTTCACTTACCCCATTCCACCCAATATTTAAATGTAGAAAAGTCTGGGTTACTATCCTCATGACCTCACCCACTACTCTCATTAAATGCAATCCAATTTTTTTAGAAATCGAGCCAGCAGGCAACCATCGTTTCAAGGAAGGCTCCATAAGATCTCGCACTTTATCTGTTCCACTATTTGTAAAGTACTTTATGAAAGACCGGCTGGTAGATATTCCAGCAAATAATAAGTTTTGGAATAGTGGCTGATGCACAAAATTCCTGGCATCTTCGGAGATCTCTAGCTGCTGCACTCCAAGAGCTTGCCAAGCATTCAGAAGAGATTGATGAAATGCAGGGAGCCGAGCTCTATCAACCTGCTTTAGGTCCATGAGGAAGAGTTCCTGGTCATAGTCTAATCCACCTGTTTGCCGAAGCAAGGTATTGGTGAGAGGATGCCAGGACACCACTTCACCATATAGTGGACGTTTTATTGCCATGAGTCGAAAAGCCATAATTCGACTAGGGATGTGCACCAAGTTTTGGCCACCAGACATTCGTTGCCTGCACAATACATCTGGCTTGAGCCAGTGGTGGCCTCCCCAGAAAAAAAATCAATCAGACTCTTCTGAATGCTTGTGATCACAGCTTGAGGAGGCTGGAGTGCGATGACTTTGTGTCATACGGTTGGAAGTATCAGGTTATTTATGATTGTTACCCACGCCTTAAGTGACAAGAACTGGAGCATTCCTTTCCACCTTGATAGTTTCTGCTTAATGTTATCTAGGAACCCATCCCAGTTCCTTCGCATGTAGCTCGTAGTTCCCAAATGGATTCCTAAGTATTTAAACCCATCCATTTTCCATAACATTCCTCCTGGAAGAGTTGGAAGAAGTGCACATGAAGAGTGTGATGAGAGTGTACCTGGTATAGCCAAAGACCTACACTCTTGTTCCAATTAACTCCAGCTGATGAGGCAAGTTCAAATTTGGCAAGACAACGGGATAGCTCACTGACATCTTTTGGGTTTTTGACCACAACACACAGGTCATCTGCATAAGCTGAAGGAACAATGTTCTGACTGTTTGACAAGGATAACCCAGACAAGGAGGTGCGAAGGAGAGCCAATGGGGGCTCAACGGAAAGTGTGTACAACATGCCTGATAGTGGACAACCTTGACGGATACCACGCTGAAAAGGAAAGGGATGACACAAACTACTATTTACTTTCAGCAGGCATGATGCATTTCTGTACAAAAGTTTTATGCAAGATATGAATTTTTCTCCAAAACCTGCTCGATGAAGAACTGCAAATAAGAACGAATGATCCACACTGTCAAAAGCTTTTTCCTGATCCAGGAGTAACAACCCAAAACCATGAGGCACGGTTTGACCGATGACAATTAAATCTCTAACCAAAAAAATACTGTCATAGATGGATCGTTCAGGTATGCAATACGTTTGGTCATTTCCAATCAGGAGAGAGATGACATTTTTAAGAGGCATTGCAAGCACTTTTGACACAATCTTATAATCAGTGTTCAGCAATGACACAGGCCACCAGTTTGTAATCTGCTGCAAATCCCTTTTCTTTGGGGGGAGACACAAAACCGCTCTCCTGCAGCTCAGGGGCAATTCACCCTGATCTCGGCTTTCAAGCAGGGTCTTCATTAGAGCAGGACCCAGAGTATTCCAAAAAGCTTTGTAAAATTCAGCAAGAAGTCCGTCAAGTCCAGGGGCTTTGCCGTCCTCAAGCAGTTTTGATGCCGCAGTGAGCTCCTCAAACGAAATGTCACATTCGAGTTGCTGTTGCTGTTCTTGAGAAAGGGATGGGAGAAGTTCAATCACCTCATTTATAATCGTTTTGTCCACAGTTCTCGGTGTAACCAGATTTGAGTAGAAATCCTGCATTGAGTGTTTAATGTCACTCTGGCAAGTCAGCATACCGTAAGAAGAGTGTAAACTGTGAATGTGCCTTGAGGTCTTGATGGCCTTCTCAAGGTTGAAGAATTCCTTATTTGGAGTCTCCAGTTGAATTCTGCTCATCCGAAGGTGAACCATTGCTTCAGCCACATGCTCTTTGACAAGTTCAGCCAATCGGGTCTTTTTTCCATCAACTGCTGAGAGTGATCACTTCCACTGGATGTTCCAGCTTCTTGTTCATATTTAAGTAGTAAGTACGTCTGCTTTGAGAGCACTTATCAACCCAGATGCATTACTGGTGGCATGTGAGCAATATTGCTGACAGAAAATCCGAATTTGGGATTTTCTGCAGTTCCACCACTGTTGAGTATTAGGATAGGAACACTTTTGTTTTTCTAACTTCTTCCATACCAGTCGGAAGGCATTTTCAAAACTGTGCATCTTGTAATAGTTTTACATTGAAAGTCCAGTATGCACTATTACAGCAATGAAAGGGTAACATACATTCCATTATAATCATATGGTGATCAGAAAAGCCAAATGGACATATGCATGTTCTCTGAACCAGATTCACCATTCCCTGGTTTACATACAATCTGTCCAGTCGGCCCATAGGTATCTGGTTATTTGAACAGCACACCCATGTATGTCAACGGATGTTTGGATTTTGCAGATGCCAAACATCCCGAAATTTAAATTTTTGCACATGTTTTGCCAAAAACCTTGCACTGGGTGGATGGGGCTCAGGAGTATTCCTGTCCAGTCGGGGGTTGAGTGTGCAGTTATAATCTCCCCCCATACAAATTAAACTAGTTAAGTCAACAGTGTTAAAAAAACCTGCTAACTTTGGAAGGAATGGAATCCTTTCAGCACTGTCGCTGGGGCAATACACATCAAGAATACAAATGTTTTGATTACTGCTAATCAATTCCACAGCAATTAAGAAGCCCTTACAAACCAGCCTTCAATAAATCTCCGAGGGTTCGATTCTAGGATGAAAAATAATTTCCACACCTGCCTTAGCATCCTCAAAGGCACTGGAGAAAAAAAGGCAACCTTTAAAAATCCTGCGCCACTCGTCCTCACAAGGTTGGTTGGTACTACAAACGAACTACAGTTGGAAGATGTCTGGGGCTCAGTGGCGATCCTGAAAAGAGCCTTCGGCACAAAGCTTTGAGAACAGAAAATTTCACAGCTTGGTCCATGAATCTGTGACGACAGTGAGTCCACAAGCTTAAATCATGGAGATAACAAGCAACAACAACAACAACAACAACACACACACACACACACACACACACACACACACACACACACACCTAGTAGGTCTCGATTTCACCTCCTGAAACCAACCCACATGCGGAGATATCAGGCAACAGGAACTTGCACGTACACACGTGTGCACGCGCTCTCTCACCTGTAATTGCAATTGCACCTGGATAAAAAGGGATGTGTATGTACACACGCGTGCGCGCGCGCACACACACACACACACACACACACACAGATGATACTTTGAGACTTGGGAGGGCTCCATTTTACTTTCTGAATCCTGAATCAAATCGATGTGAGATTGAAAGCACGTGTACTTTTTTTTTCTGAAATGAACAACCAAGCAGCTTGGAGAGCGTTCGCCAAGTGGCTTCAGCATTCAAGCAAGCACTCCAACAAAACGGTCAATATAAAACATATCCCTTGGCATGCAATTGGCAATCAACGAACCGTCATATTCAACATACACCTCCCAGAGAAGCCCGAAATGTCACATATGTCCGAAATGGACAAATGAACTTTCCTCAGTCGGAACTGCTTGTAATTTCGATTGTTTTTTTAAACTATGTATCAATGTCAAAGTGAGAGGTGGATTACAAATATATATAATACTTTTTTTTCTTATGAATGTTTTATGTACATATCCTCACATCAGTTTATTTCAGTCAACTGCGAGACAAAGGCCTCTTCAACTTATATTGAGGCATGCTTGACACTGCACCATTGTCCTGCCTACCATGTGCAGGTTGGTAGGAGCGAGTAGCCATGGAAATTTTACCAACACGACTCCTGTTCCTATGTATCAGAAAATAGGAAAAAAAAACCATTGAGGAACTAAAAGTTCCCCACCTATGTCATCATAGGTTACATGCATGGTTTGGCAGCCATATTGGATTTACCCTAAAACTCTTAAAATCTTCTTCGCTGGAACGGCTGGACAGATCCGGGAGAAACGTCACACACATGTTCCCCAAGTCTTTGAGATAACAGGTTGTACACGAATAATTGATAGGTCACATGGTTTGGCAGCCATATTGGAATGAAGGAAAATATGTTTTAAATTCTCTCTTGAAGCGCTGTATCAATCGACGTGAAAATTCAAAATTATGATCTCGCAGTGATGGAGAATACATGTTTTAAATTTCAACCTGATCGGACGCATGTTCTGGCAGCCATAATTATTTAATTTTTTGAATGTGCGTTTTTTTTATTTTTTATTTTATTTAAATAAGGCTCACTTGGCTGTGTCTGAATGGGATCGTGGGTAAAGGAGTAGCAGTTGAAACCCGAGTCCTATTTTATTTGTTCTTCCATTTGATTTGAATGAATTTTTTTTTAATCCCATTCTGAATTCAATTGAATAATAATTTTAAAAACGTCATGGGTCAGGGTCAGGTGTCTGATCAAAGTGGGGTTGCATCAAAGTGGGATGTCTTGGTACCCAGTCATCACTGCCAGCAGTTACAAAGTGGCAGTTCTCATGTTAAGAGCATACATTGAAAACCGTTCAACGGAGGAAATTGAAACTTCACCACATGTTATAAGACCATTTGATATAGCACATATTGAGTGTAAATAGAAAGCCGTTCAACAGAGGAAATTGAAACTTTACCACATGTTACATGACCATTTGATATAGCATATATTGAGTGTCAATAGAAAGTCGTTCAACAGAGGAAATTGAAACTTTACCACATGTTACATGACAATTTAATATTGCGCATATTGAGTGTACATAGAAACCGTTCAACGGAGGAAATTGAAACTTTCCCAAATGTTACATGACCATTTGATATAGCACATATCGAGTGTGCATTGAAAAGTGTTCAGTGGAGGAAATTGAAACTTTACCACATGTTACATGACCATTTGATATAGCACATATTGAGTATGCATCGAAAACCATTCAACGGAGGAAATTGAAACTTTACCTCATGTTACATGACAATTTAATATTGCGCATATTGATTGTACATAGAAACCGTTCAACGGAGGAAATTGAAACTTTCCCAAATGTTACATGACCATTTGATATATCACACATTGAGTGTACATGGAAAACCGTTCAACAGAGGAAATTGAAACTTTACCACATGTTATATGACCGTTTGATGGAGCGCATATTGAGTGTACATCGAAAACCGCTCAACAGAGGAAATTGAAACTTCACCACATGTTACATAACCATTTGATATTTCATATATTGAATGTACATAGAAAACCGTTCAACGGAGGGAATTGAAACTTCACCACATGTTGCATGACCATTTGATATTGCATATATTGAGTATACAGAGAAAACCATTCAACGGAGGAAATTGAAACTTCACCACATGTTACATGACCATTTAATGTAGCACACACGCATTGAGTGTACATAGAAAACCATTCAACAGAGGATTTTGAAACTTTATCACATTGTACATGACCATTTGATATTGCACATATTGAGGGCACATAGAAAACCTTTCAACAGAGGAAATTGAAACTTTACCGCATGTTACATGACCATTTGATAGAACACATATTGAGTTGTTGTTGTTCGTCTTTCGGCTGCTCCCGTTAGGGGTCGCCACAGCGGATCATCCGTTATGATCCGCATACTGATTTGGCACAGGTTTTACGCCGGATGCCCTTCCTGACGCAACCCTGGTCGCCTCTTTCGACACAGGGATAAGGATTGGGTTTCGCCATGATTCCGGGCTGCCCTCCACCCTCTCAATGCACGGCCCAGTTCAGAGCTCCCGTCTTCAAGCGATCCTCCAACCCAAGCCTCCGAGTAGCCGGATTACAGGCGCACGCCACTACGCCCGGTTAGAACACATATTGAGTGTACATAGAAAATCTTTCAATGAAGGAAATTGAAACTTTATCACATGTTACATGACCATTTGATATCACACATATTGAGTGTACATAGAAAACCATTCGGTAGAGGAATTGAAACTTTACCACATGGTGCATGACCATTTGATATTGCATGTGTTACTTGGATGATGCATACCCACTCAGAAATTGCATGGTGAGAATTAAACAAAGCCTAATTCCCAGAAACAATGTCACTTCCTCGTGTTGAGAAACTTGAATCATTGTAATCGCTTTAGCCTTTATTGTGCTCAGCTGGGGAAAAGGCGAAGAAGAAGAAGAAGTACAATTTTGCATTTTAACGATCTCCCAATTTATACTTTCGAGATATATTCTGGCGTCTTTGTCAGCCTTGGTCGTTATGAAAACACTCAAGAACGAGAATAAAAGCGATGTCTGCTGGTTTGATAGCTCATTTGGTGGAGAAGTCTCCCTTTTGATGTCTACATGAACTTGAGTTATTTACGGAAAGCAATTCAAAATATTCCATTCAAAAACACGACTTGATGGTTTGCAGTTCATCCACCTTTGCTGACCTCCGTTTTATGTATTTATTGTCTATTATTACTACCATTATGCCCCCCTTTGCCATTCTATCTCTTTGATAGGAAAGGCATTTGTTTTTGATTGCTATTTAATAATGTCATGATGCTTCAAATGCATTTGGCTTGTTTTGCATCAGTACGAAAGATTCAAGTTTTGCTGATGAAGAATTTTGTTCAAAACACCAAACAAGTGACTGATTTCCTTGAAAATTTTAGCAAACCCATGTGATCTTAACACATTGTCAATTCGGTTTTTTCAGCAGTTATATACTCTTACCTTACCTCCAAGTATCAAATACCAAACTAAAGCATGGGTCATGCTGGGGGTAGTGTGGTGATCGCACAATATCCTCACACGACCATCTCTGTTTCCCCAAATTGAGGTCGAAACTTGAGCTTCTTTGTCCTTTCTAGGCCTTTGACGCCAGTGTACGTCAGTGTGCATGAAACATTAGCTGCTTCTCCTTGTGTGTGCTGTCGACGCCTGCGTAACCGAATCCGCAAACCCCTCCTCTCCTGCCAATCCTCCCCCGACACCCCACCCTCCTTCTCTCCCACCCTGGCCAATCTTCCATGGGCAAATATCACATTTTTTGCAGTTTGTTTCCACTGCACGAAGAGTGGTGGAGGTGATTTAGTTATATTCAAATGACAAAAGGGGGGTTTGGCACATACCAGGAACTAAATAAGGTAAAACTAATTTAACACAGGTTGTTTTCACCATGACTCCATGAGGTGTGTATGTATATATATATATATATATATATATATATATATATATATATATATATATATATATATATATATATATATATATATATATATATATGTGTGCATGTGGTTGTGCATAAAGTTATATAAAGTTATTTTGTATGCAATCGAGGTGAAGTCATCATACAACATGCATACGACGTGGAAATGTCATCAACAAGAGAGTGGTTTCCTTTCCATGACAAAAGCAATTTTATTTTACACATAGCTGCAAATTGGTGCATTGATTGTTTGTCATATATGACCAGAAAAGCATCTCAGGATTTTATTACTCATTTTTATATATATATATGTGTGTGTGTGTGTGTGTGTGTGTGTGTGTGTGTGTGTGTGTGTGTGTGTGTGTGTGTGTGTGTGTGTGTGTGTGTGTGTGTGTATGTGTGTGTGTGTATGTATATATATATATATATATATATATATATATATATATATATATATATATATATATATATATATATATATATATATATATATATACATACATACATATACATATATATATATACATATATATGTATATACGGAGAGACAAGATCAGTCTAAAGTTTAAGAACACCCCCATTTTTCCAGTTTTTACTGAAATTTAAGCAATTTATTGTTTCAATGTACTCAGAAATTAAAGCATAGAACAAATAAACAATTGCAGATAAAAAAAGAAATCATGGAATCGTTTTGTTGAACAAAATTTTATCTAAATTTTTGACTTATCAAAGTCGCCACCTTTTGCTGATATAGCAGCCGAACATACTCGTGGCATTCTTTCCACAATGGAATTCAAATATTGTTTGGAAAGTTCTTCCCAACACTGTTGCAGAAGTTCCCACAAATGTGTTGCACTTGTAGGTTGCTTTGCTTTCACCCTTCTGTCCAGTTCATCCCAAACCAGCTCGATGGGGTTTAAGTCTGGAGACTGTGCTGGCCATTCCATGATTTGAAGCCTACCATCTTGTTCTTTTCTTCTCAGGTAGTTCTGACATAGCCTGGAGGTATGTTTTGGGTTGTTAACTTGCTGTAGGATGAACCCCTGACCAACTAGGCGTAGACCAGAGGGTATTGCATGGCCTGCAAAATGCTGAGGTCACCCTTTTTATTCAGGGTGCCAGTCACTCTGTGCAAGTCGCCAACTCTGGATCCAGCAAAAACCCCAGGTCATCATGCTTCCTCCTCCATGTTTTACAGTTGGTGTCACACACTGAGGAACCATCCTTTCGCCTACTTGATGGCATACAAAAACCCTGCATGGTGAACCGAAGATTTCGAACTTTGATTCATCTGTCCATAAGACCTTCCAGTTTTCAGTCGTCCACGAGTGGTGCTTCATGGCCCAGGCAAGCCTCTTTTTCTTATTTTGCGATCTTAGCATTGGCTTTCTTACTGTCACTTGACCTGTCAAATCTGCAGCTTGAAGTCTTCTCTTCACAGTTGAAACTGACACTTCCTTACTTCGACCAGTGTTAAGCTGTGCTTGAAGCTGCTCTCCTCTGAGCCGCCTATCACGCAAGCTGTTGACTCTCAGAAACTTGTCTTCTGATTGTGTTGTGGCTTTGGGTCTGCCAGACCTCTTCCTGTCAGAATTTCCTCCAGTTTCCAAGTGCCTTTTGATGATGTGGGAAACTGTACTCACTGACACCTTGGCTTACTTTGCAATTTCTCTAATCTAAAGGAAAGACCTTCACTTTTCAGGGTTATAATGATCTGTCTGTCTTCCTTTTTTAATTGTCCTTTTCTCGCCATTATGATAGCAATATACTACTTCCTGCAGTGCAATATTGTCCAAATAACGCTTCAGAGGGTGTAGCAACCCAGTCTGTTCCAACACTACTTTTATCCAGACAGAGAGTTTGTAACTAATCAACAAAAGTTGGGACACCTGTAGGAATTGTTACATCAACTTTCAAGGCTTAATTTATTTCCAATGCTGCAGAACAGCTGTAGTTGCCAACCCATTACTTATTCCCTGAAAAGGGTGTGTGATTTTTTTAACAACTCTGAAATTTACATGATTTTTCAGTTTTTGGAAATGTCAACTTTGTTTTGTTAACCTCTGGCAGTTTACCGCTTCGCTTTGTA
>NC_140962.1:14764807-14769807 GCF_056783735.1 Eptatretus burgeri | reverse complement strand
TGACAACAATATCCCAAGCACTCCACAAATCTGACCTGTATGATAGGGTGGCAAGAAGGAAACCATTACTCAAAAAAGCCCACCTTGAGTCCTATTTGAGGTATGTAGAAAAACCACTCTGGAGATTCTGAAGCCATGTGGCGAAACGTTTTGTGGTCTGATGAAACCAAGGTCAAACTTTTTGGCCTAAATGCAAAATATTATGTTTGGCAGAAATCCAACACAGCAAATCACCCACAAAACACCATCCCTACTGTGAAGCGTAGTGGTGGCTGCATCATGCTATGGGGATGTTTCTCATCAGCAGGGTCTGGGGCACTTTTCAGCATAGAAAGGAAAATGGATGGAGCAAAAATACAGAAAAATCCCAGAGGAAAACCTGCTGCCATCTGGAAGAAAGCTGAAATTAGGACAGAAGTTCACCTTTCAGCATAGCAATGACATGAAGCACACAGCTAAAACTATACCGGAGTGGCTAAGGAACAAAAATATATATGTCCTTGAGTGGCCCCTCAGAGCGCTGACCTAAATGCAATCTAAAATCTGTGGCATGACTTGAACGTTGCTGTCCATCAATGCTTCCACACACCTTGACTGAGCTTGAACAGGTTTGCACATAAGAATGGGCAAATATTGCCAAAGCAAGGTGTGCAATGTTGGTAGATACATATCTTCCAACAGACACAGCTGGAATTGCTGTCAAAGGTTCTTCCACCAGGTATTAACTCAGGGGGTAGACACTTATCCAACCAAGATATTCCAGTTTTGTATTTTTTTTTTGAAATTTGTAGAATTTATTTTTCACTTGGAAGTTGTTGGTTATAGTGTGTAAGTAAAGGTGGAAAAAGTTTGAGTTAATGCAATTTAATTCCAGGTTATAAGGCAACAAAAGGTGAAAATTTTGAAAAGTGGTGGAGACTTTCAATATTTGAAATATATATATATATATATATATATATATATATATATACATATACATATATATATATATATATATATATATATATATATATATATATATATATGCAGGGGTCGCCGTGGAATTATAATGCAGAGTTATAACTTTTTTCATTTCTTCGTTCGCCGTAGCAATTCGACATGCCGAAGAAAAAAAACTGGTAAAAAAAAAATTATAATAAAAAATGAACCCACTCGTTACCGTCCGTCTGGTCGCACGTTCGCCTTAGGGCCCCCCTGCGGTCGCCTTGCGGGCACCTTGAGGCTACCTTGCCTCTGCCTTGAAAATTCTATGGCCGCTGCAGGGCCCCCTTAAGGTCACCGTGCGACATAAAATCAAAGACTGTATGGCAACCCCACGTTGTCGGTCTCTGCAATTTCTAAATATGCCGTGCGGCTCCCCGAAAAATAAAAACATATGTGACTGCAACATTGTGTGACCATGGAAATACTGCGGCCGCCGTATAATTGCAAGTGGCCGTAGATTTTGGAGACCCCACGCCGCCGTGGCAAATGTGACTTAGGCCTAAACGACCTCTGGCCTGCTCAAAACCTTCTGGAACAAACTTGACTTTGTACCGCAATTGGATAGCCAGATTTTTGTTCAGCTTTTACGGCGATATGGACTTACCAATAATGTTATCCTTTGTTACACATTTGTCATTTATGTTAAGTTATGTTATCACAAAAATAACAAGACCGTATTTTAAAGGTTGTGCAGCTGGAGCATTTTGTTTCTTTCCTGACGAATTGACTGATAGCATAACGATTGTTACTCTGCTTTCAACCCCCAGCATTCACATTAAAGTATATTTTCGGCAAATTCAGCATGTGGGATATCAGAAGTAAAGTCTTTTTGCACATATAATCAAAACCAGTCTCAATCAAAAACGTTTGTGTTCATATAAAACTCTTGGTAAATCTATGTAGTTTTTAATATTACACTGAAGACAAAGATTTATTCCCATCACAGTGAATAAAATTTTATCTGCACACTTTAATTTTAGGACAATCGTGGTTTTCGCTATAAATAGTATATATCTACAATTATATACACCTCAAAACATGTTGGTGGTATTCTATGGATAGTTTAGGAATTCTGCGATAGCTCCTGAAGATAAGACCCTTAAATGTAGCATATTACTGTGGAACAGCCCATATATATATATGTATATACATATATATATATATATATATATATATATATATATATATATATATATATATATATATATATATATATATATATATATATATATATATATATATATATATACATATATATATATATATATATATATATATATATATATATATATATTGTTGTGGTTGACGAAAATCGCAAACCACCATTCAGGTCCCTTAGGTGAGATATCTCTGTAAGTATATGTGTAGTTAGGCCCAAACCCGTTGTTTAGAGGGAATAAATGTCATTCATGCGGGCTGCGACCCTTCCAGATAGCCGTTTTTCTTTTACTATCTTTATTTTGGACCAGCCGCCATTACTACCACCACCAACCACGTCTCAACAGCCATCACACAACAACCACCAACCACAATGCCGCTTCACAACAACAGCCACGACCTTTACCGTCACAACTCGCCACCATCGCATCACCACCATTCTTGCGCCACTTGTGGGCACCGATACTGGACTCGTGCAGGGCGCGCACCGAGCAGCGTGTTCAGAAACATCACAGACTTTCCGAAGAAAACGGATCAAAAATGACTCACGCCCACTTCTGTTCCGTCCTATCGGTGAGCGTTGGGCGATTTGGCCCCGCCTCCAGGGTGTTGGAGTGTGGTCGCTATATGCAAATTCATGGATCAAAAAGCATTCACGCCCACTTTTCCTCGGTCCAATGGGGAGCCAGTTTGAGGTGAAGGGTCGGAGGTAAAGGGTCAAAGGTGAAGGGGCGAAGCCACGGGGCATATAAGGGGCCGCGTTCGTCAGTCGAGTCGGTTGGCAGTCGGTGGAGTTGGGAAAAGAAGTTAAGAGTTCGGAGTTGAGTCGGGGGAGTTGGGAAGAAGAAGCGGCAGTTGGGAGTTCGCGGAGGCAGTGAAGAGTTGGGACGAGTCAAGAGAGGAGACGGAGAGGGCGATCGGACGAAGCTGTGGAGAGGCGGCGGCGGCGAAGGCGGTTGAGGGGGTGCTCGCGTCGGATTCGGGGAACTGCGGAGGGAGAGGCCGGCGGCGCGACCGAGGTCGTGGTGGAGACGCTCATCACGGGACCCGAGACAGGGAGATATCCTCCATCCCCCGAGCATCAACAACCCCCTCCTGTTTCCCCCCGCGCTGAGATAGTGCGACAAGGGGGCCCCTTTCCCACCCCCTACCAGACACTGTCCGCGAGGCCCGCGGAGTTGGGGCGCCACCGCCACTTTGCGTCTCATCATCAGACGGGTAGGCCCGACGCGGTCTCGGTCCCAGGCCCGCCTCATCCTTGAGGGTGGTTCCTTTTCTTTTGCTTTGGGTATATGTGTTGGCGGCGCCATCTGTGAAGTAAAATTGTATAAGTGTTGCCGTGTGCTCGGTAGTCGGATAGCTCTGCATTGTCTTCTTCTTTTATATTTGCTTTTTGTGTAATATTGTGTGTTTCTTCTCCTTTTACATTTGCTTTTGGTGTAATTGTATATGTGTGCTTTCCGTGTGCCATCGCGAAATAAATGTGAATTATGTTGAACTGTTTTCCCGTTTCGCTTCGTCTTTTCTTTCATTGAATCTCCATCTTACTTCACGTAAAGGGTTGGTAGTGGGCTGAATACGCCTGATAATTAATCGAACCGTCGAGGCCGACGATAACACCGCTCGGTTATCCCGATAGTACGGAACGGGTCGCTTAAAGTGGCCCGTGTCCGAAGTCGACCTGCGGCGAGGTGCGATCGCCCGGTCTACCCTCTGTGTGGGTACTGAGGTAGGTCGAATTTGGCGAGCAACCCTATCCCACGCGGGGGGCCGATTGGCACGATCATGGTGAGGCCGAAAGGTCCACCCGTGACTAGTTCCCGGCGTTAGTCCGAGAGGGTCACGACTGGATTGTCCGTCCGGTGGGCGACGTGCCGCGATTCGAGTTACGTGGCCGTTCGCACGCCGGCGGGCGCGAATCCGCAACAATATGTAGATATATATGTATAATGTATATATATACATATACATGTTTGTGTGTAGATATCCATATATATATATATATATATATATATATATATATATATATATATATATATATATATATATATATATATATATATATATTGTAACGTCCACGGGACTTGAACAGTCCCGCCAACGTAGAATGAGCCGAAACGATGGAGGCGGTTTATTTATTTATAACCCAAACATTGCGGTTCTAATCGCTCTACCGCAAACGGGACGAGGAAGGTGGCACAAGTCACTTTTCACTGAGTTGATGATGTTTATTTGTTTTTATTATTACCAGAAATAACAAGACTCGGCAAGAAGAGGGATCCGGGGCGATTCGACGGGATGGTGTGGGATCGGGCGTGGGGAAAAACACAGACAATTCCAATGAATATAGAGATCTCAAACCTTCGAAGGCACCAAGCACACACACACACACACACACACACACACACACACACACACACACACACACACACACACACACACACACACACACACACACACACAGTAGCTATTTCTGGTGGTCAGGCTGGACCGTGGTGTGGACGCAACTGTCCCTGGATCGGCGTCGGACGAGCTGGCCTTGCTCTCGTCAGGGGGGCAGGAGAAACCGTGGTGCTGTCGACCTCCTGGTCTTGGCCCAAGTCCGCTCACAGCCGCCAGGGAACCAGTTCTGGCGCCAAGTTGCGAGCAGGAGAGGGAGGCAGGTCCGCCTGCCGTTCGACCCCGTACTCCGAGTCAGCAGAACCCCAGAGCCAACCAAGGTGAGACACGAGGCTCAGCAAGGCTCCAAGACACGACCAAGAACACGATCGAATCAGCACAACAACAAGGACGCTCTCCGCGCAGCAGCCTCGACACCAAAAAAACACGATCTTTTTGGATGTGATCTTCTTCCTCTT
>NC_140962.1:14724807-14762307 GCF_056783735.1 Eptatretus burgeri | reverse complement strand
TATATATATATATATATAGTGGCGAGAACAAGTATTTGATACACTGCCAATTTTGCAGGTTTTCCCACTTACAAAGCACGTAGAGGTCTGTAATTTTTTTATCATAGGTACACTTCAACTGTGAAAGACGGAATCTCAAACAAAAATCCTGAAAATCACATTGTATGATTTTTAAATAATTAATTTGCATTTTATTGCTTGAAATAAGTATTTGATACATCAGAAAAACAGAACTTAATATTTGGTACAGAAACCTTTGTTTGAAAGTGCAGAGATCAGACGTTTCCTATAGTTCTTAACCAGGTTTGCACAGACTGCAGCAGGGATTTTGGCCCACTCCTCCATACAGATCTTCTCCAGATCCTTCAGCTTTCGGGGCTGTCGCTGGGCAACACAGACTTTCAGCTCCCTCCAAAGATTTTCGATTGGGTTCAGGTCTGGAGACTGGCTAGGCCACTCCAGGACCTTGAGATGCTTCTTACGGAGCCACTCCTTAGTTGCCCTGGCTGTGTGTTTCGGGTCGTTGTCATGCTGGAAGACCCAGCCACGCCCCATCTTCAATGCTCTTGTTGATCGAAGGAGGTTGTTGGCCAAGATCTCACGATACATGGCCCCATCCATCCTCCCCTCAATAAGGTGCACTCGTCCTGTCCCCTTTGCAGAAAAGCATCCCCAAAGAATGATGTTTCCACCTCCATGCTTCACGGTTGGGATGGTGTTATTGGGGTTGTACTCATCGTTCTTCTTCCTCCAAACACGGCGAGTGGAGTTTAAACCAAAAAGCGCTATTTTGGTCTCATCAGACCACATGACCTTCTCCCATTCCTCCTCTGGATCATCCAGATGGTCATTGGCAAACTTCAGATGGGCCTGGACATGCGCTGGATTGAGCAGAGGGACCTTGCGTGCGCTGCAGGATTTTAATCCATGATGGCGTAGTGTTTTACTTATGGTTTTCTTTGATACTGTGGTCCCAGCTCTCTTCAGGTCATTGACCAGGTCCTGCTTGTAGTTCTGGGCTGATCCCTCACCTTTCTCATGATCATTGAGGTGATATCTTGCATGGAGCCCCAGACCAAGGGAGATTGACTGTTATCTTGAACTTCTTCCATTTTCAAATAATTGTGCCAACAGTTGTTGCCTTCTCACCAAGCTGCTTGCCTATTGTCCTGTAGACCATCCCAGCCTTGTGCAAGTCCACAATTTTGTCCCTGATGTCCTTCGACAGCTCTCTAGTCTTGCCCATTGTGGAGAGGTTGAAGTCTGATTGATTGAGTGTGGACAGCTGTCTTTTATTCAGATAACGAGTTCAAACAGGTGCAGTTAATACAGGTAATGAGTAGAGAATGGGAGGGCTTCTTAAAGACAAAACTAACAGGTCTGTGAGAGCCGGAATTCTTACTGATTGGTCGGTGATCAAATACTTATTTCATGCAATAAAATGCAAATTAATTATTTAAAAATCATACAATGTGATTTTCAGGATTTTTGTTTTAGATTCAGTCTTTCACAGTTGAAGTGTACCTATGATAAAAATTACAGACCTCTACGTGCTTTGAAAGTGGGAAAACCTGCAACATCGGCAGTGTATCAAATACTTGTTCTCCCCACTGTATACTGTATGTGTATCTGTAATTGGTATTTCACTGCTTTTTGAAAACAACCTGCCACAAGGAGAAATAAAGTATATTGGAGACAAATATTATAAATATGTACAGAAGATCTACATATAATAGCAAATTATTTGTATTACTCATCATAAAAACAAGCATCCTCTTACATTAGTAAATGTCGCAATCAACAAAAAATACCCCCTACCCTCAGCAATAGCTCATTTTTTTCTGGCCAACCCTTTATATATGTATATACCCCTCTGCCCTGTCCCCTTTAGCTCTGCCCTCCTTCTCTTGAAGCAGCTCAGCCTTGCATATCAATTCTGTTTTCCTGATTCCCCATCATAAATGCAACATGATGTAAGGCCATTAACTAGTACAATGGTATTGAGAACATTCAGAGTTCTGTGATAAACAAAAACCGAGCTGCACAGTATTCTAAAATAAGCTTTTCACAACTGTTCTCAGAAACCCAGAAACATTATGTTAAGTGTGCTGTCTCAAAAGCTGCCCACTTTTAAAGGGGGAAACATCAGCAGTCCCAATTAGGGAAAGGCAATTTGTTTTTATAAGCATTACAAACAATCTAGCATCTTATTTGGTTATGAATAAACGGTTTCCAATTCGAGTCATAACTTATCAAATTCGCCTGCAATCATGTATACTGCTACATTTGTGTTAATTGAGATTTTTGGAGTGGTCAAACATGATATTTAACTAAAAGCGATGGTGTCCACAAAATGGAGTCAACAAAATCAATCAAAAATTAAATTGCAGCGAATGATCAGATCTGTGATAACTTGCAGAAATGCCAACAACTTGGTGTCATTTATGCATTTGCGAAAGCTAGACGAGGACATCAGAGTGCAGCTCTTGTCAATGTGATGAGCAGGAGCGTCACCTAGTGGGCATAAACCTCATTACAAATGTGTGCAGTGGAAGTGTGGAACCATTTGTTTCGTTCAAATTTTTACATTTTACTGAGAAATTATAAATATATTTAGCTTTGTTTTTAAACCACCTAATTATCTTTGTTTATAGCAGCTCAAACTGTAGATAAAATGTTCCTTTTATAAAGCATGCCAATCAATGGCATGACTTGAAGATTGACTGAGCTTGAAATTTTTTAGAAGTGAAAATGCAGAAAAATCCTTGAGGAAAACCTGCTGCCCTCTGCAAGAAAGCTGGAATTGGGACAGAAGTTCATCTTTCAGTATAACAACGACCTGAAGCACACAGTCAAAGCTACACTGGAGTGGGTAAGTGTCCACCCCCTTATAATAGCAATTGTAAATTCGCTCAGGAGTAACCATTCACATTCAAAATCACACCAATTTAATTGGCCTCCACCTGTGTTAAACTGTTGTGATTCTCATTATTTCAGAATAAAATCAGTATTTTACTGAGAAATTATTGATAAATTTCGCTTTCTCTTTCTACCACCAAATTATTATCTTTGCTTATAGCAGCTTAGAAATCAGCATTTATCAGCATTTTTCACTTTTCTGCAGTCAGTAATCACACTGACTCCAGGAACCTCACTCATATTATCGAATGGCTGTTCACTTCTGTGTTATGAACTGGTGAACAGGTTCACAATTTATATAACAGTTTCAGACAGCAAGAGCAAATGAGCCACAAGCAAAGACAATTAAAAACTAGTGTTGCGATTGGAGATCACTGATAGTTCCCAGTATAAGGAACTCGTAATATTAGCCCAATTGGTAGCACTTGAAATTCTGCCTCATAATGAAAAAAACTTTTTTCCCCCAAAAAAGTGGGACACCATGGAGACCAAGACTAAAAACACTCAATGCCTGCCACCAGGTACCATAATAACAAAAAATTCAACATTGGAGAAATTAAATAAATAACTTAAAATAGGAAAATATTTAAATAATTGAAAAATTTAAGAAAGTAAAAAAAAAAAATTATAAAAATTGAAAATTAAATAATTTAAAATAGGAAAAAACAAATTGAAAAAACAAAGAAAAATTTGAATATTGACTAAATAAATATTTAAATAATCGAAAATTGAAAAAAAAAAGCAGAAAATTGGAAAAAAAATGAATAATTGAAAATTAAATCATTAAAAATTAGAAAAAATAATTGAAAATTGAAAAAAAAAAATTGAATATTGAATAAATAAATAATCAAATAAAGGAATAATTAAATAAATAATTTAAGGAAAATTGGAAAAAATTAATGGAAAAATTGAAAATAAAATTGAAAATTAAATAGTTAATAATTATTGGGCGAAAAATATAAAATTAAAAAAATAAAATTTGGAAGAAATAAAATTGGAATTTCTTTTTGAATAATTATGAAAATTTAATGTTTGAAAATTGGGGGAAAAAATTGAATAAAAGAAAAATTAAATAAACATTAAAAATTAAAAAGTTGGAAAATTATTTCAAAAAGTGGGATACCATGGACACCAAGATGAAACACTTCATGCCTCCATTCGGGAACCATAACTATGTCATTCTAAAAGTTCCTTTTGATTGAGCCCCAAAACCTTAAACTTCAGCCCACTTCAGTCCAGATATTATGACGTACGCAGGAGAGAGGGTCAAAGTTATGCCCTTTTTGTGTACATAATATATGGATGGCCCACACCATAATCTTGCTCTCATCTGCAATCATCTTGACTGCCCATAAAAAGGTGGCCGCATAAGACAGGTTTTAAAGTATTATTAAAGATACCTGTACTTGCATGAGCTTTTGTACTAGAGACAGGTAGTCACATAAACCATGTTACTGGAGCCGTATATCATGGAACGTTTCTTGTGCATTTCTGTCCCGATAAAATGAAAACCGAGCGGTTCTGTAAATACCGATAATATTGTGCAGATATGCAGTATAACCATTCGAACATCTGTCTGTATATTGGCCAAGGTTGTTTTTTTGCCCTCTTGCAATGCGTTGTAGCATTGACATCCCTCCGTTGTTTTGGAGACATCCGTTTTCACGACAGAATGGTGGAGAGGGAGCACACTTGGCTTTCAGCTGTCTAGTCTTGGTTCGATTCCCGACCCGATTTTAAACCGTTGAATTGGTGCTTCGTGAGCAGGGTGTTTCATTACATAGTGACTCTCCCTCAGATGGACCTAAAGCTGGATGTCCAGTTTGCTTGCAATTAGCTGGTGGACATGAGAGAGGCCATGGTGTCTTTTGCGAAGAGTGGGCGCATTATCGCCAGCACCCTGAACTAATTCCATTATATTCCGGCCCTTGGCTAAACACCGACAGTCGACAAGGGACCGTTGATGAAAGGTCACTCCGCCACCAATATAATTGGTTCCCAGAGATGCCCAGCCCAATGTGGGGCACGGAAAGCATGGGAAGATTTGTGTTGTAATTGAGGTGGCCCTTATTTCGGCATTGCCTTGTTTTGGGAGCGCTTGGGGGCGTCGTTGTTCTGCTTATGTATCTCTGTCGAGGTATAGCTTTTAATCATCACTGATATACTCAATGCTCATCACGTCTCTCACCTTGAAATTGAGATGGTTTATTTAACGGTTTACTAAGAACTGTTCACCACAACAGAGGTTTTTTTAGGGTTTGAAAGATTATACGAGTATATGCCTGGTGTTGGCTTAATGGTTTTTGGGTGGTGGGCTTGGGATCCTCATGAGGATCCCAGTGAAGATCCTAGGATCCTCAGTTCAAATCCCACTTGCTGTTGAATTAATACCAGGTGGGGTTGTCTCTGCCTGTCATCCTTCCGAGGTTAGCAAAATGAGTGCCAGCTTGCTGGTGTTCTGTGTCGGAGTGGCGATCCGTCGAGGATTGTGCCCAACAGCCCCGGAGACTGTTTCGGCAGCACCAATGCTCTGCACAGAGTATGGTCCCAGTGGATGGATTCAAGGCAGTCACATTTCTTGGATATTGATTGTTGCCAAAAAGGATAAAAATTAAGACATTACACAAACACCTTAAATTTAATAAATGAGTGCTTTTCAGCCTCGCACGTTCCCGAAAGTGGTGTGTGTGTATGTGTGTGTGTGTGTGTGTGTGTGTGTGTGTGTGTGTGTGTGTGTGTGTGTGTGTGTGTGTGTGTGTGTGTGTGTGTGTGTGTGTATTTTCTTTCAAGTCCGTACACAATCCTACTTTAATATGGCACCCGAAGTGTATGTGTTGGGGTCGCCAAGACAAGTACCGTGGCGAGGCTCTGATTTAGTTATTATAGATGCTTTGTCTTGTGGACCATCTAGCATTATGAGTGTGTATCTGAAAGCAGTAAAATTATCGGTACAATATTTGGCAATGCATATTTTACACAATTTTTTTAAGACGTGGAAGTGATTTCATTGACCTGAAATAGTAATTACTAGCAGAGTACCCACCTTCTGGAGGGTCGAGTTTGCGCATTACTCGCTGAAAAAAAGTCCAGTATGGTCTGTGTTTTTCAAGAAGACTACAGACGTTTGTGTGGTGTGTGCCTTAAAGGTTATAGATGGTCTAAAGGTCTAAAGGGTATGTTCCAATAGTCGTTAGAGTCGAAGGAGTTGAAAGGAGCTAAACTCTCAATGATGTAAAAAGGTCGATGTGGTCGAAGTGTTCAAGGATCCAAGCTGCCGAACATCTCTGAAAGGTGTAAGGGGTCTCACTGATGAAAGGTCGAACGGGACTTAAGGGGTGTAAAGGTCAAAATAGTCTGTGGCGTAGAAAGGTTCTCACGGTCTAAAGGGTATAAAATCTCGAAGGGTGAAGGTGTCTAAAGTGTCTAAGGGGTCTTAAGGGTATTAAAGGTTCTTGAAGGTCTTAGGGAATCTTGACAGTCTTAAGGATCTTGGGGGTCTTGAGGGTCAATTGGTTGCCTTAAGGGGTTTTAAATGTATTGGAGGTCTTTAGGATATTAAGAGTCTTGGAGGTCTTAGGGGTGTAAAGGGTCTTTAAGGTCTTGTGGGACTTAGAAGGTCTTTAGGGATTTGGCGGTCTTAAGGATCTTGGGGGTCTTAATGGTATTGGGGTCTTGAGGGTCTTATGGGTCTCAGGGGTCTTAAGGGTCTTGGGTGTCTTAAGTGTCTGATGGGTCTTAGGGATCTTAAAGGGTCTTGGGTGTCTAAAGGGTCTTCAGGGTCTTGGGAGATTTAGGGGGTCTTAAGGTTCTTGGGGGTCTTCGGGCTCTTGCGGTCTTAAGGGTCTTGGTGGTCTAAAGGGTATTGGGGTTGAAAGGGTATTGAGGGTCTTAATGGTCCAAAGAGTCTTAAGGAGTCTTAACGTTCTAAATGGTCTTAAGATCTTCATGTCGAGTGTTCTAAAGGTATATAGAGGGGTCTGGAACTCACACGCAAGTGACACACACATGACTCCTTTCATATTTCGGTTACAGTACATACATAGTAATTTACATACATTTGTGTGAAGTGTGAACACCAATCAGCCAAAAAACATGCTGTGAATCCACTTGCAAATGGCGTTCAGAGATCACAGGTGAGTTCAGGGTGTGCATTTGCCAAGTGTGCAGTGAACGATGTCGTGCCGTTGCTGGTTATGGTCCCATCACTGCATGAGAAATCCAATACCGTTTGATAACAGATCCCCTCAAGCGTTGTTGATGTGGATTAACCAATTACACGTCCACACAGGTGGGCATCTAATGGGCATTAATACTAACAACACGTGCGGTGTTTCGTTTGATTGACACAATAAGTCTCAGTAGACCAGGGAGAAACATCGTAAAAAGCAATTATGAAGAGATACAACAATAGTCCATGTAAAATGTCCTGTTATAGCAGGAAATGATATGTAATATCGGCTGTTATAGCAGGAAATGATGTCATATCGGTTGTTATTGCAGGAAATGATGTCATATTGGTTGTTATAGCAGGAAATGATGTCATATCGGTTGTTAGAGCAGGAAATGATGTCATATCGGCTGTTATCGCAGGAAATGATGTCATATCGGTTGTTATAGCAGGAAATGATGTCATATCGGTTGGTATCGCAGGAAATGATGTCATATCGGCTGTTATAGCAGGAAATGATGTCATATAGGCTGTTAGAGCAGGAAATGGTTCAGCATTTTGGCTGTTATAGCAGGAATTTATGTCATATAGACTGTTCTCGAAGGAAATGATGTCATATCGGTTGTTATAGCAGGAAATGATGTCATATTGGTTGTTATAGCAGGAAATGATATGTCATATCGGTTGTTATAGCAGGAAATGATGTCATATTGGCTGTTATAGCAGGAAATGATGTCATATCAGTTGTTATAGCAGGAAATGATGTCATATCGGTTGTTAGAGCAGGAAATGATGTCATATCGGCTGTTATCCCAGGAAATGATGTCATATCGCTTGTTATAGCAGGAAATGATGTCATATCGCTTGTTATAGCAGGAAATGATGTCATATCGGTTGTTATAGCAGGAAATGATGTCATATTGGTTGTTATAGCAGGAAATGATGTCATATCGGCTGTTATCCCAGGAAATGATGTCATATCGCTTGTTATAGCAGGAAATGATGTCATATCGGTTGTTATAGCAGGAAATGATGTCATATTGGTTGTTATAGCAGGAAATGATGTCATATCGGCTGTTATCCCAGGAAATGATGTCATATCGCTTGTTATAGCAGGAAATGATGTCATATTGGCTGTTATAGCAGGAAATGATGTCATATAGGCTGTTAGAGCAGGAAATGGTTCAGCATTTTGGCTGTTATAGCAGGAATTTATGTCATATAGACTGTTCTCGAAGGAAATGATGTCATATCGGTTGTTATAGCAGGAAATGATGTCATATTGGTTGTTATAGCAGGAAATGATATGTCATATCGGTTGTTATAGCAGGAAATGATGTCATATTGGTTGTTATAGCAGGAAATGATATGTCATATCGGTTGTTATAGCAGGAAATGATGTCATATTGGCTGTTATAGCAGGAAATGATGTCATATCGGTTATTATAGCAGGAAATGATGTCATATTGGTTGTTATAGCAGGAAATGATGTCATATCGGTTGTTAGAGCAGGAAATGATGTCATATTGGCTGTTATTCCAGGAAATGATGTCATATTGGTTGTTATAGCAGGAAATGATGTCATATCGGTTGTTATAGCAGGAAATGATGTCATATTGGTTGTTATAGCAGGAAATGATGTCATATTGGTTGTTATAGCAGGAAATGATGTCATATTGGTTGTTATAGCAGGAAATGATGTCATATTGGTTGTTATAGCAGGAAATGATGTCATATTGGTTGTTATAGCAGGAAATGATGTCATAATCGGCTGTTATCGCAGGAAATGATGTCATATAGGCTGTTATAGCAGGAAATGATGTCATATTGGCTGTCTGTTATAGCAGGAAATGATGCCATATCAGCTGTTAGAACAGGAAATGGTTCGGCATGTTGGCTGTTATAGCAGGAATTTATGTCATATCGGCTGTTCTGGAAGGAAATGATGTCATATTGGTTGTTATAGCAGGAAATGATGTTATATCGGTTGTTATAGCAGGAAATGATGTCATATCGGCTTTTATCCCAGGAAATGATGTCATATCAGTTGTTATCGTAGGAAATGATGTCATATCGGCTGTTAGAGCAGGAAGTTGTATGCCATATGGCCTGTTTTCCCAGGAAATGATGTGTCATATCAGCTGTTACAGCAGAAAATGGTCCGGCATGTTGGCTGTTATTGCAGGAATTTATGTCATATATGCTGTTATAGCAGGAAATGATGTCTTATTGGCTGTTATAGCAGGAAATGATGTCATATAGGCTGTTATAGCAGGAAATGATGTATCATATCAGCTGTTATAGCTGGAAATAATATGTCATGTCGGCTGTTTTAGCAGGAAATGATGTGTGATCTTATAAAGTGCACCACCAGTGTGGCTATGGCCATTAGGATTTGAACTGACATCAATTTTAGTACCTGGTTCCCTTGGTCGTTCTCTCTCACGTTCTCACTCGCTCAACGACCACATTATACATGAATTATTTGAATTATGGACATATTTTCTGACTAAGTGCATTCGTCTTCAGTCCAACCATCCAGTGACAGATAGTCCAAAGACGACATCATCGATCGTGTCTGTTTTGGTGGGCAATTCCCTTGCAGAGCATGCATGACACGAATTTTAAACATCCTTGCCGTAGACCAATTACACCTGAAGGTCTGGTGACAATGTATGTCGGGAAGAATGAGATACTTTGCATGGTACATGATAAAGATGAAATCTGCAGTGAGTGTTCTTGGTGTCCCAACATGTAATGAGGTGGTTTCCATTTTATTTTACCTATCCTTGCATGCTGCCTCCTAAGCAATCCCTTATGAAGCTTATTATTATTGTGCATTCTACGGGCATCACTCGAAAATCCTCATTCAAGTTTACTGATTAGCAAGCTCGAGAATTCCACAAGGACCAGACTGGAGACAGACTGAAAACTAACTCAAAGTATAGAAGATGTTTTTAGATCCAGTTGGTTTATCTTGTTCTGCCGTCAGAGTCGGCACTGCCAAATTGGTCTCATTGCAAAGCCGACTACTGCCTTCCCAGCGGTTGGTCAGGCAGGAATTTATAATTTGTTCATGGTGCTGATAAAACGCTGATCCTACTCTTCGCAAAACCCAATTAACATGGGATCGTTAGCATCCGCCAACTAATGATAGCAGACGAGACCCTAGCTTAATGTCCATCTGAAGGACATCACCCTTTGTGATGCAATGCCCTGCCTGGAAAACACCATTCCAACAGCTTATAGTCACGTCGGAATCCAACGAAGACTAGACAGTTTAAATGCAAGTGCATAGAGTGTCCGCTTGGAGTCTAGGAGGTCAGTGGTTCGAAACCTGGCTGAGTCATACCAAACACTTTAAAAATGGCTTCCTTGCTTGATATTCAGCATTTAAAAGGACCAGAATGTCACACCTGGCAGCTTTGCTGACAGGAATACCAATCTTTACGTAAATGCTAAAAAATATGGTTGTTGTTGATGCGAAAAAATATAATGTGGTTGTGTATCGACACTGGCCCAGCTATACACTTAAAGAGCAATGAGGGGGAGAGCGTTAATGGGATATTCATCACAGACTTTTTAGATGCTGAATTCCAAATAATATACAACACACGAAGAGGAATATCAAAATAAAAAAAAACATTAGGGGCAATGCCCCATGGCGCTCACCTGGTAGAATAATGATACTGAGGATGAGGTCAACATGGGACGGAGTCAGCAAAATGTACCAATGAACCAATGTTATAGGTTGTGGTGAAGTTTCATTGAAATTGTTTGCATAGTTTCGGAGATGAAAGCAAATACATATTTTGGGGGTCAACACCCCCCCCCCCCACCACATGCACACCTTTAGACCCCCGATTTTGTTTTTTTTAATGTCATGAGCAAACTTTGGTACATTGCAGGTGATGAAGGTTATGGTGAAGTTTCATCGAACTTGTATGTGTAGTTTCAGAGAAGAAGGCAAATACATACTTTGGGGGGCAACCCCCTACCCCACCCCCTCCATTATACCCTCTTAAACTCCAATTTTTTAACGTCGTGAACAAACATTGGTACATCATGGGTGATGAAGGTTGTAGTCAAGTTTCATCGGAATTGTGTGTCGTTTCTAAGGAGAAAGCAAATACCTCTTTAGGTGGGGAAACCCCCTGTAAACTCCCTCCGTAGACCCACTCAGACATGGATTTATTTATTTTCTTTCTTTTTTAAATGCTGCCAACAAACTTTGTGGAACATCATCATGGGTGATGAAGGTTGTGGTCAAGTTTCATCAGGATTGCATGTGTAGTTTCTGAGAAGAAAGCAAAGACCTATTTTGTAGGGCAACCCTGGTAAATCCCCTTAGGGCCCGTTTTTTTTTAATGCCATGAACAAACTTTGGTACATACAGGGTGATGAAGATTGTCGAAAAGTTTCATTGAGATCATATTTGTAGTTTGAGATAAGCATTTGCAATATTTACGGACAGATGGATGACCCATCCCATAAGCTCCGCGGAATTGTGTTCCAGGTGAAGTAAAAAAACATCCTTGCCCTCCCCCTCTCTTCCTTCTTTTGATCAAACTGTCTGGGGTACGTATTAGGCATGGGCCATGCGAGGAAACAAACCCTCTTATGTGTGAATGTGCAGCACGTTGTATGCTACATGTACGTATATGTGTGTATGCGTGTATTGCTTTGCTGCGCTGTGCAGGGGTACCGTTATTGCTTAATTAGTGGTTTTTAAAATTTATTTTGTAAACAGTGTCGAGGCTCGTAAGAGAGCTTACACACAACACACA
Organism: Eptatretus burgeri; assembly: GCF_056783735.1. Lineage (NCBI taxonomy): Eukaryota > Metazoa > Chordata > Myxini > Myxiniformes > Myxinidae > Eptatretus > Eptatretus burgeri. The sequence goes on along the minus strand of NC_140962.1, from coordinate 14,750,433 downwards.
AAGAGGGGCATAAGACAAGATGAGTGGGATAGGGGAGGACAAAACAGTGTGGAACAGAGATATTACGAGATCTGTGGAAGGGAGAGTGATGGGGCAGGGAACACGGGGTATACAAGATGGACATTACAGGGACTTTCAGGAAGGAAAGCAGGGAATGTGAAGGAGGTGGATTTGGGTGGATTAACGGGGGTAGAAAAGATCGAGGTTTTGGATGGGGGAAGATGAGAGGTGGTGGTGGTGAACAGCTGTTTTGAAGGCCTGGAGGGAAGAATGGGATTGAAGAGAGTGTGGGAGTTTATTCCAAATGCGGGGAAAAGGAAGATTGAAAGCGTGAAGGTGAGCAGTGATTCTTGATTTTGATAGTTTTACCAGAAGGTGGTTAGTGGCGGACCTTGAGCGACCTGTGGAAATATGGTGGGGACATATCGCAAACAAAGCGGGGGGGGGGGGGGCGAGACCGGAGAGGGGGATGGTAGAAAATAGAAAGACTATCAACCTGCCTGCGGTGAGGGGGTGAGAGGCCCACAGAATCAGCCTCTCACGGGTGATACCAATGATCCTAAATGCCTTGGTTTCCACACCGTGAAGTCGAGAAAGGTGGGAGGCAGGAGCACTAGCCCAGAGGGGAGAGCAGTACTCCATCAGGCTGCGGACGAAAGCTTTGCATGCAGTCAGGAGCTCTGGTGGGCCGAGGAAGGACTTTTCATGATGGAGGATTCCCAGTCGGTGACTGGCTTTGGAGGCCAGGTTGGAAATGTGACTTTCACAGGAAATATTATAGCAGATAGTGAGACCCAGAAGCTTGAATGAAAGGACTTCTTCTGCAGGATTGTTGAGAAAGTAGATGGGGGAGTGGTGGGGTTCTAAACGGTCCTTTCAGAGAGACACCGTGAGAGTGTGACATTTGTCAGGATTGAAAAACATGTTCCATGTGTTGGACCAGTTTGTGATTTTATCCAGATCTGCAGAGAGCGAAGAAGCTGTGGCTTGCAGTTCTGAGGGATGACAGATGGTAAGATAGAGGGTAGAGTCATCAGCAAAGAGATATAGAGGATTTTCCAGAGAGTCAGAGCGATCATTGATGAAAACCAGAAAAAGAACAGGGCCCAGAACGCTGCCATGAGGAACTCCAGCCTGGACAGGAAGAGGGGATGAAAGAACTCCATTTAGGGTCACACGTTGGCTGTGACAGGAGAGGAAATATGTGAGCCATGAGTGGAGATGGCCTTGGATACCACAGGAAGACAGTTTGGTGAGCAGGGCAGGGTGCCAGACCGTGTCAAAAGCACGCGATGTGTCTTGGGATATGGCTCTGATTTCATGTCTGGCATTGAGGACCTCTATCCATTTCTGGGAGAGCAGAAGCAGCATATCCAGGGTAGAGTGACCTGGTCTGAAACCAAATTGATAATCGGAAATCAAGCCATTGGAGAAGAGGAAGGATTTAATGTCTGAAGCGATGATTGATTCCATAACCTTGCTGATGATTGGGAGAAGGCTGATTGGTCTGTTGTTGCTGGGATCTGTTTTTGCACCTTTTTATGCAGGGCAGTATTGTTTGCTGATTTCTAAGCAGATGGCAAATGACCTTGAGCAAATGAGAGGGTGAATAGAACAGAGAGAGGGTGAGCAAGAGCAGAGGAGCAGGTTTTTAGGACACGTGGGATGATGCTATCTGGACCGGTTGCAGAATCTGAATCAAGGTTTGACAGCAAACTCTCCACTTTGTCAGAAGAAAAGGATACAGAGTCCAGGGACAATTGGGTGCGACTGGGTTAGGTGGGTACAGAAAGTGATGGGTTTCGGACACAAGATTTACAGGCAAACACTGAGTTTAGGCATTCAGCCTTTTGACGTGCGGTATCAGCAGTGCGGCCATTTAAGGTTAGGGAGGGGATGGAGGGGGAGAATAATTCCTTCCCTAGTACAGTGCCTTCCCGAGAATAATATACTTCCCGAGTTTTGTGCCTTACTGAGAATAATTTCTTCCCGAGTACAGTGCCTTCGCTGGAATTATTTCTTCCTGAGTACAGACCCTTCCCAGAATAATTTCTTCCTGAGTAGAGTGCCTTCCTAAAATTATTTCCTCCTGAGTACAGTGCTTTCCCAGATTAATTGCTTCCCGAGTGCAGTGCCTTCCCTGGAATAATTTCTTTCCCAGTGCAGTGCCTTCCCTAGAATATTGTATTCCTGAGTCTAGTGCCTTTTACAGAGAAATTTCTTCCCGAGTATAATTCCTTCCAAAGTACAGTGCCTTCCCGACAATAATTTCTTCCCTCATATAATTTCTTACCTTGTGCAGTGACTTCTGAGAATAAACTCTTTCCGAGTGTGGTGCCTTGCCAAAATTAATTTCTTCCCGAGTACAGTGCCTTACCTCTAATAATTTCTTCCATAGTGCAGTGCCTTCCCCAGAATAATATCTTCCCTAGTACATTGCCTTCCCTCGAATAATTTCTTCCCTCGTACAGTGCCTTCCATGGAATAATTACTTCCCTAGTACAGTACCTTCCCCAGAATAATTTCTTCCCTAGTACAGTGCCTTACTGAGTATAATTTCTTCCCAAGTACAGTGCCTTCGCAAGAATTATTTCCTCCTGAGTACAGACACTTCCCCAGAATAATTTCTTCCCGAGTACAGTGCCTTACTGAGAATAATTTATTCCCCCGTGCAGTGCCTTCGCTAGAATTATTTCTTCCTGAGTACAGACCCTTCCGCAGAATAATTTCTTCCCGAGTAGAGTGCCTTCCCTGGAATAATTTCTTTCCGAGTACAGTGCCTTCCCTAGAATAATTTCTTCCCGTGTAATTTCTTCCCTCGTACAGTTCCTTCCCAAGAATAATTTCTTCCCACATACAGTGCTTTCCCTAGAATAATTTATTCCTGAGTACAGTGCCTTCCCCAGAATAATTTCTTCCATAGCATAGTGCCTCACTGAGAATAATTTCTTCCCGAGTACAGTGCCTTCCTGAGAATAATTTCTTCCCGAGAATAATTTCTTCCCGAGTACAGTGCCTTCCTGAGAATAATTTCTTCCCTCATATAATTTATTCCCCAGTGCAGTGTCTTCTCCAGAACAATTTCTTCCCCAGTACAGTGCCTTACTGATAATTTCTTCCCGACCATAGTGCCTTCCCCAGAATAATTCCTGCCCTCATATGGTGCCTTCCCTGGAATAATTTCTTCCCGAGTACATTACCTTCCCAATAATAATTTCTTCCTGAGTACAGTGCCTTCCCTGGAATAATTTCTTCCCTCGTATCATGCCAAGCCTCGAATAATTCCTTACCTGGTGCAGTGCCTTCCCAAGAATAGTTTCTTCCCTCATATAATTTCTTCCCTCGTGCAGTGCCTTCCCGACAATAATTTATTCCGTCATGCAGTGCGTTCCCCAGAATAATTTCTTCCCGAGTGCAGTACCTTACTGAGAATAATTTCTTTTCAAATACAGTGCCTTACCTGGAATAATTTCTTCCTTCGTGTAGTGCCTTCCCAAGAAAAATTTATTCCCTCATCCAGTGCGTTCCCCAGAATAATTTCTTCCCGAGTACAGTGCCTTACCTCGAATAATTTCTTCCATAGTGCAGTGCCTTCCCCAGAATAATTTCTTCACAAGCACATTGCCTTCTCCAGAATAATTTCTTCCCGAGTACATTGCCTTCCCTCGAATAATTTCTTCCCTCGTACAGTGCCTTCCATGGAATAATTTCTTCCCGAGTACAGTACCTTCCCCAAAATAATTTCTTCCCGAGTGCAGTGCCTTACTGAGAATAATTTCTTCCCAAATACAGTGCCTTTCCTGGAATAATTTCTTCCTTCGTGTAGTGCCTTACTGAGAATAATTTCTTCCCCAGTACAGTGCGTTCGCTTGTATAATTTCTTCCCGAGTACATTGCCTTCCCGAGAATAATTCCTTCCCTCATGTGACTTCCACAGAATATTTTATTCCTGAATGCAGTGCCTTCCCAAGAATAATTTCTTCCCTCATACAGTGCCTTCCCAAGAATAGTTTCTTCCCAAGTACAGTATCTTCCCCAGAATAATTTCTTCCTGAGTACATTGCCTTCCAGACAATAATTTCTTCCCTCATATAATTTATTCCCCAGTGCAGTGTCTTCTCCAGAACAATTTCTTCCCCAGTACAGCGCCTTACTGATAATTTCTTCCCGACCATAGTGCCTTCCCCAGAATAATTCCTGCCCTCATATGGTGCCTTCCCTGGAATATTTTCTTCCTGAATGCAGTGCCTTTCCAAGAATAATTTCTTCCCGAGTACCGTGCCTTCCCTGGAATAATTTCTTCCTGAGTACATTACATTCCCTGGAATAATTTCTTCCCGAGTATCATGCCAAGCCTCGAATAATTCCTTACCTGGTGCAGTGCCTTCCCAAGAATAGTTTCTTCCCGAGTATAATTTTTTTTCCCTTGGACAGTGCCTTCCCTTGACCAATTTCTGACCGAGTCCAGTGCCTTCCCTCTAATAATTTCTTCCTGAGTATTGTTCCTTCACTATAATAATTTCTTCCCGAGTCTGGTGCCTTCCCTATAAAAATTGCCTTCCCCAGAAAAATTTATTCCCAAGTATGGTGCATTCCCTAGAATAATTTCCTCCCCCGTTTAATTCCTTCCAGAGTACAGTGCCTTCCCTGGAATAATTTCTTCATGAGTATGGTGCCTCCACTTTCAACATTTCTTCCCCTGTACATTGGCTTACCAAGAATAATTTCTTCCCGACTATATTGCCTTCCCAATAATATTTTCTTCCCTCGTGTCATTTCTTCCCTTGTACAGTTCCTTCCCAAGAATAATTTCTTCCTGAGTACAGTGCTTTCCCTACAAATATTTCTTCCCTCGTATCGTGTCTTCCCTGGAATAATTTCTTCCCGAGTACAGCGCCTTCCCAAGAATAATTTCTTCCCGAGTACAGTGCCTCCCCAAGAATAATTTATTCCCTCATGCAGTGCGTTCCCCAGAATAATATCTTCCCCTGTACAGTGCCTTCCCTAGAATAATTTCTTCCCGAGTACAGTGCATTCCCTGGAATAATTTCGTCGTAAGTGTCGTGCCTTCGGCCTAAGTCACATTTGCTCTACGGCGAAGATACGGCAGCCGTACGCCCTCTGAATTGACAGAAACGTGCGGCGGCCGCAGAGTTTCTGCGGTGGCCTCAGGGTGGCCCTACGCCGTTTGGCTATCTTTTACAGGCCGTAGGGGTCGCCGTGGAATTATAATGCGGAGTTATAACATTTTTCATTTCTACGTTCGCCATAGCAATTTGACAAGCCGAAAAAAAAAACTGGTAAAAAATAAATAAAAATAAAAATGAACCCACTCGTTACCGTCCGTCTGGCCTGCGGTCGCCTTGTGGGCACCTTGAGGCTACCTTGCGTCTGCCTTGAAAATTCTATGGCCGCCGAAGGGCCCCCTTAAGTTCACCGTGCGACATCAAATCAAAGACCGTACGACACCCTCACGTTTTCGGTCTCCACAATTTCTAAATACGCCGTGCGGCTCCCCGAAAAATAAAAACATATGGACTGCTACATTATGTGACCGTGGAAATACTGCGGCCGCCGTATAATTGCTCGTGGCCATAGATTTTGGAGACCGCACGGCCGCCGTGGCAAATGTGACTTCGGCCTTACTGAGAATAATTTCTTCCCAAGTACAGTGCCTTCCCTTGAATAATTCCTTACCTCGGGCAGTGCCTTCCCAAGAATAGTTTCTTCCCAAGTATAATTTCTTCCCTTGAACAATTTCTTCCCAAGTCCAGTGCCTTTCCTCTAATAATTTCTTCCCGAGTATTGTTCTTTCACAATTATAATTTCTTCCCGAGTATGGTGCCTTCCCTATAAAAATTGCCTTCCCCAGAATAATTTATTCCCAAGTATGGTGCATTCCCATGAATAATTCCTTCCAGATTGCAGTGCCTTCCCTGAAATAATTTCTTCCTGATAATTTCTTCCCGTGTGCAGTGCCTTCCCCTGAATAATTTCTTCATGAGTATGGTGCCTCCACTTTCATAATTTCTTCCCCTGTACATTGGCTTCCCAAGAATAATTTCTTCCCAAGTACATTGCCTTCTCAAGAATATTTTCTTCCCTCGTGTAATTTCTTCCTGAGTACAGTGCCTTCCCAAGAATAATTTCTTCCCGAGTACAGTGCTTTCTCTCGTATTATTTCTTTCCTCGTATCGTGCCTTCCCTCGAATAATTTCTTCCCGAGTACAGTGCCTTCCATGGAATAATTTCCTCCCAAGTATTGTGCCTCACTGAGAATAATTTCTTCCTGAGTACAGTGCCTTCCCTAGAATAATTTCCTCCCAAGTATTGTGCCTCACTGAGAATAATTTCTTCCCGAGTACAGTGCCTTCCCCAAAATAATTTCTTCCTCAGTACAGTGCCTGACTGAGAATAATTTCTTCCTGATGACAGTGCCTTCCCAAGAATAATTTCTTCCCGAGTATAGTGCCTTCCCGAGAATAATTTCTTCCCTCATATAATTTCTTTCCTCGTGCAGTGCCTTCCCGAGAATAATTTATCCCCTCATGCAATGCGTTCCCCAGAATAATTTCTTCCCGAGTACAGTGCCTTCCCTGGAATAATTTCTTCCTTCGTGTAGTGCCTTACTGAGAATAATTTCTTCCCGAGTACAGTGCCGTCGCTTGTATAATTTCTTTCCGAGTACAGTGCCTTCCCGAGAATAATTCTTTCCCTCATATGGTGACTTCCCCAGAATATTTTCTTCCTGAATGCAGTGCCTTCCCAAGAATAATTTCTTCCCTTGTACAGCGCCTTCCCAAGAATAATTTCTTCCCGAGTACATTGCCTTCCCTAGAATAATTTCTTCCCGAGTACAGTGCCTTCCCTGGAATAATTTCTTCCTTCGTGTAGTGCCTTACTGAGAATAATTTCTTCCCGAGTACAGTGCCGTCGCTTGTATAATTTCTTCCCGAGTACAGTGCCGTCGCTTGTATAATTTCTTTCCGAGTACAGTGCCTTCCCGAGAATAATTCTTTCCCTCATATGGTGACTTCCCCAGAATATTTTCTTCCTGAATGCAGTGCCTTCCCAAGAATAATTTCTTCCCTTGTACAGTGCCTTCCCTAGAATAATTTCTTCCCAAGTACAGTATCTTCCCGAGAATAATTTCTTCCCGAGTATATTGCCTTCCAGAGAATAATTTCTTCCTGAGCATAGTGCCTTCCCCAGAATAATTTCTTCCTCAGTTCAGTACCTTCCAGCGAATAATTTCTTCCCTCATGTAATTTATTCCGTTGTGCATTGCCTTCCCAAGAATAATTTATTCCCCAGTGCAGTGCATTTATCAGAATAATATCTTCGTAGTACAGTGCCTTACTGAGAATAATTTCTTCCTGAGTATGGTGCCTTCCCCAGAATAATTTCTTCCTGAGTATGGTGCCTTCCCCAGAATAATTTCTTCCCGAGTCCAGTGCCTCACTGAAAATAATTTCTTCCCGAGTACAGTGCCTTTCCGAGAATAATTTCTTCCCGAGTGTAGTGCCTTCCCGAGAAGAATTTCTTCCCTCATATAATTTATTTTCCAGTGCAGTGTCTTCCCGAGAACAATTTCTTCCCCAGTACAGTGCCTTACTGATAATTTCTTCCCTAGTACAGTGCCTCCCCTTGAATAGTTTCTTACCGACCATAGTGCCTTCCCCAGAATAATTACTTACCTCATATGGTGCCTTCCCAAGAATATTTTCTCCCTGAATGCAGTGCCTTCCCATGAATAATTTCTTCCCGAGTACCGTGCCATCCCTGGAATAATTTCTTCCCGAGTGTTGTGCCTCACTGAGAATATTTTCTTCCCTCATACCGTGCCTTCCACAAAATAATTTCTTCCTCAGTACAGTGCCTTCCCAAGAATAATTTCTTCCCGAGTACCGTGCCTTCCCGAGAATAATTTCTTCCCGAGTACAGTGCCTTCCCTCAAATAATTTCATCCTCAGTACAGTGCCTGACTGAGAATAATTTCTTCCCCATGACAGTTCCTTCCCTGGAATACTTTCTTCCTTCGTGTAGTGCCTTACTGAGAATAATTTCTTCCGGAGTACAGTGTCTTTGCTTGTATAATTTCTTCCCAAGTACAGTGCTTCCCTGGAATAATTCCTTCCCTCATATGGTGACTTCCCCAGAATATTTTCTTCCTGAATGCAGTGCCTTCCCAAGAATAATTTCTTCCCTCATACAGTGCCTTCCTGAGAATAATTTCTTCCCGAGTACAGTGCCTTACTGAAAATATTTTCTTCCCGAGTACAATTCCTTCCCTAGAATAATTTCTTCACTCGTATCATGCCCTCCCTCGTATCATGCCCTCCCTCGAATAATTCCTTACCGAGAGCAGTGCCTACCAAAGAATAGTTTCTTCGCGAGTATAATTTCTTCCCTGTACAGTGCCTTCCCTTCATCAATTTGTCCTGATTCCAGTGCCTTCCCTCTAATAATATCTTCCCGAGTATTGTTGCTTCACTATAATAATTTCTTCCGGAGTATGGTGCCTTCCCTTTAAAGATGGCCTTCCCCAGAATAATTTATTCCCAAGTATGGTGGATTCCCAAGAATAATTTCTTCCCCAGTTTAATTTCTTCCAGAGTACAGTACCTTCCCTCAAACATTTTCTTCCTGATAATAATTTCTTCCCGAGTGCAGTGCCTTCCCCAGAATAATTTCTTCATGAGTATGGTGTCTCCACTTTCGTAATTTCTTCCCCTGTACATTGGCTTCCCAAGAATGATTTTTTCCTGAGTACATTGCCTTCCCAATAATATTTTCTTTCCTCGTGTAATTTCTTCCCTCGTACAGTGCCTTCCCAAGAATAATTTCTTCCCGAGTACAGTGCTTTCCCTCCAAATATTTCTTCCTTGGAATAATCTCTTCATGAGTATAGTGCCTTCCCCAGAATAATATCTTCCCCAGTACAGTGCCTTTACTGAGAATAATTTCTTCCCGAGTACAGTGCCTTCCCTGAAATAATTTCTTCCTCAGTATCGTGCTTTACCTCTAATAATTTCTTCTTTCCGAGTATAGTGCCTTCCCGAGAAGAATTTCTTCCCTCATATAATTTCTTCCCCAGTACAGTGCCTTAATGCCCAGTCACACCTTGACGTTTTAGCCAGCAATGGCAACGTATCAAAATGTATGTAAAACGCTGGCTTACGCTGAACTTTTGATGTTTTTTTTAAAGATTCGGATGTATTCATAACGAGTTGGTCGTATGCATAACATATTAGTAACGGACACAGAACGTTTCGTTGTCTTATAGATAACTTATACCAATGAATGCTTAGCCTGTTGACGGCGTTCACAACCTATGCCCAACGATAGTTTAACTTATGCATAGTGCGCTGCACGTATCGCCGACGATCACGTGGCGTAAACTATTAAAAGGCTGCCGCACAATGATTCCAATCATAACCGCCGGAGAAATGGAAGTGTCAACATCGCAGTCACACCTTGGCGATCTTGCCAGCGTATGCCAACCTCTGAAAAATGAGTCTAAAACGCTGGCGCACGTCGAATTCTGTATGGGTAAGTTTGGTATACGTGAATAGAACGCTAAAGTATGCTGTCATATGTCGTAGTAAGTGGAGTATGTCTTGAAATTTTAAACGTGTTAAACATTTTACGACGTACTTGCTGTATGCCTCATACGTTCCGCATGCGATGGGAATAAGTTGTACGCACGATATGCGATTGTTGGCACACGTCGACAAAAGTTACTTGTAAGTTACTCATAAGTAACTTACAACTACAACTTGTGGCCAGCATAGCGGAACTTGTGAGTCATACGCTGGCATAAGTCGTAAAATTTCAAGCATGCTAAAATTTGAGGACAACCGCAAAGTACAACGATGAAAGCCAGCGTACTACGACGTATGGCAGTGTTTTTCAGCGTTTTCTCAATGTTTCCAAAACTCACCCATAACGTATTCGACGTGTGCCAGCGTTTTAGACAAATTTTTCAAAAATCAGCATAAGCTGGGTAAAACGTCAAGGTGTGACTGGGCCTTTACTGATAATAATTTCTTCCCGAGTACAGTACCTCCCCTTGAATAGTTTCTTCCCGACCATCGTGCCTTCTCTGGAATATTTTCTTCCTGAATTGAGTGCTTTCCCGAGTATAATTTCTTCCCGAATACAGTGCCTTCCCTTTAATAATCCCTTCCCGCGTATAATTCCTTCCCTCGTACAGTGCCTTCCTGGAATAATTTCTTCCATCATGCAATTTCTTCCCTTTTGCAGTGCTTTCCCTTGAATACACTCTTTCCAAGTATCATGCCTTCCCGAGAATATTTTCTGAGTATAGTGCCTTCACTATAATAATTCCTTCCCGATTATCGTGCCTTCCCAATAATAATTGACTACTTTTGAATAGTTTCTTTCCTTGTGTGGTGCCTTCCAGTAAATAAATTCTTCCCTTGTACAGTGCCTTCCCGAGAATAATTTCTTCCCGAGTACAGTGCCTTCTCGAGATAATTTCTTCCCTTGTATAGTGCTTTCCTGAGAATATTTTTCCCCAGAGTGCAATGCCTTTCCTTGTCGAATTTCATCCTTAGTACAGTGCCTTCCCGAGAATAATTTATTCCCTCGTATAGTGCCCACCCTCGAATAATTTCTTACCTAGTGCAGTGCCTTCCCAAGAATAGTTTCTTCCCTGAATATAATTTCCACCCTTGTGCAGTGCCTTCCCTTGAACAATTAATTTCTTCCCCAGTCCAGTGCCTTCCCTCTAATAATTTCTTCCTGAGTGTGGTGCCTTCCCCATAAAAATTGCCTTTCCCAGAATAATTTATTCAATTGCCTTCCCCAGAATAATTTATTCCCAAGTATGCTGCATTCCCTAGAATAATTTCTTCCCTAGTTTAATTTCTTCCTGAGTGCAGTGCCTTCCCTGGAATAATTTCTTCCCTCAAAGTGCCTTCCCTCGAATAATTTCGTCCCGACCATAGGCCTTCCTTGGAATAATTTCTTTCCTACCACAGGGCCTTCCCAAGAATAATTTTTTTCCCTCGAAAAGTGCCTTCCCGAGAATAATTTCATACTGACTATAGTGCCTTCCTTGGAATAATTTCTTCCCGAGTACAGTGCCTTCCCAAGAATAATTTCTTCCCGACCACAGTGCCTTCCCAAGAATAATTTCTTCCCTCGTGCAGTGCCTTCCCCAGAATAGTTTTTTTTTCCGGAGTATGGTGCCTCCACTTTCATAATTTCTTCCCCTGTACATTGCCTTACCAAGAATAATTTCTTCCCGAGTACATTGCCTTCCAAGAATAATTTCTTCCCTAGTGTAATTTCTTCCTTAGTGCAGTGCCTTCCCGAGTACAGTGCCTTCCCAAGAATAAATTCTTCCCGAGTACAGTGCGTTCCCGAGAATAATTTCTTCCCTTGTATCATGCCTACCCTCGAATAATTCTTTATCTTGTGCATACCTTCCCAAGAATAGTTTCTTCCCTCGTATAATGCTTCCCTTGGACAGTGCCGTCCCTTGAACAATTTATTCCTGAGTCCAGTTTCTTCCCTCCAATAATTTTTCCCGAGTCTGGTGCCTTCCCCATAAAAATTCCCTTCCCCAGAATAATTTATTCCCAAGTATGGTGCATTCCCTGGAATATTTTCTTCCCAAGTTTAATTCCTTCCTGAGTACAGTTTCTTACCTGCATTAATTTCTTCCCGAGAATAATTTCTTCCCTCTTGCAGGGCCTTCCCCAGAATAATTTGTTCATGAGTATGGTGCCTCCACTTTTATAAGTTCTTCCCTTGTACATTGCCTTCCTGAGAATAATTTCTTCCCCAGTACATTGCCTTCCCAAGAGTAATTTCTTCCCGAGTATAATATCTTCCCTCATGCAGTGCCTTTCTGAGTACAGTGCCTTCCCTGGAATAATTTCTTCCCGATGACAGTGCGTTCCCTGTAATCATTTCTTCACTCGTTGAGTGCTTTCCCTCCCATGGTTATTTCCCTTGTATAGTCATATAGTTTAAGTACAGTTCCTTCCCTATCATTTTTGGGATGCAACAAATGTGATGGACAGCCTTTTGCGTTTACTTTGGAGTCCGAATTATGAATCAAGATTTTGTGATTAATTCGCTTTTCCCAATCGGTACATCGGACAGCAAAATCACAACGGCTGCACGCATTGTTTGCTGTCCGATTTCAAAGATGGATGTGTTTACATCCTATGCGGTGTATTAACCATGACGATAAGATGGTCGACTGGTTAATTGAAAGGCAGCACGGCACCTTGGATGCAGGTGACTCGGATGAAATGGCAGTGTTTTATAAAATTTGCTCTTTCCGGGCAGGCTCTTTCGCATTCCTGAGAACACGCGGGTTGGACCGTGTCCTGCAGTGTGCTCACCACGGGACGTCGCATTCGGGAAAAGTCAGGACCCCGGCTTTGTCCGTGCCTCCTAATTACCGCGCACTCTATTAGCACAGAGCCGTGGCACACTCTGGAACTAATGTCACGGCGTCCCCTTTTCCCCAATTGTCCCCCTCCCCCCTCCCCCATGCGCCCATCAGACCTGTTTGCCTCGCCAGGGTACTTCTCTCCCCTTTGTGTTTGTGCTGGCAATGGTGCACCATGAGGATTTGAGGGGGGGGGGCAGTATGGGGTGTGTGGGGGCACCTCTTTGTGCCGTCCATTCACGTACAACGGAAGCGTTCTCCGGCCCGCCGGTTCCGGCTACGGCTCTTGCCACAAAGCCGAGCCGAGCGCACAGTGCACACAATCATCGATTCTTTCCATTCGGTGCGGGAAAAGTGCGGAGCACGCTCTGCTCGCCCTTCGCATCAATGGCTACACTCGCAAATGATGCAAAACGATGGCTTTGCCATTGTGTGGCCGTCAAACCTTATTTGCCAACTGCACCCTGGTGGCTGAATGCGTGTCTCTGCGGCCACGTCGACCCCTGGGTTGGACTCCCTGCGGCTAAAACAAGGCGCGGCTGATTGGCGAGGCGGGGCCAGAGCGTTAATGAAGCGCCGCGGGCGCAGGGACGGTGTGTCGTTTTATCCGAGCCAGCGAGCCTTGGCGGAAAGCCCTGCTCATTATACCGACACATTCCGAGCCGACGATCTTGTTTGCCTTCGCGCGGGGACTGATTGTTTGTAAATACTAGGGCGCACAACGACTCGAAGAAATGGGCGCGTAAAAATCGGCCCGTGCATGGAAAACCTCCCGAGGGGCATGAAAGCTCTTGGTGTTCCACATTTACAATAATAGCAACGGACATAAAAAAAATGTATATCGTGCTTATCATAGGTCCGCACATAAAAAGCTCCACAACACTTGTCATAGTTCCAAAGTGAAAAGGGTCTACCATACTTATAGATCCATATCATGGATTCGTATGAAAAAAGATCGACCACACTTATCATGGGTCCGCACATAAAGTTGTCTACCATGCGTATAAGTTACATGTAAAACGATCGACTGCACTTATCGTAGATATGTACATATAAAAGGGTCTATTCTTATAATAGGTCCGTGTGTAAAGGATTTATTCATATAATATGTCCGTACTGAAAGGGTTAATGCTTTTAATAGGTTCGTACATAAAGGTTTAATCCTAATAATAGGTTCGTACGTATAATTAAAAAACGGTCTGTTTATAATAGGTTCATACATGAATGGAGGGTCTATGTTTCAAATAGGTCCACAAATAAAAAATAATTGGGGTTAAGACTGGGGGGTGACACGTGCTTAATAAAATTGTCCGTGCAAGGAAACACCATTGAGTAAAACTGGTTGACGGATTTATGTTGAAGTGGAGTAAAACATCGCTTTGGTCCACGCTTGATATAGTCAGTGAGTGTTAAAAAGAGTCGATCGATGGGTGGAAAGATCCATATGTTAAAAAAAAAGGTTCATGCAGATTATGCTCGTTAAAAAAGTTCTCAAGGTTTATAATTTTGCAATTTTAAAGTTCATATAATCAACAAGGAATTTACTATTTCTAACACTGAACACCACCAGTGTTTCTTGGACTACAGTGAGGATATAGTTCTGAGCACTAGTGTAACACATTCTTTGTGAAGGTTCGAGTGTAGAAACATCAATTATTGAAAAGTTTGCACCGGAGAAGAAAGTTCCCCATTTAGAAATGGTCAGCTTTCAGGAATGTGAGACCAAAAATGTTTCGTGGGTCGAAAGATCTACCACCATTATTATTTTAACGGAATCAATTATTCCCGCCTTGTGGAGTGAACTGGGAAACATTTTTGGGCCATCTAACTAACTAACTAACTAACTAACATCGAGGCCAGGCCTAACTTTCGACTGAAGAAGGGAGCAATTGGTAATTTATTCAGGGTGCTTGTGATAACTCGACTAATCTTTGCCAAAGACACTTGGCGATCTTATACGTTCACAAGCTATTGCTGGCAGACGGGTCCTCCAACTTAACGTCCTTCTGAGGGACGGAGCGCACATTGGTAGATCACCCTGCTTGAGAAATAATCGGGTGAAAGTTTATGGCTAAGTCAAGATTCAAACCCAGATTAGACAGCTGAAAGTCAAACATCCACTCATCGAATCCATCTTGCCAACTAACCGTAAAAAGATCAACTTATTTTTTTCTTTTTTATAGATCACACATGAAAAAAAATCAGTGCAGCCCAAAAGGTTTCCATGTGGGGGAAAGAGGTCCGTACGTGAAATGACGTCCGTGCTTAAAAACGAGTGAACACTCATTTTATTACATGACTTAGAGTGAGAAAAATTTACATCCACCTTGGTTCCAGTAACTATGATATGAAAATATAATGCGAGATGTAATTCTCTCATGAATGCAAAAAAGAACAAACTACACGTTTTGGTAATTGAGTATCAGCTAAACAATCTAAAGGTGAGTTAATAAACAAACATGTTTATCAATAAAATCGATTTGATAACATCCATAATTCTCCTTCTTGGATCAATCATTTAAATGATTTTAAAATGTTTTAATTTAAATCTCATTTTCCATATTTAAAATAATCTGGAATTAAATTAGCAAAATGGTTTTCAAAGAAAAGGGCTATTGTTCTTGTTGTTGTCTGTATTTTTGTTTGTTTGTTTGTTAGTGAATGCATATCCGAAGATGTGCTTTCCTTGTATGTTATTAAATCATGTTCCATATAGTTTTGCTCTCCCCCCCCCCCCTACAAGTCTTGAGAAGAAGCTTAATGAATTGAAATTACATCTATCAATGACAAATGTTTTCAGAAAGTCTTTTTTTCATTTTTTTTTTTCAACATCATTAAGTTAAGACGTTATCCTTGGTCATTTTATAGTGCGATTGAAATTTTTTTTTAATACTCACATTTATGTGCATAGAATATATGTGATGAAATAGTTTATGTAGCATAGTGAATTACTTGTTTGAAATCATTGTTCTTTAAGAAACCGTGCTTGGTGGATGCGCGAAGCTTGGTTCGGGACCCTTTGCACGAGTTGTTGGGTACTTTCGCCGACAAAGAGGGTGGTGTGACTGTACGTATATTGCAGCACATGTATCCAGCACGTCTGTTTCAGCAGCTCTCGGGCCTTTGAAAATATTTTTGGGATCCCAGTTTTGGTAGAATCGCGTTTTGACGATTATATTCAAATTTTTTACCAAACGGGCTTTAGATGACCTTTTGTATTGGATACATTTGTGAATCAACCTGGCAAGAGGCACTCTAATTTCAGCTTCTATTCACGGGCACTGGCAGAGCATGAAATTACAAATATAGGATACTGTTAAAAGCATAAAATTGTAAATATACAGTATATATATATATATATATATATATATATATATATATATATATATATATATATATATATATATATATATATATATATATATATATATATATGTATGTATGTTTTTTTGTGTATATATATATATATATGTATATAGAAATATATACATATATATATATATATATATGTATATATATATATATATATATATATATATATATATATATATATATATATATATATATATATATATATATATATACCGTATATGGATTTATATGTGTGTGTGTATATGTATATAGAAATATATACATATATATATATATATATATATATATATATATATATATATATATATATATATATATATATATATATATATATATATATACCGTATATGGATTTATATGTGTGTGTATATATATATATATATATATATATATATATATATATATATATATATATATATATATATATATATATATATATATATATATATATATACACACATATGTATGTATATATACATATGTATGTAAATATACATATATGTAAATATACATATATATGATGTGGTCTTTGAAAAGGGTATGTGCATAAATTAAAGTGTTGTTGATATTGTGAATGTATTTTGTAGGTTTGGCCACAGAATTGCTGATCATCTCTCATTGAAGGAGGATTCATTTTTTTGTGACAATAAGATTTAAAAAAAAGGGTAGATGTAGCAGACTTTCGAAGCGGTTTTATTTCTGTGGCCTGGTCGGTGAGAATTATGTTGAGCAAACATGAACTGCAGTTATTTATTTATCACTCGTGATAATGTCCGAACTTTCAGCACAAACTCTCATCATTCAGTTCATGATCTGATTTGTGATCAAGTCAAGTAATGAAACCATGTTATTTTTGTTGAGCCCACTGTTCAATTGAAACCTAAGTCTTCATTCATCGCTCCTTTACAGCAATTTACTATGACATAATTACTATTATTTTTCCTTTATTACTACCTGCGCACACTCGGTGAGGATGTACAGCATATGTTATATATATATTTATATATATATATATATATATATATATATATATATATATATATATATATATATATATATATATATATATATATGATTAAACGATATATCGTGGTGATGGTCGAATGGCAGCTATCATTTCCTGAAGCGCGACTGTGTCGCTGATGTAGTGCCCCTCTACCAGTACACACATTGGAACTGGTATTCTTTCGCCGACCTCGGAAGGATGACAGGCTGAGTCAACCTTCTGGTGTATTAATTCAGCGGCCGACGGGGCTTGAACTCAGGACCCTAGGATTCCAAGCCGCCACCCTAACCACTGAGCCAACACCAGGCTAACGATATATCAAAAAAGTGACCTCTGGAACATAGCTCACAAGGTATGTTTTTTCCAAAGTGGTGAGGAACGTTTCAACATGGGCTGTGAGTGAGCATGTAATTTTTCGATGATGAGCGGTCATGTAAATTTATTTTAATATAATCACAGTATAATTATCTTGATTATACAATATGGAGCTTTATCTTTTGGTGAATATTGTGCTCTCGTACGTTTGCAGAAAACGAATCTTTATTTGTATGCTTATGACAAAGCAGAATGAAAAGTGATATTATATGACTTCTGTACTGTAATCGCTTATGAAGTATTATGGTTATGAATAAGTTTCATGAGACTTCTCCCACACATATGTGTTTCCTGAATTAATATTATGGTTCTGTAAATTGAATAATCACGGTGATTATATTGAAATAGTAAGGATCAGAGAAAGAAGGAATGAAAAGTCATGATAAATTAAATGGTACTCTTAATTATTATCGTCTTTTAAAAATACTGTAAAATTATTATTTGCTATTTGTAGGAAAGAAGCGAATTACTGAAACCTATTCAGATTTTAATTAAGATTGTTTTGACTCTAATGTTTGACACTGAATGGAGAACCTTCATATAAGTTTCCACAAATTATAATGAATAAAGGAAATGTTTAAAGAAAAAGATTTCTTTATGAAAACAAGAATGTATATTGTGTGAATTATATGAGAATATAAAATATAAAATAAACAGTCACAATTATAATGCAAAACTAAACAATATCAAAATGCCCACACATTCGTAATTGTTTTAAAATTGGTTATATTGTCGATTGTCTAACATTATATTAAATATATTAATGAATCCACAACTTCTTTAACAGCACCAATTATTTCCCCCTTCTTATGGGTTCAGATGGGGAACGTTTTTGCGCGAAGTCTTTCACGAGCCGGCTGGCAAGGCCTGACATTCAACTGAAGGTGCCATCAATTTGTGATTTGTTCAGGATGTGGGCGATAAGTCACCTACTCTTCACAAAACACACAGTGGGATCGTTGATGTCCAACAATGATCAGTGCTGGTAGGCGGCTCTTCTGACATCCTTATGATGGAGGGTGCACAAATTGATGCATCACCTTGCACGCGAAACACCAGGGTGACAGTTTATAGCTCGGTCAGGAATCGAGCCCAGACTAAGGATGTCAAAGAAAAGTGCATGCACCTTCTGGCGAATGCACAATATAATTAATTAACATCACCATTATAATACTGCAATGATATTACCGGTATAATTTGTTCGTACTTCGCAAGCATGTTATGTCTCTCGGTAGTTATGCTTCGAGATTATATTCACATCGACAGAGCTTTCTTTATAGGATTGCGCAATGGTGGACTATATAATATCATATTTATTGAGTATACACATGACAACACAGTAAGGAATCAAGTTGCATGCCCTAGGAATGGCTCGCTATGTATACGCTATAGCTGTAACAGCTTTATTATATACGCGGAAGATTGTGTAAAAAATATATTTATATATCGGATATACATTTTCACTCTACGGCAGGTTTATTGAGCTTTTCCTCATTTTCTTTTTAATCACATCATATATATGTACATTGCAGGGGTTTGACACGTCACAGAACATGTGCATTTCACTTGCACAGCATAATCTTATTTCCACTTGAAAAACCAAAACTCAGGTCCGCCTTGTCCTCAACAACCACACGACTAACAGCAAGTCCCCACTGCCGATCCGGTCGGTCTGAGCGAGCATCACTCGAGCCCGATGGGGAAATGCACTCTGACCCCGCACACTAGCCGACCGAGGTTGAGCCATTGGCATGTGCTCGGGTCATGGAGAGTTTTAGGCATTTCAAAGTACAGGAATAATGGCCTTTGCAGAAACAATGGCCCACACGTCAGTTAGCACATTATCAGCGAGTAAGAGGTCATTGCCATATAAATCGTTAGTGCCAAATTTTCCTGCCATATAAATCGTTATTTTACACCTGCAGCAGCCCCATAATGTGCCGGCACGGGTTCTGCCCTGAGCACGTGTACGGCTTGTACTGGAAATGCACTTTGTGGCCCAAGTGTGCAAGGTCAGATTTTAGTGGAAATGCGCTCTGTGATGCAAGTATGACTGGGTTGTCATGGAAACATGCCTTGTGACCCGAGCCTGTGGCCAGGTTGTAATGTAAATGTGCTCCTTGGCCCGAACACATGCCTTGGATGTAAGGAAAATGTATTCCGTGGCCCGAGCGAATGGCCGGGTTTTAATGAAAACATGCTCTGTGGCCTAAATGCGCATGTGTGGCCACTGGCCAGGTTATAATGGAAACGCACCCTGTGGCCTGAACATGTGCGCACTGCCGAGTTGTAGAAATTTTTACGCGCTTGAGGATGCCAAGTCTTTCAGTCACTCAGATGTCTGACTCGCTCAGGTCGCTGTCTTGCATCCGTGATGAGCCCGGAGGCCGAACATCGCTCTTTCTTATGGAGTCTTGCGAGACTCTGGGGCTGACCGTAGCTCCGGGAGAGCAAGTCGGTTCGGGGAGAAACCGTGCAACGCTGTGCGACACTGTCTGTTGCTGAGACCTGTGGCAGCAAACATGAAACGGAACTTAATACATTTCTGCTTCGACATAAATTATATGTACACCATGTATAAAAATTGTATATGCGTGAATTAACTCGCAAAGGTATTCACTCATGAATATACGGTATGTGCCAAAAAAAACTGAAGATGTGAGGTCAAAGCCATATATCCATATTTATTATACGAGTGCTTTGCGATCTGATTGAAAATGTTCTTTGATTAATTATATCCAAAATCATATTGAAAAAATACCTCTCCTATATCTGTCCACATCATTATAAATATGTACAAAAAAAAAAAAATATATATATATATTTATAAATATATAGATATACATACATGCAACAAAATAAATAAAATATATATTATATGTCATAAAACTGATTCGTGCATGGTGTTTGGCACCAACATTAAAAGTAGTGGTGCAGTTAGCTAGGCACATAATACAGCTTTTACAGTTTACATATTTCTGGCATCAGCACACAGGTGTTACTCGGAAACAACGAGGGCGCAATAATAGCCTTTTCACTGTTGTCAACATAATCGTTTAAGCAGCTTTTATATAACGTCGTTCTGGTTCTGATCCTGAGTTTCTCAAGTTTAGCCTCTTTTGCAGAACATGTAAATTACACGAAATACTTAAAAGCAAATGCATTATATTTGTAACCGTACTTGTACGAAATATAATCTACAATGTGGGCAACGCTTTGTTTTCGAGCATCAAAAAATAAGAAATTTTGGAGAATGAAAAAAAATCCCCATTATTTATGTAACTTCCTTGAGCCAAGCACACGCGTAACAAGAACAGCACTCGGGAGAGCGCATACCTCCGCCAAACTTAGCAGTTTAGGTTTTGTATCCCACTGATAGACTGGATCTGGACCTGAACCAAAATCGAATCAATTTGTCTTCATCACACACCCAATCTGTGCACAAATTTTCGTCCGAATTTGTCCATAACTTTTTGAGATATTCTGGACAGACAGACAGACAGACCGGGATGAAAACATTTGGTGATGGAGGTAATAATCACAAAAAAAATTTTCCCTTGCAGTTTTTTTGACAACTGGTTAACAGTGAGTACCGTAAATAAATTACATAAATAAATAAATGAGAACTACCCTTGTAGAAGTAATGTATGCCTACAAGTGCCAAAATACATTATTATTGCATACACCACAACACGACACCAGTGAATGTGAAATCACATGGTTTAACACATTCAATATACTTCATGCCTATTTGTTAAATTTTGTCAATAACTTTTTTGAACATAAAGATCCCACTACATGACCTGATATAATAAATACTCTTAATCGAATATCTAATGTGCACATAAACTTATTACGTATGCAGGGTGTTTCAAAAGTCTGGAATTGTGGGGATATTTATTTTATTATTTTATTATAATAATTGTTCAAAATATCAATACTTGTATGTAGGTTTCTTTAAATGTTTAACATTGACACATCAATTTTTACACATTCGTTTGATTTCATTCTTCAGATCTTCCATGGTACGTGGTCTCATGGTATAAACCACTGATGTTAGGTGTTCCCAAAGAAAAAGGTCAAGTGGTGTTGAAGTTGGACTACCTGGGGCCATTCTATCGGTACACAATGTCCTATCCAGCTTAAAGGTATCGTCTCAAAAAATAAAAAAAAAACATTAAAAAATATTTCCTATGATTCTTGACTTTTGAAAAACCCTGTATTATGAGTATTATCCAATGAGTAATGCCTCGTTTTTAGTATATAACCTGTGTGTGTGTGTGTGTTTATATGTGCATATATATATATATATATATATATATATATATATATATATACATTTATATGTGTGTGTATGTACTGTATATATATATATATATATATATATATATATATATATATATATATATATATATATATATATATATTTGAGTATTATCTTTATTATAAATAAAGATAATACTCAACACTTTATTATACATATATTTATTTTTATATATATATTATATACCGACACATGTATGTATCCGCACAGTAGTGCAGTTACTTTCGAGCTGTCGAGTGCGGGTTTGATTACCGACTGGACTATAACATGTTGGATCAGTGTGTCACAGGCAGTGCTTCACATCACAAAGTCCGCCATCCCTCGGATGGGCGTTAAGCTTGGTTGGTGGACGTTAACGATCTTGGTGTCTTCGATGAAGAGTCGGCGAGTTACCACCGCGACCTTGAATAAATTACAAATCTCTGCCTAAACTGCCGGTAGCAAGTGATCTGTTCTTCTTGGGTATTCCTTTACACCAGGCTGACCTCTCAAAAGTGTGGCTTCCGTGTGGCCTGCAGATGATGTACTAAAAACAAATTCACGTACCCAGGTGTTTACATGTCAGGTGTGAACGATCATCTTCGGCACCGAATGACAAACAAACAATGAACGCACACACTATCCATCCCTTCGGTAATGCATGAATTGAACTCTTGTTGTCGTCTTTCTGTATTTTTGTCAAACGTACTCAACAAGATCAGGTCATGGCTTGTCTGTTCAAAGCTGATGACACACTTCGAGGAAACTTGTTTCTTGACATATTTTAACTACATTTTCTATTCTGATGAACTGGGGTTTTTGAACCTGCAATACCTATAAAACGATCAAAACGCCTTTATTTAATCGCTCCCCTCCTGTGTGAGACCACCAATATCATGATGTTAAACCATCACATGTCCTTTTTCACATTAAGCCTAGTCTTTCATTTGTCCTTGGATCACATAATATCTGGTCATTTTCTGACACAAACGGTGGCTGTATCATTGGATTTTTCCGCTTAAACCGCTTACACATGTAAATATGACCGAGCTTTATCCCGTTTGACAAAACACACTGAAATCCAACATAGCCTGCGAGTGGTTGTTCAGTTTTTACTTTCATAAGCACCCGCACAAATTTATTTAAGCACAAATTTTTAATTTTGTCCCAGTTGTCCTGTTGCTAGCTCACCTATTCTTCGCTGCTGCAGCCCTGTCTCTCTGGCGACGGTTCTTAAACCAGTTTCCGACCTGTGTTGGAGTCAGGCCTGTAGCCTGCGCCAGCTCTCGCTTCTTCGCCGGGTTCGGGTATGGATCCTGCAGATACCACTCTCGAAGTAAGCTGCGTGTCCTCTCCTTGAAGCAGTGCGTCTTCTGTTCTCCGTCCCAAATTGTCCTTGGCAACGGGAACTTCTTGCGCACCCGGTACTTGTCCACGGGGCCAAGTGGTCGTCCTCGAAGCCTCTCAGCCTCCTGGTAGTGCGCCTCCAGCCAGAGCGCTTGGAGCTTCCCGTGGGAAGTTTTCCCGAACTTGTGATTCTCCAAGATCGTATACAGGTCACGGTAGTTGCCTGTGTGGAAGGCCACCACTGCTCTAGCCCTAAGGACTGCCTCCTGGCGGTTGAGAGCTTCCCATGCGCCGGGAGCCACGGGCAGAGACCATAAGAAGCGACCGAGCCTCTCAACATCACCACTTTCTTCAAGGGTCTCACAAACGCCGGCCACCTGCTGAGGGGTGAAGCTTAGCGTGGGCAGCGCGAACATGGGCACGATGCTCGCTCGACCCCGGTTCAGTTAAAGTTGTTCACGCGTCAAGTCCCCGAGGGGTCGTTTCGAGGCACCTGGGGGGGGGGTGGGCAGAGAGAGGCTTAGAGGGCGGGGTCTAAATAGGGGTGGGGCCGGGGGCACAATGAGGACAAAGAGCTCCTTCCAGCAGTCTGAGTCGGGTCTCCTAAGCGGCACCCTTCGCTCCAGAGCATCTTTTGCGCAAATGGAAAACCTTCACAGCTTTTCTACCCTCCCCGCCACCCTATATCTCTGGTGTCCCACCGACTAGATGCCCATCACTGGCTAGCCTGCCAATCGTGCCTCTCGACAGACGTCGCTGGGCCGGCTCAGCCCTTCCCGTCATGCATATTCACGATGGGGGGAACTGCGCCTGTACAGCAGGCGATGGAGCAGTACTGTGATTGCTCCAGTATGATACGGGGGACACCAAAGGGGACATGAATGCGGGGCGCGGCTAGCACACAGCATTTAAAAGAGAGAGGGATGGAAGGTTAGAGTGATGTAGATGGAGAAATGGAGTGAGGCAGGAGCAGAAGTGGAGGGAGGTATACCGGTGGAGCAATATTGTAGAGGTAAGCGTGTTGAGCTCTGGAGGATGGAAAAACAGTGGGAGGATGGAAGGAGGTAGGTGAAAGAAGGATGCAGGAATGTATATTTGAAAGAATGGCTGAATGCTGATGGATTGAAAGAAGAAGGAGGAGGGATGTAGGGACAAAGGTAAAGAGAAATTGAGGAGGGAATGGGTGGGGGAGTGTTGAGATCATTGAATGACCCACCGGTGAAGAACTCTGAGATTGAGGGATGGATGATAGGGGCCCGTACAGGATAATTTCACCAAGTTCTGGGGGACTTTTTAATCCTATTTCATGATATTTATCTGCCAATTAGAATCCTTTTAAAGATGTTTCTGATTTCCAAGAGTTTCGTTTCACTTCACATAGGTTGAGCCGAAATGATTTTGTAAATGGTATATTCAAATCAAACTTCCATAATAAAGTACCTCCAATAGTGTAATCTTTTCAATTTTTTTTTTAATGAAAGATTTCATTATAAATTCAATTATTGAGGTTAATTTTTTTTGTTTGTTTTGTGAAATGAATGATTAACGAAAATTCACATAAAATTCAGGACGAATGAGTTTTTGTTCCAATCGGCATTTGGAATGAGATCCTCCTCACAAGAGACAAAGAAACTTGTTTTATCTTTCAATTCACAAGTACATGTGATTAGTAAAAATATAATTACTGTAACTAAGTATACAGTCGTGCACTTGATTTTTGAAAATAAAATCTGCCATTTCCTGTGTGAGTAACACGAACGTACACAATGTCCAACATTGGTTGCATCGTTTGAGGCCATGGGTTGGCATGGGTGGCAAACCACCAATACAAATCCCTCATAGCGCGACAACTCTAAATAATACAATATGGCTCGATAATAGTACTTTATAATTTTATATGTAGTTTGATTTAAAAATACATATTTTTGTTTGTATCAACACTGTCTTTACGACAATACTTTTGGTTGAATCTTTTTTCTAAAGAACAGTTGTTAAATTCAATAAAAAATCGTTCATAAATTTTTGTTCATCAATCAAATTTATTGTCCACATGCATCGAATCTTTGTGTCTTTGAACGTATTGTTCAATGAATAACTTGAGATATATATATATATATATATATATATATATATATATATATATATATATATATATATATATATATATATATATATATACACACACACACACACACACACACACACACTCATGAACTTAGTCTGCTGATATATGTAAATATTAACACACACACACACACACACACACACACACACACACACACACACACACACACACACACACACACACACACACACACACTTTTAGTCACCTAAGTAGTGGATTATTTTGTTTTGACTTCAGCAAACCATCAAGAAGATTGATGTTTAAAGGTGTGCACCACAGAAATGATGGGCCAAACGGCCTCATTTCTCAGTTTGAGGTCCGTTTCTTGATTTTTCAGATGTACACACACACATGCAGGTAATTACCTTGCGGGGGTTGGAGACGGGTTTGTGCCCGTAAACTGACCCTGCGTACCTCTAACACATATGCCACATTTTGTCCAGGGGTGTGGAATTGCATAGAAATCGAAGAGAATGGTTACATGCACACACACACACACACACACACACACACACACACACACACACACACACACACACACACACACACACACACACACACACACACACACACACACACACACACACACACACACACACACACACACACACACACACACACCTGGTTTATATATACAAACATGTATATATATATATATATATATA
>NC_140962.1:14657307-14719807 GCF_056783735.1 Eptatretus burgeri | reverse complement strand
TGTGAAATGCGTGAAATGTGTGTCCTTTGAAGATGTCGATGACGCGCTCATCATCTGGTTTCGGCAAATGTCGGCTCAGCCAAATATTCGGTTTCGGCCGATACTGTCTTTCGGTGGAGGATTGCCCAGCCAACATCATGGAATACAATGACCGGTTTGAATCCTTTCTTATGCACCAGATTGCCAAGAGTTTGAGGCAGTCAAACATAATGGATTACTTCGCGAAGAAGTAAAGGATCGATCGAGCTTAGTGTTGAAATCCGATCATGGTTTTATATTGGCTTGTTTTGTACGTTACCGCACTCACTTACAAATAGGCATTGAGTGGTAATCATCACCACGATGACTGTGTGTCATGTAATTTGTCACCATACCATCACCGATGGTATACGAGTTGTCTTACAGAGTTGTTCATTATCTTTACTTTTGATAAACTGATTCATGAATTCCATCTTTGCTTGATCACTTTCCAACTCACCAACTCACCCCCACCTATGCCCCGAGGATTGTGTTTTCCTTTTGGTACAATAGCCGGCTCTCACACATATGTGTCCAGGCCACGTGCGACTTCATCCTTCACCCCACAGTCATCATGAATGTTCGCATACGCGTAAGTCGTCACATTTCTAAGTCGTCACTTTTTTCTCGGTCAAGATGGTGACGACTTACGCCTCGTCTACTGTATGTATGTATGTTTGTATATATATATATATATATATATATATATATATATATATATATATATATATATATATATATATATACACATATATATATATATATATATATATATATATATATATATATATATATATATATATATACACACATATGTAAGCAGGTCTTCTAAAAGAAGACATAGTTGCTTTATTTAAATTTCAAAATAAACTAAATAATTACAACATTGAAGATATAATTCAACTATTTTGTGAAACACAGAAATGTAAAAAGAAATCAAAACGAATAACATGTATTCTTAGTGATAATACGGATGATATACCTTCACCCCAAGATTTGGATAAATCAAAAAAGAATCTCTTTATCTTTGATGATTGTGTGAATGAGAGAAACCAAATGGTTCTGGATAGTTATTACACAAGAGGGAGGCATCCTTCTTGTAATTGTATTTATTTTTGTCAATCATACTTTCAACTCCCTCGTCGCTCGATAAGAAATAACGCCAACACTTTTATTTTATTCAAGTTAAATTCAATAGATATAAACAATTTTTGGAGACGCATCTGTTCTACGTTGTGTAGTATAAAAAGAATTTGAGTAGATGAAACACACTGCTGGAAAATATAAATACATTGTTGTGAAACAAGATGAGATACTGAGGGATATATATTTTATTTTATAAACAATAACATACATAAATGATTGTTGTTATTATCAATCTTGTGGGTAAATCTGCTTCTGGAAAAATCTTTCATCAATCTAGGTTCTTGAATAGTGAAAATGCAAAGATTACATGTTTATTAAAAAAAAAAACACCCTGTGATACATATTGTATCTACAACAACCAGAGTAATGCGACCAGGAGAAGTCGAAGGTAAAGATTATAACTGAATTTCAATAGAGGAACATCTGCGATTGAGGAACAAAGGTCAAATATTTTAGGAGGTCTCTCTTGGTAAAACAAAATAATCACATTGCAAGAGTGAGTTAAATAAACTAAAATCTGGTGGTCTTAGGTTATTTGAAACTAATCCAGAAGGAATTAGACAAACTATTAAACATCTGAGTGGTAATGGAGTTAAGATTTTATCATTCGGTTTTAATGTTGATGAAGAAACTCATCACAAATGTATGAAAAGCAAAGATACAAGTATTAGTGAAGAAGAAATTGCAACTCGTATTAATTCTAATAAAGAATTTGTTGAAATATTTAAGGAAAAGATTTTATTTGAACACATTGACTTTAATGATGAAGAAAAGGAAAATTTCACGATTGACCTTAACAATTCATTAAATGATATTTTCCAATAAATTCATGGACGCGAAAGAACGAGCAATAAGATTTAAGGAATATCAAGAGTTGGTTTCAAAAGTTGTAAAACAACAGGAAGACATAAAGAAGAAATACAGACAGAAACTAATGGGAGAATAAGTGTATGAAAGAAAACAAGAGAATATTTTAAAACAACTTTTAAAAAAATCTCCCCAACAAATGTCTACAGTTCCTATGATAGAATACACCCCTAAAAAACTTCAAATGATAAAAGATTTTCATCAAATGATGGATCAAGAACTAGAAAATATAGGAGAATTAGAATATGATGATGAAGGATTATTTCAACAACTGGAAGAGATAAATCAACCCCCTGATTATATCGTGAAGGCTCTTCAAAACAATGAATATTCAGTGAATTCAAAAACCATAGCAGGTTTCATTCCAACAGAACAACCAGCAATATTCCTACTCCTGGCTCGGGGGGGGGGGGGGTGTTTGTGTACATGACTCTTTTGGAGCGTTACTCTAATTTTTTTTGTTCTATATGCCAAGACCTTCAAAGAAAGTTTGGGTAACACCTCCAGATCAAGTACGTTTTCTCTGTGGGGTCCATCTTGAATTCGCAGTTGGCTCCCAGCAAACCATAATTGAACCAAAATGCCCGTATTTGGTTTAGAGGGAATAAATCATTAGTACATATCCATAAATTATTAATTTTGATTTACTTCAATTACTCATGCTGTGCTTAACACATTTTAGCATGATTTATTCTCTTAAAACTTGGTTCACAGTAGCAAATGACCATATTTTACGTAATTTTAGTCAAAAATAGCTTTCAACTTGAAAGTGGCTCAAAGTTTGATGGTCTCTGAATGACTTAATATTGTAAGTAGAGCTATAAAATTTGGCCAAAAGTTTCATTATTAGGTTCTCTGAGCAATTCAATTTTCATATTCTCACAATGGGGTTATGTGTGATGACCACAGAGCTCATTGTAAACCAAAGTCACACCTACCCCCAAATGGCCACTTTTGCGGTATTTCATCAAATGATGATATCTCCTTAATTAAATGCCAAGGAAAGTTGATTTTTTTATACGAAATATAGGTTATTGACCCCAAGGAATTCATTGGTAACATTTTTGTATTTCTTTAGCTGATATTGCTTTTGACTTGTTTTAATAGATAGGCTCAAGGGAGTGGGAAGGATATTAAGTTAGAGGTTCATCTTGAATATTGTTCTGCATTCCGAATTTTCAATATTTTGGCAGCAATTTTGAAATTATTAATAAGTAGATCAACTCCAAAAATGTAACCAATGAATTTCTTGTGGTCAAAAACCTATATATACATGTAGTATCAAAAATCAACTTCCCATGCCATTTAGTTGAGTAGATATCATCATTTGATGAAATATCGTAAAAGTGGCCATTTGGGGTCGGGGTGACTTTGATTTACAATGAGGTTTTTTTCAATATTTTGGCAGCAATTTTGGAATTATGCCAAGTAGATCAACTACAAAAACTCCAAAAATGTTATCAATGAATTTCTTGGGGTCAAAAACCTATATATAGTATCAAACATCAACTTCCCATGCCATTAAATTGAGTAGATATCATCATTTGATGAAATACCGTAAAAGTGGCCATTTGGGGGTAGTAGGTCATGTGGAGGTGGGTCGGTTCGTTCAGTTTCGTTGTGCAGATCACCAATCGAAACGAAATTCACCCTGTGCATTTATGAGAACACCCCATTGAAATTCCTACTTGTTTCCATATGCACAAGTTGACACACTGACAGTTATTACCATTTGAAATTACCGCGGTGAAGTGGGCGTGGCGTGCTTGTAATCGCGGAGGAAACGACCAGGAAACAACAAATCAAGATGGCGGCGCCCATGGTTGTCATGTGATTGAGTGATTTTTGGTCTTTCAACAACCAAATATACGTTGTTTCACACTTGGGCGGGGAGGAAAATGAGAAAGTGACGCAATTCAAGGATAAGAGCTGGCGTAAGGTATGCGAGTGTGCGAAGGCTTGGTGCGATGCCACAGATAATGAAACTATCAACAAATGCCGTTTGCTGGCTGATCAAATTATGAAACTGCTGTCAATGACTGATCCTCCTGCGGATGCCAGCTATCACCGGTTCTGCTATGCGTCGTTTTGTAACAAGGATCATATAAAATGTACTGAAGCCAGGAAAAGGAAATCAGAAGCCAGCACTACTGCAGTTTCTGCTAGAGCCAGTGAGGTGGTGGGTGGACTAGAAGAAGAGGGGCACTCATACCACAAAATACGTAGAAAATCCCTCAGAACCTCTGTGGAAAGGGTGGCTGGCAAATCAGCTGGTGTACTGCCAAGAATTTGTCTGATATGCCAGAAAAAAGACAAATTCATCCATGTCAAAGGAAAATCTCAACGTGATCAGTTGTCCCTGGCAGAAACACAGGATGGAGGAAAGCTGAGGGAAACTGCTGAACAGAGGAGAGATGAACGTGTGTGAGAATAATGACAACTATAAAGGATAAAGACTGTGTTGCGCTGGCAGTTTGTTGTCACCGAAAATGTTATTACGAGTATGTGAATGACACATACCACAGACAGAGTGAAAGTAAACTCTAAACTCAGAAAGTGAACTATGACTCAACATTTGACATTTTCTGTGATAAAGTAATCCAGGTAAGACTCATTGATGGAAAGCAATCAATACATATGAAGAAGTTGTGTGAGATGTTCAATGACCTACTCAGAGTATGCAAAGGTCAGGATAAGGCCAACTACCAGGCAACAAGACTGAAGAAAAGACTGCAGGAACGGTACCCAGACATGATTTTCTATCGTCCACCAAAGATGTCTGAGAGCGAAGTGGTGTACATGAAGGACATTGATATTGGTTCCATTGCTCAGGCTGCTGTTGTAGACAGTAGCTCAACAACAGAAACAGTCAACTACAGAGGATGAAGCCAGCCAGGGTCCACATCAGGGTGACTCAGACCTCAATTTACATGTTCTATACTCGGGAGCACTCATGGTGAGGGATGACCTGAACAAACACCAAAGTGTGGACATTACATGGCCCGACTTGGAAATGGTGGAGCTAGCACTAGAGCTTATACGGGCAACTCGTACTTCAAACTGGCCGAAACACCTTGCGATCACAAGAGCGTCAATGCCCTGGCACTTTGCGTACGATCACCTAAACTTTACAAGGTACTTACCCGTTTACTGGCTGGAAATGGCCGGCGAGAGCACTCCCACCCAGACACCTATCAAGCGTTCATGGACGGCAAATGGACTGCCCAACGGCATACTCGTTATGCATTTAGTAGTGTTGCGTGTGATCAGATCATAGAGCAGACTTTAAATAGGGACAGCAAGACCAGTGGAGGCATCATTGGTTACACTCAGAAAAGCACAGCTGTGAAGAAGTGGATCCTGTCCCAACCAGCACGTGCGGAAATCGCAAGGAAATGTGAGTCCGTGGCGGGTAGCCACAACGAGCCCCGAACGAGAAAGGATTTGGATGTGTCGAGCTCGAAGAAGAACGAAGCAGTGGTGGTACAAGTGATGGACACAGTACTTCAAATGATTAACCCTTTCTCCGGCGCTCACCTTCAACTTGTCAATATTAGTTCAGGTGTCATCGCACCGCCAGCCAGTTCCACGGACTTGATGAACCCGTATGTCAAGGGAGAGAATGCTGTCGTGCAATTCATGCGTGATCGGCTTCT
The DNA here is from genome assembly GCF_056783735.1 of Eptatretus burgeri. Taxonomy (NCBI): domain Eukaryota; kingdom Metazoa; phylum Chordata; class Myxini; order Myxiniformes; family Myxinidae; genus Eptatretus; species Eptatretus burgeri. The sequence continues at coordinate 14,714,120 of NC_140962.1, read as the reverse complement.
CTCGGGTGAGGTCCGATTTCGAAGGCTAAATTGGCAACTTTCTTGACGGCGCGAGGCAAGTCGGCGACTCCTCACCAGCAGATGCCGAAGGTTGAAATTGCGAATGAACTTCGTCTTTTCACACGACTGCTGTTGATTGGCGAGTAAAGCAATGTAACACTCCACGATCTGCTCGCATGCCCACTGGTGAACATATCTTTCCCGCTGGCATCCGGTGATGGTTCAATTGCTAAGACGGATAACAAAGCCAAACTCCGCAACCATATACTGAAACTGTGGCCCGATTGCCGTGTGGACACTCGGCCTATCCAAGGTGCGACGATTGTGGATGGAATGGCCGTTATTCAGGCGATAAAGGCTGGTTCACTGCATAACACTTTCGGCAAACTAGAAGAGATGGTGCTGAACATCGTAGTGGCCAAAGCACGACATAACCAATCTTCGAGACTGGACGTGGTGTTTGATACTTACCCAAGTATCAGCATCAAGTGCCTCGAGCATGCCAGACGAGCGGGCAGGGCAGGCGATCTTCAGGTGCGAACCATCTACGGACGTGATCAAGCCCTTCCAAAACAGTGGGCCAATTATCTCCTGAGCGGAGCCAACAAGGAGGCGTTGATAGAGTTCATCATCGAATCGTGGACGAGAAACATCTCTCCATCAAAACTGGGTGACATGCTGTTGTACGTCAGTCATGCCGGCAAATGTGAGAAAATCAAGGCATCGAATGGTGTCATGACTGTGTCGTCAGTACCTGAACTTGAATGTGACCACAAGGAAGCTGACAGGAAGCTCCTGCTACATGCCGATCATGCGGGACAGAATGGAGAGTCAGTGCGCATAGAGAGTTTCGACACCGATGTGTTTGTGTGGGCATTGGCTCACTCGAAGTCGATTCGGGCGCAAAATTTCCATCTGGTCACAGGAAGTCCCAAGGACATTATCGTCGTTGACATTAGGAAGCTGAGTAATGCCCTGGAAAGTTCTGTCTGCGATGCGTTGATAGGTTTGCACAATTTCACGGGAAGTGATACCACCAGTGCATTCCACGGTAAGGGCAAAACAAGCCCATTTGACTTGATGATGAAGAGTCCCCATCTCATCACCTGTTTCGGGAGCATTGGTCGAGAATTCACGCTAGATCAGAATATCATTCACGACCTGGAACAATTCGTCTCCACCATGTACAATCAGCTGACCATGAAGAGTTTGGATGAGGCTCACTACAAGCTATTCTGCAGCCAATCGCTGGGAGAACAGAAGTTGCCGCCTACAAGCGACGCTCTGATGCTGCATTGCAAAAGAGTGAACTATCAGTCTGCGATCCACCACTGCGTGACAGAGGTTTATAGAAGCCCCTTCTCCTACATTTCACGGATGGATGGAACGCAACGGAGCACTGATTGTTCACTGGCTGAACAAATCACCAGCGCCGAAGGAACTGCTAGAGGCGACGAAATGTAATTGCAAGAAGACTAAATACGAGACCAACCAGTGTTCTTGCCGGTCAAAAGGACTGTCCTGCGCAGAGTGCTGTGGGTGTCAAAACTGCGCCAACGATGAACAGACCCGTGCAGAAATGGAACTTATGGATGATGAAAGCAGAACTGACGATGATTCCGACGATGAACTGTGAATGCAGGTGTCACACTGCTTTTGCTGTGGTAATCTACTACACAGTAGTATTCAGATTGGTGAGCATGTAATAGTGGACTTGAGTTTTGTAATAACAGCAGTCAAGAGTCTAGTTCAGCAACTGCTTCAGAGCAAGAAATACTGGAGTTCTAAGACAGTAATCTTCTTGTGGCGGTTCTACTTTTCATCAGGCTGAGTCGCGCAGTGTCTTTGCCTTTGATTTAATCCGTAATAGCCAATGTAAATGTCTTTAATAGGCGCTGTAACTGTCTTTAATAGTCAATGTAACTACCTTTAATAGCCAGTGTGGCTGCCTTTTAAGCAAAAAGTTGCCTTGGTCAACTCGAAGGCCTGTCTGGTCGGTCCAGACGTTTTCGGCCAGTAAAAATATGTAACTGCTTCGGTTTACGACCTTTAATTATAAACATCTTTAATAACAGTGAATAGGGCTCTGTATAAACATATTGTATCATTTTAAGACCTCACAAGAGTTTTCTTTGACGTACATATCAGTCTAACCTTGATTCTTCATTTCTGTGTCAAAATCGTGCATTAATGTTCGGTGTATCTTTCATTGCCAAAAATGACCAATTGTGTCACATCCTCGACGTGGAAACAAATGGATTTGGAGTCAGCGTCTAAAATTCTTTAAGTATGCTAAATTTCATCCAGATTGGTGATCTGCACAACGAAAATCATTTTCTGAAGGTAATAGCGCGTACCTCCACATGGTCTATAGGGGTGACTTTGGTTTACAATGAGCTTTTTTCAATATTTTGTCAGCAATTTTGGAATTATGCTAAATAGATCAACGACAAAAACTACAAAAAATTTTATCAATTAATTATTTGGGGTCAATAACCTATAGTTAGTACAAAAAATCAACTTACCATGCCATTTAGTTGAGGAGATATCATCATTTGATGAAATGCCATAAAAGTGGCTATTTGGGGGTCGGGGTGACTTTGTAGTGCTATGGCATGGTTGGAAAAAAAATAGGTAACCCCTCCCCAGGATAGAACAAAGCACAACCATATTTTTTGGGTTGATTAGGATGTCTGAAGTAGGAAATGGATGATTGTGAAAAAATATATTGGGGATAGCATATATTTTTGGTGGAATTTGTAATTATAGTGCCCGAAATTTTTGTTTCGGAAAATCATAAAAATGACAAATCTTCAATTATCAACCAATTTTCATAATTAAAATGTCATTTTGTACAGAATCAAGAGTATGTTGCTTTCAGATCATCTGAGTAGCTAAATCTGAATCATTAAGTTTTCAAAACTGAAAAAAATGTGATTTTACTAACTAATTTTATTCCGAAATGCTATCTTACATTTTGTTGTATTCTAATCTTTTTTGCTTTAACACTGAAACTAGCAAATATATTTAACAAAACATTCTGCATAAAATGGTCCTGAATATGAAATTCACAAAGAGATTTAATCAAAATAATCACTGTCCAAGTCACTCTCATCTGCAGCAACAGAGGCTTCACGTTTGTTGTCACATTCCATACCGAGACATGAACAGAAGTCAGTGCAAGGCAATCCCAATGCCAAACAGTGGCACTTCTGTGAAGTTTTGCATTCAGCATCCATACAGTACATGTGAGTTAGGTCTCGGACTTCAATGGGTGCAGCCTCTTTCACATAGTAAACAGGTTGCATGGAAGATGTGTCCTCATCCCATCTCCAGCCATTACCAATTGGGCTCAACTGTTGTGCTTTCAAAACTTCACATTGCATCCATATAGTTAACTGGTACTTGGCACGCAACACATGTTGAAGGAAAGCACCCTCAGTTGGAGGAAATGCTGATGCAGGTTTGTCACTCTTGCAAGCAAATTCATACCGTAACTCATCTAAGGTTGTACATAAGTTGCGATTGGATTTCTTTTTGTTTCCATACAATGCTAATGTGTACCGACGAGCATCCTGCAGATTTTCTGTCAAATCAGGAGTTGTGCCCAGGGTGCTCAGAGCAGGAAGATCCTCTGCATATTGAACTAGCTTACTGAAGGCTGTAAACTTGCCAATCTTGTGGAGACTACTGGTGCTATCACACCCAGTAAGTGCGTGTACAGATGGTAAGGCACGTGCTACATTTTCTCCTACATTTTGACAGATACTATGAACCAGTATAAATCTTTCCCTATTTGTTCTTTGTCCAGTGTGTCCAGAATGCATGTATGTTAACTTTGGCAGTTTCCCTTCATTTAGATAGTAAACCAGCAAGACTAGGACATCTGTATCATCTGACTTCACTATCAGCCTTTCATGAGATGATGCTAGGTCAATGGCATGAAGAAGCATCTGAGTGTCTGCTTCTTGTGTGCTGAAGAGCCAGAGAAGATTTATTTTTCCATTTGAGTCAATGGTTACAACTGTCTCAGCTTCTGGAAATCCACCTGCAAGAGTTATACTCTGGCCATTGATCAGTCCAGGCGGGTCATCTAGTAATGACTGTGATATGAATGCTGCAAGGTTTGCCTTGTTAGCAGAATTTTTTAGTAAATTCCTGTAATGTGGCACAACTCTGTCTGGAGCAATTACATGACTTGCAACTGCAGAAGTGCCACCTCTGCGTTGTCTTTCTTGATATTTGACAGAATGGGGGACATCATAACGATGAAACACAAGGACTACAGACTTGATGTTCCATGAATTATTGAGCAGGGCAACAATTTTGCGTAAGATAAGCTGTGCAATATCCCTGAAAGTGTTGAACTGTGTTTCATGTATCCCTTGGAGAAGCGTCATCCCATCATATATGTAAATCCCTTGACCATCAAATGGTGGAAGCTCAAGGATTTCCTCTGTTGTTGACTCCAGTTTACTGGCTAGATCTGCTTTAACACACTTCCTCATGTTGCCATCATCATAGAACAAGGCAGGTGGGATGACTGCAAGCTCATGCTGTAAGACTGTTTCCATGTTCACATTTCGCTGTTTTGACAGCCAGAAGCCTTCTAAATAACACTTCTGAATCAATCATCAACTTCGTGGTGTCCTTATCTATGTTAATGGACTTCTTCATGTCTGCAAAGGTCACAATCTTCTTTCGTGTTTCTGGATCCCAGAATGAAACGGACTTAGATACTGATGCCAGCCTCTTTTTCATGAACTCTGTGTGCTTTTGACGACCCTCGTCAAGAAATCCAGTGAGACTCTTGGTTACTTCTGGGGACGCAACCTGACCTGTGATGATGTTTACCAGTTCTGAAGGCACAGTCTCTATATCAAATGGGTTCTGACTGTTGGTAATCACATTAACCACATTCTGCACATAAGATTCATCCCTTGCTTTCCGGCTCTTTCCCAGTTCTTCCTGTGTTCTCTTTCTCTCCGTCTTGTCATGGCGTAGCACTTGCAAGGCATTGGCATATTCACTTGTGATATGTCTGGTCATCAACCAACGGGTCATCGCTCCCTTCCGAAGTGTAAGGCCAATAATGCCACCTTCACTTTTGCCTTCTCAGTTAATTCTCTGCTCTAGTGCTTGGTCGGTGCTGACAGCATTAAATCGGTACTTGTCAGACCTTCTGATGACTAGGCCACCTTCACACATATGCCGATAGACGTCTGGATGTTTCACCTCAAGACGTTTCATATCTGCCACATACATGTCGGGACATACTTTGCATAATTGTGCCTGCCTGCAGCCCTAAACCAAACAATTGCTTCACACATCGCATTTAAATGAAGTTCCATCAAGCCTTCCTTCTCTGCTCTGAGTAGACGCAACAAGACTTGAGCACCCTCCATAAAATCAGCCCAATATGTGAATGTAGCTGATTCTTCTCTACCAACAGCTAAGAATTCTGCAATAACTTCTGCAACCTCTGGCAACTGACTGTTCATCAGTTCTCTGGCAATATCAATTGCAACTGCATTGTCTTTGACACCACATGCATGTTGTAGATCAAAGAACTTCTCTTCAGTGTCACCATTGCGAAGCGATCGACCAGATTGTTCTAACCACATAACCATTGAACTGAAGAAAGTTCGGAAGAGTGCCTCATACACAATTTTGATGCCACGTGATACTTGTGTACCCTGCAACATTTGTCTTGCTGTTGCCTCAGCATACACAGATGACTCGGTTAGTAAAGCCATAAGACCACCATCACCAAACAGTTTGCCGAAACTAGCAAGTAAAGGCATTGTTGTATGCATCCCACCAGCACACATTGTCACCTTTCCATCGAAATATGCTGGTTTGTTCCATAGGATCTCCTGTGCCTTGCTATATATAGCCATATCAGCAGTTACCAAGATGTGATTTTGTCCAATATGTTCAGATACATCAACGAGTTTGCATAAGACAGTTTAAATGGTTGAGAGGTCTGATGGAGGAGCTCTTAGGAAGGGCATGTATCTAACAGTAGTCACTGGCATAGTCTTCTCACAGATGATGGAGTTAAACCCAGTCCAGGCTGGTATTGACTGTTCTGCATCTCGTTCCTGTAGATGAGCTAGTTGCCATAGGAGGTCTTTCTGATTTGCTTCTCTGTAACTGTTCGCATTCTGGCGAACATCGGTAACTGTTACGTTTGCCTCTGATGGCTCAAGTCTGCGTGCAGGTTTTACATACCTAAAAACAGTAAAAAGACAAGCATGCAACCCACCACCATATTCTACAAGATCACTAGATGTTAGGAAAGCATTACATTCAATACTACATGAAATGATAAATACATTGGTAGAGCAAACCAACACCTTACACTACTTGGTTAAATAGCATAAAGAAAAGCATTGCACTAACACATTCTAAGATTATGTCACTCTATTGTTATAATAACCAAGCAAAATGATGTAAATTTAGCACCCCCAGCAACACACTGCTGGATGCTTATGGATGAAATACATATTGTTACCTTCGTATGTCATCATCGAGTGTTAGTGCATCGGCAGAAGAGAGTGACTTTTCCTTGACTCGTTTTACTTGACATTTTGAAGCATTTATCGGGCAGCGCTTGTACAGGACTGCAGCCATAGCATGGGTTGTGGATTTGCCGTCAAGGGTCTCTTCATTTTGGTCAAAATTATCAATGGCAGCATCCACCATAACAAGGTCATTCACACTTTGAAGTCCACTAGGAATGTACACGTTTGTCCCTTTTTGGTCAAGTGCAACTGACGTAAGAAACCTCCGTACTTCATCGTAGGACACAGAGTAGCCCAATTCATGAAGAGGATCAACCAGTTTCTTACTCCCAAACAAATGATGCACAGAGATTCCTAAACCAAGACTTATTGGTGCCTGTATTCGCCGACTCTGAGCAATGATATTTTGGCATATAGCAATGATCTTCAGCTCCCAAGTTTTAGAGTCACCATTGGCAAAGCAAGATACAGAGTCAAATGCTTGTTTGCTCACACACCATGATAGAAAATCATACAGACAATCTGGCACAAATTTTCCAGACCCCTCTAGCTCCAGATCAAAACTAGATATGTAGTTGTCACTGTCAGTTATATTACTCGTATGGCTTCTCAGGATTGCTGCTGCCATGTGCAAGATCTGATATTCATCAAGCTGATCTTTTGCTGAATGTAAATCAGAAAACTCAATGTCTTCATCAGTTTCCATGTGTGATGCTTGTTGGAATGCATCGCCAATTGTCATGTTGCCTGAACAGACCAAGTCTGATTGTCCACGGCATTGCACGAAGATTAGTCTGTTTCCATAATAATTTTTTAGCTTTGTCTTTGATGCACAACAATATTCGTCCTGGAAGTTAGTCACCCCTATGTCAACCAATGCTTGGACATACTTTTCTTTCAGGAGAGAGAGGCTTGTCACAGTCAATTTTTGGGATAGCACTGATTTCTCAAGCTCATTCTGAACAACGTGGAATGCTTTCTCGTGACAAGTCTGTTCTTTGTCAGATGTGGCTGCCTTCGAACATGCTACTTCAATGTTGCGATCACTGATATAATGTCCATAACAACTCCGATGATACTTTGCATCAAAGGCAAAGAGGTCTGAATGTGTAAGCATTTGAGTATGAATCTCTTCATCATTTCGTTTGGCGGCTGCTTCCAGAACGCTCTGTCTGGTGGATTTACCACTTCCAGTTGTAATTGGAGTCAATTTTTCTGATTTCTTGTCTCCTTTGCCACAAACAAAATATTGAGTACGGATATTGAAATTGGAGGAATGTGATGTACTGCTTTGCCGCAATGAGGGATTACTTGTAGATGGACCTGCGGCATCATCATACATGAAATTGTTTGAGAAACTTGTATATTTTGCATGGTAAAGTTTGTGGAAGCTCACATGAATCTCGCTGGAGAGAATTTGGTCTTCTAAGGGTGAAAATAATTCATAAACATCATCTTTGCGTTTCTCACATACATTCATGATAGTCCTAAGGCCATCTTGGGTTGGATTCTTGACAACAGCACCTTTTGTAAGGGATTTGAAGCACAATATACATTGTTTAGTGTTCAAACGAGGTTTCTTATCAGGAGGTTCACCATCCATTATGCTTTTCTTGTACTGGATTCAATGATGAAAGTTTCTCTGCCCTACAAAGACAAAGAAGGAATGGTAAAATAACAGGGACTAAAAACATGTTCCTCAGAATTGGATTTGACACATAAACACTCTTATATATATTTTTAGGCAAAACAATACTGTCACAACCTAATTATGTACTGCCCTTTCATATTTCCTACAAAATGACACCTTATTTGTGCAAATTGGTTGAAAATTGCAGGTTTAACAGTCATTTTCGTGATTTCGCAACATTCGCCAAATTATTGGAGACTACTAACACAAATCATGACCAAAATACATGCTATCCCCAATATATTTTTTCACAACCGTCCATTTCCTACTTCAGACATCCCAATAAACCAAAAAATTATGGTTGTGGTTTGTTCTACCTTGGGAAGGGGTGACCCTGCTTTTTAGGGCCCTTATGCGGAATGGCCACAGCACTATTGGTTTACAATGAGCTCTGTGGTCATCACACATAGCCCCATTGTGATAATATGAAAATTGAATTGCTCAGAGAACTTAATAATGAAACTTTTGGCCAAATTTTATAGCTCTACTTACAATATTAAGTCATTCAGAGACCATCAAACTTTGAGCTACTTTCAAGTTGAAAGCTATTTTTGACTATTTTTGACTAAAATTATGTAAAATATGATCATTTTCAACTGTGAACAAAGTTTTAAGAGAATAAATCATGCTAAAATGTGTTAAGCAATGCATAAGTAATTGAAGTAAATCAAAATTGATAATTTATTGATATTTACTCATGATTTATTCCATCCAAACCCAATATGGGCATTTTGGTTCAGTTATAGTTTGCTGGTAGCCAACTGCGAATCCAAGATGGACCCTACAGAGAAAATGTAATTGATCTGGAGGTGTTACCCAAACTTTTTTTGAAGGTCTTGGCATATAGAACAAAAAAAAATAGGGTGACGCTCTAAAAGAGTCATGTACACAAACACCCCCCCTCCGCCCCAGAGCCTATACTATCCATCTTGTTAAAGAAAAGGGGTTGATATTTAATGATGTATTAAGGTTGTTGAGTTCTGTTCAACCACCTGTTCAATTAACTCCGAGATTAATGTTTCTTCTAACAAAAGATGGAAGACAAGGTTCAACTGTGAGGGGTGAATCAAGTTATTTTGATAAACCATTGAAGAGAAATAATGAGGATGATAGAGTATGTATTGATTTACTAAACTCACTTGATTATGGAGTTTCTGTTGCCAGTCAAGGAAGGAAGAATGAAAAATCAGAAACACATTATTGAGGCTTTAAGTGGGCTTGGATCAGGTGTTAGTTTTCTTCCAAATGACCCATTACAATTAGTTAATCGACTGTTATTATTGTTAGGTAGTAAGAAGGCTGGAAATAACAATTGTTTTAATGAAGCATGAGCTATTTTAGACCAGTTAATTAATATGAAAATAATTAATAAATGTCAATACAAAGATATTTTATCCCATGTTAAATGCATTTAATTCTCTCTCATGATGAAAATGAAAAAATATCATCAATTGTAGATACTAATGAGAATTATTTTTTTATTGTTGAAAGATGATAAAGAAGTACATATATTTATAGATAAGATAATGGTAGAACTACTGCCACTGAATGTTGGAAGAAAAATGATATGTGTTATCTTCTTTTCAAGACTTTAACACGTGTGGTGTTTAAGAAAATAAAAAAGAGATTTATAATAATTATATACAGACTTTTAAAACTTATAAATGAGAAGCACAGTCCTTCATTTTAATTTCACAATGAGTGATCACACATCTTCTTTCCCATACTCACTACAACTTGACACAACATTGGAATATGAGGCATCTTTGTTGTCTATGGAAACTTATAATACCTTATTTAATATCACAGAGAAAAATGACAAGTTTCATTATAATCCAAGAAGCAGTAACAAAACAATAAATAACAGTTTCACTCGGAGCATACGAGATTTCTCAAATATCTCCCGAAATTGAAAGAACAGGGTGATGAAAGAACAGGCGAAACTTATGAAAGAACAGGGTGATGAACCAAAATATTATTGTTTTCGATCTTCAAAAACATACTTCAAAATCTACAATTGAACTTAAAAATTACAATAACAGGTTGATTTCAAAATTGATTTCACAATTTTCGTAATTGATACAAGAGAAAGTTAGTGGGTTTCTCCTCCTCAAAAAAGATTGAAACTAATGGAGCGTTTTATCGTGATAATGTCATTCAAATATCCTCAGGAATAAATTCAGTATTAATTCACTGTGATTTGATTGATGGTGCTTATAATGATAGAATAAGAACAAATACAATATTTTCATTCAGTGCATACTCAACCCCAATTGGTTATAAATTCAATATAGAATCAAAAAATCTGGTTTATCTACCCATGTCTGGAAAAACCATAAACAGAGTAAATTTTAGGATAACCAACCAAATTAATCACATGATTTCTTTTAATGGAGAAATTATATTCATCAGCATTTACCTCGGTGAAGTTTACCAACAAATAAATACGATGGTTATTGTGAGGACACACGAGTTGAGAAAATATAAAATAATTGCAGGGGATGGGATGTTAACAAGGGTGAAGGTATGTATCTTGGTAGAGGATACTATAAATCTAAGAGACAATGAGGTGCAGGACATCAATTTAGAAATAATTGATGCTCTAATGGGTATAGGTTCAACTATTCTTAAACATAAAGGCCTAATTGGTTCAACTGCTTCTGCTGTGGGAAATGTAGCAGGTGCTATAAAGAGTATAAAACACGCCCAAAAAGAATCCCACAAGCCGGTAGGCGATGAGGGATTCGCTAGGATCGAAGCGCTGGATACGATGCTTTTCATTCTGACCGATCCACCGACAAAGATTCATTGCCAAGACGTATTGGTTCACATACAATTGTTACTCTGCCTGGCAAGATTTTTCCTATTGCGTATTTTGCCAACTGGCACTCATAAAAAATGATGGTAAATAGACACCCTATTTTTGAAGGACTACCATTTGAAAAATAATCGGTTTGCTGGTTTGTGCTGTGGAGTCTTGCGTTGCAGACACACACACACACACACACACACACACACACACACACACACACACACACACACACACGGAAAACCCGATAAACTTCCCTCAATGCTCTTGTTTGACCACACCTCCTGAGCCACACAATATTTTTCATAAGCCACGCCCACTTTCCTACGCCCCTCCCACTTTAAATAATAAATAATTGGAGGTGGTGTGTGGGTCGTGGAATCGTTTTCGGTAAATAAATAAATAATTGGAGGTGGTGTGTGGGTGGGGAATCGTTTTCGGTAAATAAATAAATAATTGGAGGTGGTGTGTGGGTGGGGAATCGTTTTCGGTAAATAAATAAATAATTAAAGGTGGTGCGTGGGTCGTGGAATCGTTTTCAGTAAATAAATAAATAATTGAAGGTGGTGTGTGGATTGTGGAATTGTTTTTGGTAAATAAATATATAATTGAAGGTGGTGTGTGGGTCGTGGAATCGTTTTTTGGAAATAAATAAACATATTATTAGAAATCCACAAAGACAGAAATGCCGGTGATTCCATTTCTTTTGGATCCTTTTCACTTTGGTCAATAACGTTTGGATCGAGGAGAGATCGAAGGTGGAACGACCGTGTAGTTCCTTACAAACACTGTATACACACCTGAAATGACGGTAAATAGACACCCGATTTTTGAAGGACTACCATTTGAAAAATAAAACCTCAATCAAAAATCGGCTCGAGTAAAATTTTTTAAATATCTCGAAGTGTTTCATTCCGAAGTCTCGTTTCTCTACATTCAAAACTGAAGGACAAATATTGAAAATATTGTATGCGGTTTTTCGGCCGCTGCACAGCAACGGCTGGTTGCTTGGCAACGAAATTCAAACGCGCACCTTCCCAGACCATATGGCACCTGTTGGCAAAGTTTCATCGGAATCGGTTCGCTGGTTCGTGCTGTGGAGCCTCGCGTTGCAGACACACACACACACACACACACACACACACACACACACACACACACACACACACACACACACACACATGGAAAACCCGACAATAAGGGATATCTAGCATATATAGCGAATCCAATAAATTGCAAGTAATAAAATAAGTTAAGAAATGCAAAAATCAGTTGTCACCCCAAGAACGACAGAAAATAATTCAAATACTTGGGTCAGGGTTTCAAAAGTTTTAACATATTTTTTTTTTACGAAATAAATACGAGTATGGAAGCAATTGATGGTATCTATGATTTGGATGATACCATTATCATCTCAAACTCTACAAAAAAAGAAGACTACTTCAAGGTAAATGCTATAACATGAACAGACTGGAATACAAATGGAACAAAACGTTTTGAAATCAATAATCAACAAACTTATTTGAATCTCGCCGATAGGTTCTTATTTTGTAAATTTACAATTCACAAAGGCTGGGAATAACACAAACGCTACACTCTTAAATGATTTTGTCTGGAAAATGTTTGACAGTGTTTGTTTGGATATTGGAACACAAGAAGTTGAAGCGGTTGATAATGTCTCTGCTCCATCTGAAATTATGAAATTTACACTATATTCATTGAGTGATAGAATGGGAGAGGGGGCTGTCGATGGTTTTATTCCTGAATTGGCAACGGGAACATACACAGACCCTGGTTGGAGTCAAAGAAAGGCAATGTATAATGATGATACAAAAGCAGGAAATAGTTTTACCATGGCAGTTCCTCTTAAAGGTATATTTGGATTCTGTGATTATGATATAGTTCTGTGTGGACTTAAAATTTGATTTCCACTGCAAAGGAATGATCATGAAAATAGATTACTTTTTGGCATTGCTATTGCTTTTTGTGCTCAGAATAAATTTGTTATTAAAGAAATAAGTTGGTGTGTTAGTGAATAGACTCCTTATCTTAAAACAGAAGAGATGTTGAATAGAAGAGTTAACTCAAAGAAACCACTCAATGTATCACACCTTAAAAGAAGATGTCAACACGTTAAGCTGAATCAAGCCACTTGCACGTGGAATTTGGGTGTTCTGGAAGGAAAGCCACAACACTTATGGCGCATTTTGAAGAAAACAGATGGAGATACTGCTCCTGATAAGAATAATGCATTGAGTGATAATGCTAAGGTGAAACAACTTCGCGTTTCTCTGGATGGAACATTTTATCCACGAGAGAGATTGGAAATTGATTGTGAAAAAATGATTATGCTGAAGCATACAAGCCTTACCAAAAGGTGAGTGAAAGCAATGGTAATAAAGAACCCATTTTGGATATGGTTGCATTTGAATGCCTATAAACAATCTACGCGATTGACATGAGCGCTCAAAAATAAACTATAAAGTTTAATTGAGTGGATACATCCCCATACATTGAAATATGAGAGAGTGAAGAAGTTGATGCATATTGTTTGCTTTTGGAAGAAACAGAATTTCAGATTAATACAGATAATGGTGTTAGGATTTGTCTCACATTTTTATGTTAAATAAATGAGTAGTAAAGTGCCGAATTGGGTATAGGTTAATCTAATCAATCTTGATAAACTATCCTCTTGTATTCAAAATCAAAAGCCTTGTATGATTAACGTTAATACAATTCAGAGAAAAGGAGCAGTAAGAATTGATGTTTTGCTCACAAGAGAACAGGTGAAAATATTGAACGATACTGGCTCACTTAAAATTATAATGTCAAAACCAATGTTGAAAAAATATTCAATAAGAGACGAGTGGAGGATTACTCCCATTTCTAATTCCTTTATTTGCTGGTTTAAGTGTGGATGAAGCATTGAAGGGCAGTATTTTGGCAGCAGTTAAAACTGCCAACAAAAGGAAGGCTCAAAAGGAGTTGGAAAAACAAATTAGTAGAAGTGGTATAATTGTAGATTTTGCTGAAAAACTTGAAAGCCTACCTGATAAAGTGAGATTGTTAGTTGGAGATATGCTTTCTTCTATCACACAAGCAAGTGTAAAATTAAATAAAGTGGGTAATGAATTATATCTTTCTCATAAATTAATGAGCATTGATTAGTGGTTTAAAGAATTTGGAAATAATACCACATCAAATGTAGAACATGCCAAATATTGTAAGAAATTAAAAATTGATAATGTGGTTATTTTTATGAGAGATTAATTAACAAACTTGTCAAAATATACAAAGAATATTGTTATGAATTTAGAAGATCATAATGGCAATGGTTCTCATTGGGTTTTAAGGCCCGGTCACACCTTGACGTTTTAGCCAGCGATGGCAACGTGTTAAAATTTATGTAAAACGCTGGCTTACGTTGAACTTTTGATGTTTTTTTTTAAAGATTCGGACGTATTCATAGCGACTTGGTCTTATGTATAACGCATTGGTAACTACACAGAACGTTTCGTTGTGTTATAGATAACTTATACCAACGAATGCTGAACCTGTTGTCGGCCTACACAACCGATGCCCAACGATAGTCTAACTTAGGCATAGCGCATTGCACGCATCGCCGACGATGTCGTGACGTAGCCTATTAAAAGGCTGACGCACAACGATTCGAATAATAACTGCCGTAGAAATGGAAGTGTCAACATCGTGGTCACACCTTGACGATCTTGCCAGCGTATGCCGACGTAACAAAAAGTGTGTCTAAAACGTTGGGGCACGTCGAATACGGTATGGGTAAGTTTGGTATGCGCGAGTAGAACGCTAAAGTATGCTATCATAAGTCGTAGTAAGTAGAGTACGTCAAGAAATTTTGAACATGTTCAAAATTTTACGACGTACTCGGCGTATGACACACATTCGCATGCGATGGGGATAAGTTTTACACACGATATGTGGACGCTTACACACGTCCACAAAGGCTACTTATAAGCTACTCATAAGTCGAAACACGTCGCGGTAATGTCTTTTTTACACGAAACTTATTTCTAACTTATGTTTGACGTGGTTTGAACCAATTCTTTACGTAGTCCCAACACACATCGACGTATGTAGACATATTCCAATGACGTCTTCCGGTCGACAAAAAAAAAAATTAACGTGTTTCTAGCTTACAACTGCCATATAAAGACGTGTTCCCAGCGGTTTTGGGAATTGGTATATAAAAATACTGCTCATAAAAGGGGAACCCAACAGTGTTTTCGAGTCCTTTTTGAGTCGATGTCCATGTCAGCAGTAACAGTATCAGTATCAGTATTACTATTAGTATTAGTATTAGTAGTAGTTTGTTCATGTTGGCAGTAGTAGGTGGGTGTGAGGGGGAGGGTGTGGGTTATGATGGATCGTCCTTGCGTCCGCGTGTCCACTGGTAGGTTCATAGGCTGCCACTCAACGAATTAAATGGCTGCATCTCCACTATTGAAAGTAGACGCTTGCACTCAACAATTGGATTTTTTTTAACACTCAACGACTTTTAAACGGTACCACTCAGCTAGTTTCATTGTTTACAATGAACGATTTAAATTGCTGTCACTCGCCTTTGTTTTTTTTTTTGTTTGTTTTTTTTGACGCTGGGGTTTGGAAATTTGAAACGTTTCTTCTGAACGTGTTAAAACGCTCAAACTCGACTATTTTAAATAGACGCTGCTGATGGACAATTGGAATCATAGCCAAGCTAGACATCGAAGTGTGAACATCCTCGTCATGCCGAAGAAAAGTTTGAAGAATGCTGCAAATAAGTGTCCTGGCCGTGGCCGTGGACGCTGACGCAAGGACGATCCATTATACCGACGTCTTTCAGCCTATGAGTAACTTAAAAGTAACGTCTGTCGATGTGTGGCAACGATCGCGTAACGTGCCAACAACACGTTAATCATAGGTAGGAAATAAGTTTCGGGTACGCTAAACATTACCTCGACGTGTCTCAACTTATGATTAACTTACAAGTAGCATGTGTTGACGTCTGTCAACGATCGCAGACCGTGCCTACAACTTGTGGCCAGCGTAGCGGAACGTGTGAGTCATACGCCGGCATACGTCGTGAAATTTCAAGCATGAAAAAATTTGAGGACAACCGAAAAGTACAACGTTTAAAGCCAACGTACAACGACGTATGGCAACGTACTACGACGTATGCCAGCGTGCTCTCAATGTTATCAAAACTTACCCATAACGTATTCAACGTGTGCCAGCGTTTTAGAAAAAAAATTCAAAAATCGGCATACGTTGGCTAAAACGTCAAGGTGTGACCGGGCCTTTAGGCCATGGGCTAGATAGGGCCACCGTGCACCCCCCCCCCACCTCCCAACAAAACTATGTTTTTTTTGAAGTGTCTGGATATGCTGAATACCAATTTGAATGTTAACATTGAAAATATTGGGATGCACTACCTGTATCAGCCTCATGAAAAGGGGTACCCTCAAAAATGAATTTTCGTCATTTGTGCCAAAAGCGATTTCCGTACACAATCAGAATGGCTTCTAGACGACCCATTACACTGTCAGACTACACATATTATGGCTTCTATGAAACATAATCTCATGCTGGTTCTATGTATGTGTTTAAAATTAATATATCCAAGAGCTTATATAACATGTTGAGTACATGTACTGCATCGTCTTAATAACCGTTCATTACTGTGTTGTGGAAGTTTCAATAAAGCTTATTTTTAAGACTTTTTTTTTCTTCTGCCAAATACTCCAGAATAAGAATATGACCTAATTTGTTATCCATATATATAGTATCCAAATACAATTTAATCCAGATAACAGGAACACACATGATGTTATTACACTATAAACAACAGAACGGTATTCACAAAATAAAAAGCAGGGTTGGGTTTTAAAAATAAAATAAATTGCTGAGAACATTATTCATGTTAATATCGCTGGTATATTCTTTCCCACTCTAAATAATATAGTAATGTATTTTACAATACATATAAATGTGCTACATTCATACTTATTTCCCAAATTCTGATTACAAACAATGATAGAAACCAACATTATATTTACATATAGTAGGTAATAACAGTCTGTAACATTGTTCCTTTTACCAAGCGATAACAGTATATCTTTCATATACATATTTCAAGTTATTTCTTTTGATATATTATCATGATCATACAGTTTCATTGTATTCATCAGGTAAGTAACAATATCATGAGATTTTACTGTCATCCATTTCAATCAATGTCAACAGCTAATGGTTCAGCTATGTTCTTCAATCTTGGTCAGACTCCGAGCTGTCACCAGGTAAGTAAGTACTCCTGTTTCTCTGGTATGCTGTCATCGTCATCTGATTCATCATCACCATCATCACTGGTGTTCACTGATTCAGCAATATCTGTCAACTGCTGTGGGAGAACACACCCCTCATACCAGAGAGGCTCCAGTTTTTGGTTGACAAGTGCCCAACCGTGTCCATCACCAGCATCAGGGATATCAGGGTTGGCAATGTGGGCCTTCTTCCATATCCCAACCTGGTAGTTCACTCTCCTGATGTTCTGCTCCAGACTCTTTCTACATGGAGGATGAGTAGCCAGGTCAACATTACTTGAGTGGGTGAGATGATCATCATCTTTGGCACACAGCTCACTCATTCTCAAGAATCGCAACTCATCGACACTTTGAACATGAGATCTTCCATACAAAGCACAAGTGAACTCATTGAGATTATCCATGAGGTCCGTCGAAACATCCCACGTGTCTCCCAGCCTGGCAAGAACTTCCACAAACTTCGGCATCCTTGAGAGGGTCTTCAATGGCTTCACTTTGCCTAACCCCTTTAAAGCACTCGTGGTATCACAACCACTGTAGGCATGAAGTGCCATCAATGCTGTCAAATGCTGTTGGGAATAGCCACAAGATATTTCACTGATATCGATGAACCTCTTCTTGTTTCCTGTGCCTGTGTCGAACATGATCTTTAGGTCTGTCATAGTCGGAGCATAATGCAGCAAGATGAAAAATATGTCACTGTCTGGACTCTTCACCATAACATTGTTGTAATGATTGCTCCTGGCATATTCACAGTAGAGAATGACTCTGGAATCCGTTTCCTCTTGAGCAGACTTGAGACTCAAAACGTCTCTTCTGCATGTTGAGCGGCCATCTTCAGATGTCAGCAAATATGCTGATCCTTCACAGGTGATGATAACTTGTCTCCCGTGCAGCTTTCTGGCACACGAATCTTGGCTCCAGAGTCGAGTAAGCAGTGCAATAAACTGCTGCTTGTTTTCATCATTGGCTAGGAACTGTTTCCAATCTGCAGGCCTTTTGGTGTTTTCTCCCTTTAAAATCAACTTTTCTCCACATCCTCTCCTCTGTCTTTCCATCGCCTTCACAGAGTTGGGCAGGTAGCTGTCTGTGCTGAACACAACATTGCCTGTCTTTGGCATCATGTCAAACACCTTGCTGCATATCTGGTTGAAGTTGCCTGGTACCTCCTTCAAGTAGTAGAGGTAGGCATTACCATCGAGAATGACAAGCGTCTCATCAGTGGATGGTAGGGCAGCATCGTCAACTTCTTTTGTCAGGTGGGCAAAGGACTTTGACTTATCAGTTTTGGCCAAGAAGCCATCAGCATTGCCTATACTGTATGGTACAGGAGTCAGTGGATAAGTGAGGAGTTCCTTCAGGTCCAGTTGTAGGCCTTGCTGTTGGGACTTCATGAACAACTGGAAAGCAATGTTCCCTTGCTGCTGGTATTGGATGACTTTGTGCTTCGCTGTTGTGACTTTGCTCGTCTTGTTCATGTCAGCTAGGGTTTTCAGGTTGAGACGCTTGACTGGCTCAAAGAAGTCACGCCCTGTTTCCAAGCGTGTAGCAATGAAGGCATCTTTGGCATCCTTGCCTGCCTGTTCAGCTCTCAGAACATCTTTTTGGACTTCATCAGATGCAGCAGCAGCAGAAGAGACAATTAGCAAGTGGTCTTTGCTTTCCACCTCAAAGGGATTGAGGAAGCTTTCCACTGCTTCCATTGTTCTTGTCACTAACTTCTCACTCTTCAGAATCTCAGCTGGACGAAGTTCATGGTGCTTGGTTTCTGTTGCTGTTCCAGATAACATGTCAGCCATACTGAGGGTGGCACTTACGTACTGCAATCGAGCATGGGTTGTTCGTACCCAGCATTGATAGGCATCATAATTCGTCAGAATTCCTGACATACCAGTAGCATTTCCGCCGGCACCACCATGAGATTTAGCATGCCGCATGAAGGTCTCTTCCATTGTTTTATCAACTGTGCATTGATTACCTGGAATGAAGGAACGTGCAACGCTTATAGCCCCTCTCCGTAGCAACTCTGTGGCTCAAGGATGAGATACTTCAATGTTTGCAATGAAGGTGGAGAAGTAGGTGAGATATCTGGCATAATTCTGACCTTCAAAGCTGAAAAACAGGTCTGCCATGAGGTGCAAACACTGTGCATACAGGAGGAAATCATTGTGTTTCACTGCATGGATGAGCGAGAGCACCAACCAGATGTGATCCATGTAAGATGTCCACACTTGTGCAGTCTTTCCCAGATGTCCAGCTTTCACACTCTCTCGAAACTGCTGATACCCCTCAATGTACTACTGCATTGGAGTATCGATCTTTGCTGCATCTAAGGTTTCCTCAGAAGGGGTTTTCAGCAGTTCATCCAGAATCCTCTTTGATCCCTCTGGTAATTGAGTGAACACCTCTTCTTCTCCAGTACTTGCGAGGTATTGTGACAGGAGAAGTCTCTCAAGACACTCCAATATGATCTTATCATAGTGTTTACCAGAAAGGACACCTTGAAGACAACCTGATGAAATCAGCCCTGCTTCCAGCAAGATATCTGAGAGACCTGATCCATTCATCTTCTTGCCAACCATCTTCATGTATGCACAAGCCAGATGGAACGTACCAATCAGGATGATGTGTTTGTCGTACTTAGCTTGGTTATTCCAAATTAGGGGATATGCTTTCATACATACCCCTAGGTCAAAGGTTACAACAACATACTGTTGTTGGACTTCATTTCTGGCTTCTTCTGCATATCGGAGGCACTCCTTCACTGTCTTGTAGTCAGTAATGGGGCTTGGTATAACAGGATGATAGTGGATGGTTGTCAGACTTTCAGGGGCTCGTCCTGTCATGGTGATGAAACCTGTCCATCCTGTTACTTCTTGGTCAGATATGCTGCACTTTGTACTTATCAGCACCCACAGTAAGTGCTGCATGGTAGCATCATGAAGTGCCCTATCACTGCCAGGAATTACTCTTTGATGGAAGGTCATTTGAGGACTTTTCCGCTGTGTAATATAGCAATCTGGAAGAGCTTCACCTGACCCCTGTTCAAGAGAACGCTGTTTGGTACTGCTCTTCCTTGAAGTGAATGGAATGTTTACATGAACTCCACCATGATCCTCTGGCTTACCTTCTGTGTCCTGTAGCATGATGCCATGTGCAGTGTGGATTGATACCATTCCAGTGAGGTTGTTTAGTAACTAGTCAAAATTATCAAATTCAGAGTGTTAAATGGAAGGGGCCCCTGGTGATCGAATGATTTGCGTTGACAGCAGACTTGATGTTTTAACAACAGCCTGAGCAAGGGCAGTGTTTCCAACTCCAGTGAGAATGAGTAGTTTTCTGAGTGTCCCATTCGGTTCAGCAAGGTTATCAATTTTTCGCTCCTGAAAAGGTGACGAAGTGTCATGCATATGAGCATATGCTTCGGGAGTTTCCATTCCCCATTCGATGCTGCACGACAAATATCTTCCCCAGTTGAATTCACGAACCTATGCACTTTCAACGTGTGAGGAGTTGGTTTGCCTGATATCAGGTAATTCAAATTTTTTTTCCAATTGTGATGGAATTACAGCAGTCATGTTGCCAAGGTCCTGGGCAGATGGAGGCCATTTCAAGTCATCAGCTTTTGCGAAGCTCTCCAGAATCACTTGACGTAGGTAATTTCCAACATCCTGGATCATGTCCCCAGAACCAAGTTCATATGCACATCAAACTGTGTCACTAATGTCACGGTGAGAGCTGTAGACAATGTAAGACTGGAAGTTTCCTCTTCTGTTTTGTGTGCAGAAGGCCAGTCTGTCCTTGTATTTGTCATGTTTCTCCAGCTTAGCTTTGAGGTTTTCTCCATGAAATTTGGGATTGGGGAAGTTGGTGTATTTTGGGTGAGAGATATAAATTTCAGTTAGCTCTGACAGTTTCATCATATTCTTGCTGATGATGATATCCCTGTCGATTACTTGGCGTACAGCACCAAACGCCTCACTGTGTGCCTCTGCTAGTTTGATTTGCTGCTCCTTGTCTTCTATGCTTGTACTTCTCCATTTGTCTGCATTTTGTGTGTATTGGACCCTGCAGGATTTGTTGTATTTTGCTTCTGTAGCAAACAAATCATGGCCTCTAATTCTGATCAGCAACTTCTCATCTAATTTGTCCTCAGCAGTTTTGAGCACCGTTCTCCATCCATCAAACTCAAACTGACTTAAGCCCTCAGTAGTCCATGTCCCTTTGACTTTCACTTTCTTCCGTTCCATCGAGTGGCAGAATATACAATCGGGTGAGAATAGTACCTTGTCACCAGCTGAGCCCCTCCGACTTAACTTGGAACATGATGGTTCAGATGGATCATAATGACTGGAAAGTTGATTGAGATTCATAGTGAATCTTTGGTAACATTCTCTGTGATATCCATCACCTTCAGTAATAGTGTCTGGTATGAGGTCACAGGTAGCAGTCATTCGGTGAACAGATTCTAATGGCTGAGACAGTCTCCTGTCACGTATGTCCTTCAACCTTGCAAGTCTTTCATCGGATTCTGCACTTATTGATAATGCCACGAGAGGTCCATACTGAAGTCCAGAGATGTGTATGATGCACCTGGACTTTGGCCTTGTCCCTTGGCCTCCACTGTCACCATCCTTCGGGCATTTGGTTGGGGGGCCTTCTTTCTCTTGACGTTCTGATGAGTGCATTGGGTCAGACATCACTTTGCATGGTTGCACTCAGCCTCTGTGAACCTGCAAATAGATAAGAAAGCCAACATTAAAAAATTCAAAATGTCATATCTGTGATTAAATTTAAAATTGATAGTTATTTTGCTATTCATAATTGACTTAAGTGATTGTCTTTGACCTTAAAGAGAAAACTTAACTACATATTTGATGTTAATGTCAAAATAAATGAATTGTATCTTAACTAACCTGTTGGCTTCAATGTAAATCATGGGAATAATTCTTAAGTAATCTGCAAATGAATATTTGTTATTGAAGTTCCTTGAGGGGGAGGTGTCTGTACTACTGCTCCAATGGCCATATTCTGCACATTAAAAATATAATTATGTGGAGGAAAAAATTCACACAATACCAATTTCGATATGGATATCTTTGTTCATAAGAAATCAAGCTTTCTCTCCAGCACCAAGTCATTTCTGTGTCAGGTATTGACCTCGATGGAAGCTCTGGTCATAGTTAACAAACACAATGAGATTAACCATATGCAACTTAGGATGTGATAACATTGCGGGTATCCAAGATATTGGACCCATTTTAGCATCAAGTGGAATGCAGTTGGCATTGGCATGTCACCTCATGGTTAATTAGCAGGATAGATAACAAGAAACAGGATAAAATAAGATTTATTGAAAACTCTACAACACTGTAATGAACGGTTAATAAGACGATACAGTACATGAACTCAGCATGTTATATACGCTCTTGGATATATTAATTTTAAACACAGACCTAGAACCAGCATGAGATTATGTTTCATAGAAGCCATAATATGTGTAGTCTGACAGTGTAATGGGTCGTCTAGAAGCCATTCTGATTGTGTACGGAAATCGCTTTTGGCACAAATGACGAAAATTCATTTTTGAGGGTACCCCTTTTCATGAGGCTGATACAGGTAGTGCATCCCAATATTTTCAATCTTAACATTCAAATTGGTATTCGGCATATCCAGACACTTCAAAAAAACATAGTTTTGTTGGGAGGTGGGGGGGGGGAGGGGTGCACGGTCGCCCTATCTTGCCCATGGCCTATTTGTATTTATAATAATCAGGTTAAATATTACTTTGATAGTTATGGTCTTCCACCACCTGTTGAAGTCATGAAATTTTTACAAAATGGTGTTTATCAAACATTTCAAGTCTAAGAATTAAATTCCAAATGCTGTGGTCAATTATGTCCATATGTGTTATTTCAACTCAACAAAAATAATTTTTTTACGATGTTATTTTTAATCTAATATAAATGACATGTTGGAAAAGATGGTTCTACCTTTGGTGTATCCCAATAACTGGACATTGATTTATCAAATTATTACACAAAAGCACAGGCTGAACGTCAGAAATATAGTCCAACAAAAAATATTAATGTGAAAAATGCTTATAAATTAATAAATTATCAAAGCCTGACAGAGGCCATTTACTTTGTGAGATGAAGTGATTCATCACAATATATATCCTTGAATAAAACGGCTGTGTATTCCAAAGTGTTGATTTTATTCCTGGGTTTTACAGAATTCACAGTTCCAATTGAAATAAAATTACATAAAGAAGGGCATAATGTTTGTATGAGAATAGAACATTGGGGATATGATATGACTGATTTAGGGTTAATTGGTCATTTAAAATAAATCTGGAAGACCTGAAAGAATTAAATCAGTCTCGTAAGGAAGAATATTATCCACTTGGTGTCGATAATGAGATTTGTAGAAGCACGATTAGCAAACAACAAATAAAATAATTTAATAAGGCTAAAATCAATGATGGTTTTGCCATATTTTATATCATGAAAACACAAAGAACAAGATTTTATATCGTAAATAAGGGAATATAAACTGATTTAACAATGGGAAGATGGGGAGGTATTACCTGTCATCATATTCATCTGTCATATAATTATGATCCATAAATGACAGCAAGAAGGCTTCAAGAAAATGACAATTTCTGTGTCCAAGCATACCTACAAGAAAAAGGTTTTCGGTATTCTAATAAATATGTTCTACAACATAAGAATGGGGGTATTTTCAATAAAAGATTGGTTTTATACTGATATTGCTTAACCAACAAGTTTGGATTTAACGAAAATGTTAAACAAAGAAAAGGTTTAAAAATTGAGAAAATGCAAGGCTCTTTTAGAAATTCAGAAGACATTTTATTTGTTTCCTGTTGTAAAAGAAATTATTTTGGATACAGGAATATCAAGAAATCCAGATGAATATCTATATGATATTCTATGGGGTGAAATGCCCTGGTTAGAATAGGTTACCATATCCCTGTGTGTCGTAAGAGGCGACCAGGGTTGCGTCAGGAAGGGCATCCGGCGTAAAAACCTATGCCAAATCATTATGCGGACAACAAAACGAATTTCCCTACTGGATCGGTCGAGGCCCGGGTTACCAACGACCGCCACCGGTACCGGTGGTCAGCAGGGTACCAGTGGAAATTGTGCTACTGCTGGGCGAAGGAGGAGAAGGAGATGGGGAAGGCGAGTCTGGAGGCAGTGGGAGAGGGGGAAGAGTAGAAGTGTGGAGGTGAGAGTTGGAACTCTGAATGTTGGGACGATGACTGGCAAAGGGCGAGAGTTGGCTGATATGATGGAGAGAAGAAAGGTGGACATACTGTGTGTACAAGAGACCAAGTGGATGGGGAGTAAGGCTAGGAGCATTGGAGGTGGTTTAAAACTGTCCTACCATGGTGTGGATGGGAGGAGAAATGGTGTCGAGGTAATCCTGAAGGAAGATTATGTCAAGAGGGTATTGGAGGTGAGGAGAGTGTCTGATCGAGTGATGAGTGTGAAGTTGGAAATTGAAGGGGTGATGATGAATGTCATCAGTGCATATGCCCGCATATGGGGTGTGAGATGGAGTGAGTTAGATGAAGTGGTGGAGAGTGCATCCAAGGATGAAAGAGTGGTATTTGGAGCAGATTTCAATGGGCATGTTGGGGAAGGGAATAAAGAGGATGAGGAGGTGATGGGTAGGTACGGTCTTAACAAGAGAAATGTGGAAGGGCAAATGGTGGTAGAGTTTGCAAAAAGAATGGAAATGGCAGTGGTAAATACGTATTTCAAGAAGAAGGAGGAACACAGGGTGACATACAAGAGTGGAGGAAAGCGCACACAGGTGGATTACATCTGAAGCAGGAGATGCAACCTGAAAGAGATTAGAGACTGTAAGGTGGTGGCAGGGGAGAGTGTAGCTCGCCAGCATCGATTGGTGGTCTGCAGGATGATTTTGGAGGTGAGGTTGAGGAAGAGAGTGAGGGCTGAACCAAGGAACAGATGGTGGAAACTGAAGGAGGAAGACTGTTGCGTGGAATTTAGGGAGGAGGCGAGACAGGTGTTGGATAGTGGTAAAGATGGATGGGATGATCGGGCAACTACAGCAGAAGTGGTGAGGGAGATAGCTAGGAAGGTACTTGGTGTGACATCTGGACAGAGGAAGGAAGATAAGGAGACTTGGTGGTGGAACGAGGAAGTACAGGAAAGTACAAGGAAGAAGGGGTTGGCAAAAAAGAAGTGGGATAGTCAGAGAGATGAAGAAAGTAGGCAGGAGTACAAGGAGTGGCGGCGAAAGGCAAAGAGAGAGGTGGCAAAGTCTAAGAAAAAGGCATATGACGAGCTGTATGAGAAGTTGGATATAAAGGAAGGGGAAAAGGATTTATACCGATTGGCAAGACAGAGGGACCGAGCTGGGAAGGATGTGCTGCAGGTTCGGGTGATAAAGGACGCAAATGAGAATGTGTTGATGAGCGAAGAGAGTGTGTTGATAAGGTGTATGGAGTACTTTGAGGAGCTGATGAATGAAGAAAATGAGAGAGAGAAGGTTGGAAGAGGTGGAGATAGTGAATCAGGAAGTGGGGTGGATCAGTAAGGATGAAGTGACGACTGCTATGAAGAGGATGAAAAGTGGAAAGGCGGTTGGCCCAGATGATATATCAGTGGAGGCATGGAAGTGCTTCGGAGAGATGGCAGTGGGGTTGTTAACCAGATTGTTTAATAAAATCTTGGAAAGTGAGAGAATGCTGGAGGAATGGAGATCAAGTGTACTGGTTCCGATTTTCAAGAACAAGGGTGATGTGCAGAGCTGTGGAAATTACAGAGGGATAAAGTTGTTAAGCCACACCATGAAGTTGTGGGAAAGAGTAGTGGAAGCCAGGTTGAGAGGAGAGGTGACGATTTGTGAGCAGCAATATGGGTTTATGCCAGGAAAGAGCACCACTGATGCGATGTTTGCTTTGAGAATGTTGATGGAGAAGTATAGGGAAGGCCAGAAGGAGTTACATTGTGTGTTTGTGGATTTAGAGAAAGCTTATGATAGGGTGCCAAGAGAGGAGTTGTGGCATTGTATGAGGAAGTCGGGAGTGGTGGAGAAGTATGTGAGGATCGTGCAGGATATGTATGAGGACAGTGTGACAGCGGTGAGGTGTGCGGTAGGAATGACAGACTGGTTTAAGGTAAAAGTGGGATTGCACCAAGGATCGACTCTGAGCCCTTTCCTGTTTGCAATGGTGATGGACAGGTTGACAGACGAGATCAGACTGGAGTCTCCATGGACTCTGATGTTCGCGGATGACATCATGATCTGTCGCGAGAGTAGGGAGCAGGCTGAGGCGAGCCTCGAGAGGTGGAGATACGCACTGGAGAAAAGGGGAATGATAGTCAGTAGGAGTAAGACGGAGTACATGTGCGTAAATGAGAGGGAGGGTGGTGGTATCGTACGGTTGTAAGGAGTTGAGGTGGGGAAGGTGGATGGGTTTAAATACTTGGGATCAACTGTCTAAAGTAACGGAGAGTGTGGGAGAGAAGTGAAAAAGAGAGTGCAGGCAGGATGGAGTGGGTGCAGAAGAGTTGCAGGAGTGATTTGTGACAGAAGGGTAGCTGCAAGAGTGAAGGGGAAAGTATATAAGACGGTAGTGAGACCAGCTATGTTGTATGGTTTGGAGGTGGTGGCGCTAACAAAAAGACAGGAAGCGGAGCTGGAGGTGGCAGAGTTAAAGATGCTGCGATTCTCGTTGGGAGTGACAAGGATGGACAGGATAAGAAATGAGTATATTAGAGGGACAGCGCAGGTAGGACGGTTTGGAGACAAAGTGAGAGAGGCGAGATTGAGATGGTTTGGACATGTGCACAGGAGGGAAGCGGAGTATATTGGGAGAAGGATGCTGAGGATGGAGCCGCCCGGTAGGTGGAGAAGAGGAAGGCCAAAGAAGAGGTTCATGGATGCGGTGAGGACGGAAATGCGGGCGGTTGGAGTATCAATGGAAGATGTGGAGGATAGAGCAAAATGAAGACGGTTGATCCTCTGTGGCGACCCCTAACGGGAGCAGCCTAAAGAAGAAGAAGAAGAAGAAGAAGAAGAAGGTTATATGCGGTGAAAGTGGTTCAAGGATAGTAAGGGATGATGAAGGAGTTGAAGAAAATGAGGCAAGAGAGAAGGGGGAGAGGGAGAAGAGAGAGGAGGAGGCAAGGGAGAAGAGAGGAGGAAAGGGAGAAGTGAGATAAGGAGGAAAGAGGGAATGAATAAATGTAAAAATATGGAAACCATTGAGATAAAAAAAGATTGGAGATATTACAGAAAATAAATCAATCTCAACGCACTGAGGAGGAAAACAAAGAATTGACCAGTCCAGCAAAATATATGCGGCAAGAGTATTAACAGCGATTTCAGGGAGAAGATTTTAACGAGAAAGTGGAGATAATGAAGAGAAAGAAGGAAAAGATGATATTATTGACCATGTTGGTGAAACTTTTCCATTTTTTTCTTCATTAAATGGAGGAGAGAATGAAGACATTTCAAACGATTCTTCATGTTTCAAAAATTAAGATTCAAATGTGCATGTTGGAACCTAAAAAGGTTTTCACACTCTGTTGGAATTTTTCTCATAAATAAATGAGTTATTGTCTCAAACGTAAAAAGAAAACCAAGAGTAAAAATATCTCGTATGTTAGAAGTAAAAATAATAGGGTGATACAAAAACGGATATGTTTGGTGTGCAGCTGCAAAAAGAGTAAATTCATTTCCAAGCAAAAACGTGGGGGAGAAAATCAAAAGTTTTTATCATGAAGTAAATTTACAACAACTGGAATACCAGGGGAATTACATCTACCAGGGTATTATTTCTGTGGTCTAGCAACAAACTTGGATAAAAGATTAGATTATGCTAACAATCTGAACCCTTGGTCTAAACCTAAAAACAGAGTTGATGAAGTGTGTATGAAGCATGATATTGATTATGGAAATAGCACAACATTGGAAGAAAAACACGAAGCGGATCGAGAAATCTTGTACAATTCATCTTTAATACAAAATCCAACCTTGAGAGAAAAAGTTTATAGGTTCATCGTGAAGAAGATGATCAGTGCTAAATTGAAACTTGGGCATGGAAATAAAAGAAAAACTTTTCGGCTCTAATGATGGCATTAAGATTGAACAACAATTAGCTGATGAATTACCAAAATCAATAATCACAAAGTTTAATAGAAGGAAGATTTATTCCAAAGAAGTTGATTATATCTGGTCCGCTGACTTGATTGAACTCAATAATGATAAGGGGTACAAGTATGCTTTAACCGTTATTGATTTGAGGAGTAGATATGCGTGGGTTCTTCCTTTAAAAATCAAGAGGTAATACTCTTATGTTGGCCTTCCCACAGATATTTAATAAAAGCAAGCAAGAACCTAAAAAATTGTGGACTGATGAAGGTACAGAGTTCTACAACAAAACATTTATGAATTTTCTTCAAGATAACGGCATTATATTATACAGCACCTTTAATGAAGGAAAAGCGGTTGTTATTGAGCATTTTAATCGCACTTTAAAAGAGAGACTATATAACAAATTCACTCAACTCGGTTCTCAACAATGTTTAGCTTAAATTCAGGACATAGATAAGTACAACGATACGATTCATACCTCAACAAAATCCAATCCATCAGAAACGTTTACAAAATTAGAATATGAAAAAGAGATTCATCTCAGAAAGCCTAAGTTCAAAGTTGGTGATATAGTAAGAATATACAGGTGGAAATCTAATTTTGAAGAAAGTTATACTAAGTGATAGACAAATGAACTTTTAAAAATTGTTGATATAACAGATACAGTTCCTTGGACTTTCAAATTATATTATTTAAAAGGAGAAGGGATTTTAGGTTCATTTTATTCACAGGGATTACAAAAGACAAATATAATAAATTGAAAATAAAAAAATTTCAAAAATTGACTCCACCCCATTTTTGACTCCACCCACACAAACCACACCCTTGGAAGCCACACCCTTGCAAGCCACACCCTTGCAAGCCACACCCTCACAAGCCACACCCGCACACCCACACACGTCACACTCACCCTTTCCCACACCCATTCATCCCACCCCCACCCTTTCCCACCCACACAAGCCAAACCCTGTCATCCCACCCCTCCCCTCCCCTTGTGTGCCACCACCTTTGACCCACCACACACCTTCATCCCACCCCACCCTTCCCCACACACACCGGGAAGGGAGGGGTGGGATGAAGAGGTGTGGTGGGTCGTTGGGGGAGCGCACATTCCCCCTCCCCCATTCCCCCCTCCTTTTTCCTCCTCCTTTATCCTTTTTTTGTCATTACGAATTAAATAATTGTAAGCAAAGCACATATAATCAATACCTAAAACATACAATATATTCATTGTATTTTATTATGTGTCACACCTTTCAAGAAAATCTTCAAAGGACTTTGAAACATTAGGTAAATTCTGTGATGTCAGAGGTATCCATCTCGGAGGCAGGTTATTTATGCATAAAATGAGGTTGTTGTGATATGGCTGACGAATGAACTGGATTTCAGCCAAGATGTCATTCAGAGCTTTCCATTCCTTGTAAAGATCATTAGCATGCCAATTCACCTTGTCTACAAGTGTGTTTGAAATGCTGTAATAAAAGAGAACATAAATAATTAGTGATGTAATTCATCATATACAATCAAAATGAAGACCAATTACTGTTCCACAGTCCCAAGAAGGAAGCCAGACTTAACAATACACACACACACACACACACACACACACACACACACACACACACACACACACACACACACACGGACACACACACGGACACACATAGACACACGTATACAATATATAGGCTTACATTAACAGTTTAATAGTGCATGAAACTTACCAATGATGTGATGAGTCATATTCTTCCTCAGATGAAAGATGATTCTTCTCTTTCAAGCCATCAGAAACATTTACAAAATGTTTCTCATATGTTGGGTCAAACATTGGGTCATAAAGCAAATTCTCGTTCATGACTATTGGGTCAAGATGAGAGAAATAAAAAAACGTCAAACAGAAGAGATTTTCGACTGAGAAATGCCTCGCTTGTAAACCATGTTTGAGGAAGTCAGTTGTTTTTTTGCCAATGCTTGTTCACACATTGTTCACTTTCCTCTTTTCCAGCCACACCCAGTACAACTCTCAGAATGTGTCCCACTCCCTCAAAAATTTTGTGTTCGCGTTTGAGAAAAGGTTCGAGTGTGGAAAATATTTTATAACAGATGAGTGCTACAAAATAATTTTATAAAACAAAACATAAATATTTATTGACTCAATATAAGTTTAATGTACATGAGTGGTTCCAAAATATGCTCAGACAAGATAATTAAGAGAGGTTTGTCATTTCATCTCTGCTCAACAAAGACACTTAAAGGTTTAAAGAAGAGTATTAAAGAGCAGGTTGCGGGTCACCAAATATGTTCTGAAAATTTATCAATATGATTATATGTGCATTAAGTAGTTCGATGCAAACTATAGTGGTTGCCTAACTGTTGGGAAAATTAATGAAATTTAACTCCGAAGTTGTTATTTCTTGAGGCTGTTGAAAAAAACAGCCGCGTGCCATATATGGATGGAGACGTCACGTTCTCCAAAACAAGGCGGACGCTCACTCACTCATTGAAGAAGTGTCCAGTTCAGCGGGCCGTTCTTTCGCTTTTTTTGAGCTTGCAACTGTCCATATTATCCTTTTTTATTTTGAATTATTGTAGAACAAAGTTATTTGATATTTGTCCATCATGCCTCGTACGTGTGTCGTCACGTTTTGCGAAAATGCCTGAAAAACGGGTAATTGCTCCCACCGATTCCCGAAGGAATCAAGCATTCACCGGCAGTGGATAAGATTTGTACAAACAAAACGGGCGAATTTTCCCCCAAAGAAAACGGGTAAAGAGGACCCTTTGGATAGACTTGTCATTTGTGGTGACCATTTCACAGCCGAGAATTATGAAGGCAACGCAATGAGTGAGCTCGGTTTCAAAACAACTACTCAAGTGAGACTGAAGTGTGACGCTGTGCCCACCATTCAGCCTTCTCCTCCTCAGCTGGCTCCTGCTTCATCTTCTCAGGGTCACCTACGATTATTCGCAATTTAGTTTTAATGGCCAATTATTCAATTAGCGCCAACATATTTTGCCTTTTCGCAATGTCATCGCAAGGAAAAACACAAAGAGAAGAGACAAAAAAAAAATGTACGTGCAAAAAAAAAACCCCCAAAAAATAAAAACACTTTCAAAACAACGACGACTGGATTGGGGCATTGTGTTTATCTGGAAATGCGCATAAGAAATCGAGAAATTATTAGAATACACTATCCGGAAGTCCGAACGTTGTAACCCGTAATGGGGAACACGGCTGAGAATCTCTTCCCCATCGGCCACGCTTTCACAGTTACGTGTCCTGTCATTGGTTTGGTAAATAAATGGCCATAACTTGGGAAGCACTTGTCCGATTAATATCAAACCTTGAAAAGGCACATACTCAGGTCCCCCACAATATACTTGGAAAGTTTCAATTAGATCGGACCAGTGGTTGTCGAGAAACAGCGGTCACACACGCACACGCACGCACACACACACACACACACACACACACACACACACACACACACACACACACACACACACACACACACACACACACACACACACACACACACACACACACACACACACTGCTGGAATTATAGATGGATATGCCACAACAGTCTCTTGAAAGTTGGGGTTTGTTCTAACTGTTCACTTTCGCTGGGGTCAAGCTCAGCTGTCAGAAAGACTTCAATGCCAAGGCTGCAGTGTATAATATATTTGGATCCATTATTGATTCATTCTATTTCTGACTCTTGAGTTATGACCGGTAGAAAATGGATTGAAAATGGATTTCAGACATGATTTTGTTTCCATCTTCACTGTTATTCTATGCAGAATCATTTTGATGAAACAGTATGAATCGTAATTAACGCTCCACCGCATATCTCCCTTCCCTTCCTCTCACCTCACACTGTCTTATCTTCCCCCTCCCCTCCTCACTCCCCCACCCCTCCTCGATCCCTCCTCCCTCGTTTTTCATTTCCCCTCTTTCTTTCCAGTCTCCCCACTTTCTCTCCCCCACCCCCCTCTTCCTCTTTCCCCCTCTTTTTATCCCTCCCCCCTTTATTATTCCCATCAGCGAAGCGACGGGTGGTATGTGCTCGTTCATATATATATATATATATATATATATATATATATATATATATATATATATATATATATATATATATATATATATATATATATATATATATATATATATATATATATATATATATATACATAATACCAAGCTTGCACACTAAAAACTCGGCTCGCCGTCACACGATCCTTATGAAATTGCTGTGGCACTTAGCGGACATGCCGACAATGTTTGGGAAGTCTTGGCGTTCCATAGTACCACTTGCATTTTGCACAATGCGTATTTTTGTCATTCCCCGTGTACAGTCTGTCGTCTGCTACCAGCTATGTTGTTCTGCTATCCCGTGCATGTGCACAGGTATCGCTAGTATATATTATAATGCCAAGCTTCCACACTAAAAACTCGGCTCGCCGTCACACGATCCCTATGAAATTGCTGTGGCACTTAGCAGACATGCCGACAATGTTTGGGAAGTCTTGGCGTTCCATAGTACCACTTGCATTTTGCACAATGCGTATTTTTGTCATTCCCCGTGTACGGTCTGTCGTCTGCTACCAGCTATGTTGTACTGCTCTCCCGTGCATGTGCATGGGTATCGCTAGTATATATATATATATATATATATATATATATATATATATATATATATATATATATATATATATATATATATATATATATATATATATATATATATATATATATATATATTCTCCATGCAAATATACACTACATGACCAAAAGTATGTGGACACCCCTTCTAATTAGTGGATTCGGCTATTTCAGCCACACCCATTGCTAACAGGTGTATAAAATCAAGCACACTGCCATGCAATCTCCATGGACAAACACTGGCAGTAGAATGGGCCATACTGAAGAGCTCAGTGACTTTCAGCGTTGCACTGTCATAGGATGAAACCTTTCCAAGAAGTCATTTCGTCAAATTTCTGCCTTGCTGGAGCTGCCCCGGTTAACTTTCAGTGCTGCTAATGTGAAGTGAAAACGTCTTGGAGCAACAACAGCTCAGCCGCGAAGTGATCGGCCACACAGTCTCACAAAATGGGGCCGCCGAGTGCTGAAGTGTGTTGCATGGAAAAAAAACATGTCATTGTTGCAACACACACTACCAAATTTCAAACTGCCTCTGGAAACAATGTTAGCACAAGCACTGTTCGCCCAGAGCCTCACGAAATGGGTTTCCATGCCCGAGCAGCTGCACACAAGTCTAAGATCACTATGCGCAATGACAAGCGTCGGCTGGAGTGGTGTAAAGCTCACCACCATTGGACTCTGGAGCAGTGGAAATGTGTTCTCCACAATGATAAGTTACGCTTCACCACCTGGCAGTCTGACAGACGAATCTGGGTTTGGTGCATGCCAGGAGAACACCACCTGCCCGAATCCATAGTGCCAACTGCAAATTTGGTGGAGGAGAAATAATGGTCTGAGAAGTAATGGTTTGGACTAGGCCCCTAAGTTCCAGTGAAGGGAAATCTTAACACTACAGCATACAATGACATTCTAGACGATTCTGTGCTTCCAACTTTGTGGCAACAGTTTGGGGAAGGCCATTTCCTGTTTCAGCAAGACAATGTCTCAGTGCACAAAGCAAGGTCCATACAGAAATGGTTTGTCGAGATCAGTGTGGAAGAACTTGACTGGCCTGCACAAAGCCCTGACCTCAACCCCATAAAACACCTTTGGGATGAATTGGAATGCCGACTGTGAGCCAGATATAATCACTCAACATCAGTGCCCGACCTCACTAATGCTCTTGTGGCTGAATGGAAGCAAATCCCCACAGCAATGTTCCAACATCTAGTGGAAAGCTTTCCCAGAAGAGTTGAGGCTGTTGCAGCAGCAAAGGGGGGGGGGACCAACTCCATATTAATGACCATGATTTTGGAATGAGATGTTAGACGAACAGGTGTCCACATACTATTGGTCAAGTAGTGTATGTATGTATATATAGAGAAAGATGTTTAAAAAGTTTGGATACACATACTCATTTAAGGGTTTTTCTTTATTTTTACTATTTTCTACATTGTAGGATAATAGTGAAGACATTAAAACGATGAAATAACACTTATGGAATTATGTTTTAACTAAAAAAAGTGTTAAACAAATCAAAATATATGAAATATTTTAGATTCTTCAAAGCAGCCAGAGTCAAAGATGTTAGGGATTTTTTGGTTCAGATTCTTCCAAAAGCACCAAATTTGACCCATATGTCGCCCATACCATACTTTTTCGATTTTAGACAGGCGCCAAGACGGGCGCCCCCCGGGGCCGCCATATTGGTGAAATCCAATATGGCCACCATCCGGGTTGGAGGTCAATCATAGTTAAAAAATCAAAAGGGCTAGAATCATGAATAATGCCACTTTTTAAGGGTTTTCAGGGTCAGGGAATCTGATTCTGATCTCATTTTGGTGATTTCAGGTCATGGTCACCCCATTTTGGGTTCAGAGGTCAAAGATCAAAAGTGGTACTTCTAAAAATTCAACAAAATTATTCAGGAACAATTTTTATTAAAATACTTTGGGAATAACATCTGCTGACAAAACGCCGCTATGTACATTTAGATGTTCAAAATCCAACCTACAAGGACCGCTTTAGCAACAATATACTAATGATTACTATTACTACCTATATACGTTCTTATTCTAGCTTGCGCTCTAACATGCCAGCAATAAGTACTACTGGTCACCACCGCCCTCGTTATTAACGCACCCGCCTTCGCATTTGCAGAGGGCCGTGCATCGGACACCGGCACGGTTCCATTTTAACCTTCCTGTGCATGCCTTGAGGCAGCTGCAGTGCAAGAGAATAGCACATGCCACTGAAGCGTCGCTGAGAGTGGTCCATAGTGGTTGCCATGTACTGGTGCCATCTTTGTGCCAGCCCCACTCACTGAAGTCAGGGATTTCCTGCTGGACCGTGGTGGCCTGACTCCAGTAGAAACTCTCCTGCAGTAGCGCTCGTTTCACATGCAGGAACAGCGCGGCTTGGGTAGGTGGGATGTTTTCCAGCGATCTGCTTCCATTGGTGAAAAGGTGATGCCTGGCCTCGTTGACACCGGCTGCACCACACCCCTTGTTGTACATGAGTACGACGAAGCGTTCGATCCGCTGTATATGCATGGACTCGAGACTGAAGAGGTCAGGGTCTTGCGTGAGAGCCACTAGTGTGTAGGTGAGGTCCGGTATGCTGATCCAGGCTGCCCAGGCGGTCTTCTTGCCACATCCAAGAAAGTGTGAAGTCGTGTCGCACCCCGTTAAGCTGTGGAAGAGGGGTAGTGCCAAGGACTTTGATGGACCGAGATTGGCGTAGATGGTATGGACTGGAATGTCACGGTACTTTTTTCCGCTACCGAAGCCCACCCAGAACTCCGATAGGCAGAGTGTCTCGAAAAACCAGACAGCCAAAACCACGACATCGCTGTCCATCGTGCGAATATAGGCTGTTGTCTGACCCTGCTCTGTGGTATGTGCCAGGTGCAGGAGGATCCTGGTGTCCAACTCGGAATGGTTGCATGGCTGAAGTGTTGCGAGGTCACAACGCCTGTTGGAGAGCGCGGTCTGAAGCGGGTACTCTGGTGGAGCTTTCCGCCCATATCAGTCTTGGAGATCTGTGTGATTATGAATGAGAACAGCTTTTTGTTGTTCTCATTTTTTAGGAAGCCACTGTTCCATTCACGCTTCGGGATTTGATTGCTGCCATCGCCGACTCTTGTCCGTGGACCATTCCCGCGTCGTTGCTGTGTGAGTGCTTTGAGGTTATTTTCCTCGGGGTAATTATCCCATACAGCATCAATGCCTTGGGTACCACTCTTCATTTGGGCCTCCAGATATGGTACGATGTTGAGCTGCACGTACTCGCTGAATGTCTTTGCTGTCGTGGGGCACACCATATGGATCACTGCCGCCATATCCAACACCACGACCGTGGCTTGTTTGGCAACAGCTGCGCGGCCAGTGGGTGCATTGAGGCATTGAAGAATGTCGGACTTCGTCCCAGATCACAGCGACCCTCGATCCGCCAGGCTCGGTGGCTGTCTCTGATTTTCGAACCGAAAGAAGTCCGTCATGTCAGCATCGGGACGCGACTGGAGTGAGAGGAAAAGTTGCGTGATTAAGGTCATGTTCTGCCTCTGTATGCCACTGTCGTTCCGGCCCTTTTTCTTGTGGTCAGGTCAGTTGGCGAAGGTTAACAAGTTGTTCCGCGTGATGGTATCAGATACTGGTGTTGAAGCCTTTTCCAGCCATTCCATGGCGTATGCTGCGTGAAGAGCTTGGCCAGTTTCACGGATTTGAGATAGAGAGGTAGCGACGGCTTGTCCCATGACATCCTGCGTATCGAGTGCTACAAGCTCCTATTGCCCAGCTGCTCTACCACATCGACGAACGATAGCACATCCTTTCGAAACTTGACTTGAAAGCTGTGTCCTTACTTGTGATGAGCGGTGGATGACGATGGTGGGTCGTAGACGGCCTCGAACTCAGCTATCCGCGCACAGTCAGGTCCAGCCAGCATGATCAGTGTAAGGGCCTCGGGGTTCTCATAGAGTCCTACTGCTCCGCCATGCACTGGGAGCCTTTTCTTCGACTGTTCATGGGCTTGGTCCTTGGCCATGAGGCTGAACTTTCTAATTTATTTCTGCACAACAAAATTGCCCTTCATTAATTCAGCATGTACTTCAGGGTGTTTCTTGGCTAACACGACCATGTCACGTACATGTACCGGTGGTCAA
This sequence comes from Eptatretus burgeri, assembly GCF_056783735.1. Classification (NCBI taxonomy): domain Eukaryota; kingdom Metazoa; phylum Chordata; class Myxini; order Myxiniformes; family Myxinidae; genus Eptatretus; species Eptatretus burgeri. The sequence goes on along the minus strand of NC_140962.1, from coordinate 14,676,795 downwards.
CGTGCGTAGTTCGTGTGGTCCAGGGCGTGAAACCAGCAGCAAAGTTCGTCACATGCTTGCACATATAGTGCAAAGTCCCCCTCCCGCAGGGACCGCACAAAGCGAGACATCAGCAGCTCCAGCTCGATTATGGTTGACCAGAACTTGAACTGGGGTACAGTTTGGGAACGTCGATTCCACATATCGAATGACTCAGGTGGACCCATTACATTCTCGCAATACTCCGAGTAGGCGGTCTGCTTGATAAGGTCCAGCGACATGAGGGAGACTTGATGGGCATACCTCATGCGCTTGATGTGATGCTCATTGAGCGCAGACTGTGCGCGACACGATGTCACGACCTCCGCCTGAGAAAGGACGGTGTCCCACCCCGAGTCACGCAGCAGCTTGCCTATCATAAGATGCATCTTGACTTCGATGTGCAGCACGCCCATCATAGCAACCAGCTTGCCTTCACCCAAGATGTCTGGATATTACCATTGGATGAGTTTGATGATAACCCAGGTAGGCCATAGAGGCCGTAGGCAGGCCATTTTTGAAATGACGCCCCAAAAACGCCGGGTTTGACCCCAAAATGACCTTTAGTTTGACCTTGAGGGGTGACTTGACCTCAAATCGTTGAAATAAAATCATAATCAGATTCCGTGACCCCGAAAATCCCTAAAAAGTGGTATTATTCATGATTCTAGCCCTTTTGGTTTTTTAACTACGATTGACCTCAAACCCGGATGGCGGCCATAATTGGATTTCGCTAATATGGCGGCCCCGGCGGGCGCCCGTCTTGGCGCCCATCTAAAATCGAAAAAGTATGGCATGGGCGACATATGGGCCAAATTTGGTGCTTTTGGAACAATCTGAAGCAAACAGTCCCTATAATGCCCCAACATCCCTGACTACCAGCCTTTGCCTTGATGGCATTCTTTCAACCTGCTTCATGAGGTAGTCACCTGGAATGCTTTACATATATATATATATATATATATATATATATATATATATATATATATATATATATATATTTATTACCACTGCTTTAATGGTCCCAAATATTTCCACCTTTTGGTGGGGTCGTGTGAAGAATTTTTTTTGTCTCAATTTTTGACAAACGGGCTGGCCAGTTCTGCCGATCGGTTGAAGGTGGTAGAAATTTGTAATTTGTTCAGGGTATCAATGTTAGCTCGTCCACTGTTCACACCAGACACTGTGGGATCCGTACCTTCCACCAACCAAGTCAGACAGACGGGGCACCCAAACGTAACATCCATCCTCGACAAGGTGCACTTTACGATGCAATCCCTTGTGTGCAGCGACGCAACAATTAGACACTTTTTCGTCGGGTCAAGAATGAAACTCGCACTTGACAGCCCAATAGCAAGTGCGCTGTACCTCTAAGCTATCCAGCTGGCCGAGGGAGTACATATGGCTGTAAATATGACGGTCATATGACAGAGAAGTTCAAGATCGATTTAATTATTGCCGTGATTGGCTTGCATAGAGCAAAACAGGTGTGCAGAATGGAGGCGAACGTTTGGCCAACGGGGAGGTTGGAGAAGTGGGATAACAAAGAATAAGGGAGAAAATCGAGAAAATGAAGCAGCGAGGACACCACTGCCTTTACAAGTTATGAAACAAATATTTTAAAAGTCGCAGTCGTTAACTCGCAAGCCCTCATGATATAAAACGGAGAATGAACCAAATTAACGATGTGTGTTAAACCATGTTCCGTGAAACATATCCCGACGAACAATCTGTTTTTAAGAGTACTATAATTGTATACATTAAGCATGTATAATAGCATACCATCGTTATTGGAATTTTCCGGCAGGATAGCTCGTTTTACACGATCTCATTCCCACCGGGGCACATTTGGTTACAACCTGCGCGGATTCGTCTCTGCGTACTTGTCCGGAGGACACCTAAAGCCGGCGAACACATCTGCTTGGAAAAGAAAAAGTCTTTGTATGCATGTTAGTCCTGCCGAACGAATTTTCAACCTTCGTCGTATGCTGCTCGAAGGTATGTATGAAGTTGAGCAGCTCATGTTTGTCAGTGTCAATATGGCAGTCGGTTAACTGTAAGTTGAAGAGCTCAAGTGATGCGGTACATCAGCGAAATGATCGCTGTCAAATTTTTTTGAAATGATTTTTTTTTTTTCATTATGATTAGTATTATCATTTAATTATCATGTTTGTAATTTATCTCCGGAGAGCCGAGGCTCACGGGACGGAGTACAATGATGAGATTCCCCTTCCAACAGAGAGGTGTTTTGGTGACTTTTCCATTGCGGTCATTCGTCGACCCTTCCCCGCGGTGGCAGCCAAAGGGGACTTCGCAGATCATTTCGATTGCTTCACAGAGCGCGATCTGCTCGCTTTTTGAGTCTGTGTCGAGGCGCAGGGGTTGGTGTGCCCGAAGCGATGGCCACCGGGGGCGTTCCCACCGCGAGAGCGGCCGAGCATCATGAGCCCTCCCTCCACGCGCTAATTCTACCCGACAGCCGTTACCGCTTAATGGGCTCCCCGGGCGGGAGTACGGAGTGCGGCGGACGATGAGCGAGGCTCACCCACCCCCCGGGGTTGGGGACGTTTGTGTTGGGAGCGTTTGGGGGTCGGGTTGTTGCCCCTCATCCTGCGCGAGACTGCCGTTGCGATACGTAGGAAACAAAAGCGTTCCGCCCGCCCTCTTTGTGCTTTCGGAAGTAAATTAGTCTCTTTTGAATCTCCGGCCTCGCTCGGGCCGCCGCAGAGCTATTGTTTGTGATAAGGTCACCCCATCATCTCGGCCGCGACTCCATCATGGGCCAACGTGAATGGAACCGTGGAGTGATTGCGTGTATAATCATTATTGTCAAGTATTATACACATGGGTATGCAAAATCTTTTTATTATTAATGTGTAGTTATTTTAATTATTTATATAATTATGTGATAAAGGTAATAAAGAAAACAAGGCGAGTTGAAAAGATGTTACAGAAGAAAGGAAATGTCCTTTGTATGTTGATTTATCATTCTTTTTTTTTTGCAAACTTTTCATCACTCGGGTATTGTTGCAAACTCAACTTGAAGAGACCCGTTGACCTGCTGAACCATCGGCTCCATCCAGCCGTTAATATATTACTTCCATATTGGTGATGTTCTATCTGAATATATGAAAGTTTGAGAAGCTCTTTACACACGTCTTAGCATTTCATACAACACTGGTCACAACAATTTATGAGGATCCTCGGATATTTATATACTGTACTATGCAAATAACCTATGAGTTTTACAAAATGAACGGGTTGTTGCACAAAAACGCAGAATTGTTCCCATCGAGGGAATAATAACAAGGAGCTGATACTAGGTCAGTCACCTACCCTTCGGGTGGTATGACAAATGGATCTGTGTAATATGAAAGCTCAATCTTGAACGGTTTTTGAAATATCGCGTGCACAAGCCAAGCTACCAAGATGTTGCCATGGCAACAGAATTCAACCAATCACAGCCGTGATCTAATCAGCTTGAGATAATGTCATGAGGAATAGATATCTGCAATATGAAAGTGAAATGTTCAACGGTTTTTGAAATATCGCGTACACAAATGTACAGTGACGGATGATCGTTCGGTCGATGGAGCTCATTCTAATGTCTCCTGTCTCCGACCTTGTTGGAGGGGCGGGAGACAATTAATTCAAAGATGGTGTGTACTCTGCACATGGGAACGCATGAGTCCGGTAATATGGGACTTTCAAAATGAGGTATGAATGCTAACGAGTTCTTACGTGAATGTGCTGTGCGTGCTTTTTCGGCGACCCGCTTCTGCTCACCGGGGCACTCTTTAACCTGCCTTGGTGTGTTCCTGGATGTAAATGGGACTCACGGAAACTTAGGAAATACGAGAAATATCTGTGGATGAGAGGTGTCTAGTTCCTATCGTTTTCTGTTTCTCCAAGCGAGTGGTGACACCGACACACACACAGACACACACACACACACACACACACACACACACACACACACACACACACACACACACACACGCTTTTCCTTTTCGCAATCAATGAAGACATCTGGTTCATTTTCTCTTGTGGCCCCAGAACCAAACAACCTAGAAACTGTCTTTGTAACAGCCCTCACAGCACCTCCCAACCCCGCAACATGATTCATCGTAAATATCATTTTAAAAGTTCATTTTAAACTTACCCTGTGCGTTCACAAGCCCCAGATATGATCTTCTCATCTCTATTAAGTCTCTCCCTCCAACACTTTCGTTGTGCAGAAGCACACCCCAGCTTTCTCTCAGGTACTTTTCCAAGTATTTTTGGCTTCTTTTAGAAGCTTTGTGAGCCGTTTTAGGTCACAAACCCCATCACATGCACAATGGCAGTTCACATGCCCTGAAGATCTCCATTTCTGGAGATTTTTGTGTATGTCCGCTGAGCATTCTGGGGTGGATTACATCATTTCAAAAGTCCCATATTCCATGGCTTTATACAAAGGAGAGACACAATATTGGTGGTTGCACAATTAAATTGTTATAATAGTCGAAAAAGGGCGGTGGAAAAAAAAATCAACAAAATCGTCATCGATATGTGGGACTACATGAATGTTGTTAATGTGATTCAATGAATGTTCATGATTAATTCTGACGAATAAATTTTGTTCATGACTTGTAAAAGCAAGGACCTCCTTTCTCTTCTCCATTTTCTGTTATTCTTCCTTCTTTTCCATTGTCCCCCTTGGCATGACATTCACCTCCTTTCTGTGTAAGTTTTTCACTTTACTCTAACAGACCTGTAACAGCTATAGCTAGAGAGTTCGTCGAAAAAATGATACCCCACGCGGTGTTCAAGTATATGCAGCACTTCAATTTTAATAAAATTATGATTTTAAAGATTCTTATAAAAAATCTGGAAGATTAGCACGATTGAAACAATCTTATACATCACCCTTGTACACCACTTTGTAGAACATGTCCAAGAACTGAAAAAACTGTCATGTTCTTGGAAATATTAAGGAGGAGATTTGTGTTTTCATGTTTAAGTATATAATTCAATTTAAATGAAGGTTTAAAGAAGTTTAAAGGCAAATAAATGAATTAATTCCACGGTTTTACCGCCGTATTGCCCAGTGTCTATTACAGCAGCCTATCAAACACGTTACATTAGTTATTCATGCCTGTTGTATGTGTCCTTTATGACGTCCTTAAAACAGTAAATTTCCTGTTTGAAATGATTTTCAATTTTGTTTGACAGCCAGTATAAAATATTCTCTCACTCCTCTCTGCAATTGTTTGATCCGGATGAATTCAGAGACAAAGTACTGTTAAATGGCGGTTTTTTTTTGTTTTTTTTCCTATTCATGTTCCGATTCGCGTTCAAAATATAACATTCGATTTAAATTACTTGTTTCTCGATCATAAACTGATAAGATAGATTGAAGGACATTAACCAATTGCTTAAACCTGATTTTTGCTTCACCTGTTGGTAATTCAACTCATCTTGCACATTCCAGTGATATGACTGGAGGCCGACTCGATAGCTCAGTGGTGGTGTACCCAGCTTTGATCTGTCTCGTCAGGATTCGAATCCTGACCCGACGGAACTCTAAGACTGGTGTTTCGCAGATAGCGGGCATCACAAAGTATGCTGTCCCTTGGATGGAACTTAAGCTGGCATCCCATTTGCTAGAATTCATGCGGGACTTTCAAAATGTCTTAATCCACCCAAGAATGTTTATTGCGCATGCCCAGACACCCCAAGATACAGCGGTGGTCGGGGCAGCCCAAAGTACCATATATTCCCGCAAATAACCGGCCCCCTGGTTTCCCCTGCACCTGGGGAAAAAAGTGCTCCAGGAAAATTTCAGGCACGTATAAGGCACACGGGTATACCCTGCAAGGCAACTTTCCTCTCACATGACTGGTGGTGTGTTCATTTACCAAGTTTCTTATGGAGTGCTCACCAAGTGGCTTAAGCACTCCATTTGAAACCGTTTATAAGGAAGGGCTGGCTTGGCAAGCTCTCGCTAGCTGCTTGGTAACTGAACACACCCCGAGAGATGCATGATGTCCATATTTCCAGCAGTCAACACGGCTTTGTTATCAATGGACAACGAACGGCTGTTTTCAAATACAACTGAGTTAAATACCCAATTGACATTAAAATGAATATGTTGAGAAAGGGTTTTTTAATTTTTTGAATACCATGTTGAGGCTTGTGTAAGAGATAATACACAGAACCATATAACAAGGCAGGAGACAAGAGGGGTGGGTGAGAGAAGCACAAATTAGTGGGGGAAAAAAGACAATAGGAAATCTGTGGAAGGGAGAGGGATGGGGTCGGTTACATGAGGTAAACAAGATGGTACTACAGGGACTTTCAGGAAGGAAAACAGGGAATTTGAAGGAGTTGGGTTTGGGGTGAATTAACGAGGACAGTAAAGATCAAGATTTTGGATGGGGCAAGACATGAGATGATGGTGAACAACTGTATATTATATCATGTGTGAAAATATGGTGCATCATGTGTGAGAGATAAGGATTGTTACCCAAAATAGCTCACAAAGCTTCAAAAGGTCGAAGATACTTGGAAAAGTACGTGGGGAGAAAGGGGCATGCCTCCACACAACAAAAGAGTTGAAGAACTTTCTCAGTTTGTCAAAAGGGTAGCTGCCTGTACTGCAAACTCCTGACCATGTGGACGGGCATGTGCTACCCAAACCCCCGATGGATCACTTCCCGTGAATGGACTTTGAACCCTGTGGGAACTATAAATGGACTTTGAACCCTGTGAAGACCATGTGACCAATGAAGTCAAAGGTGGAGAACTTTTTGTTCCTCATGTATAGGCAATCATACCTGTAAAGTTTTGCCTCAATCTGTTCAGCTGTTTCAGAGAGGATTTTAAAAGGTTTTTATGTTAAAAAATATGGCTGCCGAACCATGTGACCAATGACGTTGTCCTTTTTTCCCCCCATACGATTTAGCCCTAGATGACCCTCAAAAAATTTCATACTGATTGGATAAAGCGTTCGATATACGCAATTATGACATCATAATGACACCACCTATATAATCAATTAAAAAAATTACACTTGTTTCCCATGGGAAGCACTTAACATGTGCCAAGTTTCGTTTTTTTCCATGGAGCGGTTTTAGAGATACAGAGATCCAAAATTTTTCATTTTTTTCAACATGGCCTCCACACTATGCTTGGTGTTGGCTTAATGGTTCGGGTGGTGGGCTTGGGATCTGAGGGTCCTGAGTTCAAATCCCACTCAGCTGTTGAATTAATACCAGGTGGGGCTGACTTAGCCTGTCATTCTTCTGAGGTCGGCAAAATGAGTACCAGCTTGCTGGTATACTGTGTCGGAGTGGCGACCCATCCAGGATTGTGTCCAATAGCCAAGGAGACTGCTTAGGTAGCACCAACGCTCTGTACACAGTCTGGTCCCAATGGATGAATGGATTGGTGATCATTTAATATACAACGGTGTCCTAAGTGAAGAGTAAGCGAGTTATATCACCGGCACCATAAACAAATTCCAAATTCCTGTTGCCTTAAGTCGAACATCAGGCTTGGTCAGCCAGTTTGTGAAAGACTTGGGTCAAGAACGATCCCCAGCCTACCCCAAAGTAATTTGGGACATTAGAGATGAAGAAGAATAATAATTAGTAGTTGTCTCGTATGACTACCTAATTTTAAGAGCTACTTTCCATGTCACTGAACAGCTCTGATCCAAATTCTAAGGAATTGTCACTTCAATCAACCAAAATACTTTTTTAATTGAATATTAATTTAATCCTCCCAATCAAACAGGTTGCTATTCTTTTCTCCATACACATGCTATTAAAGCCTCTGATTGATTTTGTGATCATGCGTTTCCATGAACCTCCTGCCATGGCCTATGGTTTCCACCCCACCAGGCCACAAAGAGGTGAAGGGCAAGGGAAGATGTCGACAGATTATTATCGCATGAACAACCAGTTGTCACTCGTCATGTGTACTGTTGACATTTTGCATGAAGGATGTTCATGAGCAACCATTTGAATGTGTATTCCTCCGTTGTGTCCATGCCCTTTGCTGAGCTTCACCACAGTCGATATAGGCATTGTATTTCGTTACAAGCAGTAACTTATGTTACCTGGCCATGCTCAATGTGACCAGCTGTTTTCTTTTTAGGGAGAGACCGCTTAAAATTGTCAGTTGTGGTTGTGCGTGATGCAGGATAACTTTACTTTCTATTCTTTCCATTCGAGGAATACAGAAAATGTTGCCTCAAGAAATATTAGCACTAAAAGGAACTTCTAAGTGGTAATCGAAAGTGAAGTGAAATGTAAATGGGGTGCCTAATTGGCCACGGCTAATTGTCTAAAATAAACATTAATTTATGTGGCGAATTTACATTCGTTTTCTGACGTTGAGTGCGCAGAACAAGCTCGCGATTGTCCCATCCGGTCGCTGCCGGGGCCCTCATGCGGTTTGTAATGCCTGCAACCAAAGGCTTCTGTTAATCAAGAGAAAACCTTCAAGGGCAAATGCTTTCCCCTCCCCTCCACCCCATCTTTTGTGCTTCTCAAGCACCTTTTTCCAAAACACTACTTCGTCGAAGCTCCTTCCCAAGGATCTAGCTGTGCTGCATCAAGTAAAGCAAAAGGTCGCAAATTGACCGTCGCAGTCGCACGTAGTCCCTGCAATTAGGTCGTCTCGATTTTCTAAGGAAACTACGATGCATGTGAAATATTCCATGAAATCCTTTTATTGTTGCTCCACTGGATTTCCTTTTTTTTTGTCGGCTAGTGTCAAATCAACTCTATCCTGCGACGTATCATGATTCGTGCGCTTTTCTCACTCGTTTCTATATATCGACCTGCCGCAGTTGTTTATCTCATGATGGTAACGTGGCTATGCTGCTGTGCACCCGTATGCTGCAAATTTGTTGGATTTGGTGCCGAGCACAGCAAGGAAGTATGTACGTATCTACACCACGATGATCCAGAGTGAGTGCATTTTTAGCCCCGCCGCTGAATTCTCAGGGTCAAGCATCACCTGGCATCTCATTTCCCTTTCCCCCTGGATTGGTGGTGGTGTCCGCAAAACAAGATGAATGTTAAAACGGTGAAAAACGAGAAAAAACCCAGCAAAAAAAATAAAAACGGTGAAATATAAAAGAGCAATGACAAATCTATAAGCATCAGTGAAAGCATAATATATGTTCATTTTTAAATTTGGTCGATTTGATGCGAATAAATATCGTGACAAGGCATATCATTTGTGGAGAATGCGCAGGTGAGGCCAGACCTCCAGCCACAACTATCATGTCAATATTTTATGCCACTAAGGGAAGGTCTCAGTGGCTTCACACACTGTTTTTGCATTAAAACAAATTGCTCGATGTCATATTAGCTGAAAGTAAGAAGACACTGGGCATTGGGTGGAGCAACCATAATAGATGTGGCTGGCTGCTCATCCTAACTTTTAGCACCTTATAAAGATGATATAATTGTGGTGATAGGCCTCGTCCGCCTCAATGTTCTCACGTTTTGAAATAATTTTGAAAAAAATGAAGATAAGAAAGGAATTTCCATTGGTTCGTGACGTGTAGATTTGGAAAGCAATGGAGGGTATAGTTTATTTAAATGTTTCATATTTTGGTGTTTCCTTTTCCACCGATTGAATTTTAGTACCTGTCCGAAATGACACATAGAGCATTAGCTATTGTATGCAGCTGATAGCTGCTGGTTGCATCATTTTCTGGGAGCTAGTAAGCGGTTACTCATTTTGCTGACCTCGGAAGGATGACAGGCGGAGTCAACCCCACCTGGTGTTAATTCAACAAATAACAGGGGCTCAAACTCAAGAGCCTGAGATCTTAAGTCAGTCACCTCAACCATTAAGCCAATACCAGGCTTACAGAGAGCATTAAGAGTCGACCACCAATCGAATGAACGGGCATCATGTAGATCAGGTTGGGCAATTGGCAGGTAGAATACCCCTCCCTGAAAGTCATTAATGAGCTGGCTGGGATTTTTCAACAACCAAGTGTGAAATGATAATTCTTCTAAGATTATGTAGGTTTCCTGATTCTTAATAGTGCTGCATTCAAGCCACATGTGAACCCACAATTCCTGGGATTTCAGTTTATTTCAGTCCTCATCGGAAGGCAACCGCTGTACCGGCAAGAGATTTGGGAAAGAATAGGGAAGGAATTTGGGAGGAGATAGGAGTAAAAGGGAAAGGGGATGGGGGAAGAAGAATTTATGGGCATTACGGCTGGAGGGGAAGGGGTCAAAAAATTCGGTTTCTCATGAGCCTGAGGCCTTTCTTCCACACCTGTAAGGTCCCATGGACAGGACTCATTGCAAACTTGGTGCAAGGACTTGCTGAGGATTATACTTTCTTAATGACCTTAATCACTCGAATAAGCTAATGATGTTTTAAGCTACCAAGGCGTTCAGTTTTCACATGCAGCACCTCCTCGAGTCAATAAAAACAAGGGTCAGAAAAGTTTTTCAAAGGACAACATCCTGGGTTTATTGTTCTAATTAATGAATATCTCAAGCAATGAGTATATGTACAAAAGATGTCTCACATTCGAGATGAGTGCACAGCAATGACACATTTCAATTCCAATTACACAAAAACATAAGGGAAATCAAATGAGAATCTGCATTCTACTACATGTGACTAATAGAAAGAGCGAAAGTCCCCATGCACCAATCCCCACTCATAAATGGAGGCCGACACTCCAACATCATGGATCTCTGCTTGGGTGCTACCTCATCCTCAGATGTCATCGATCTTATCAAAACTTTTCTTTCACAGAGCATCAGAGACTCACTCATTTTCCTCTTTGGTTATTCTTTGTACCACTTTGACAGACCCAATCCTCATTCTCGTCGTGTTGTTGCGATCTACGTCAAGGTCTTCCTTTCACATAGCCCAATCACACCGCCATCCCACCAATCCTGATTAAATAGGTCTGGAACCAGATCCAATTCCGCAGCAATGTCATGTTTATTTACATCGTCAACCACTGTAACAACATATAGAGTCAATGGGGTCCTACCAGCCTATCGTATCCTATCCCTTCAGCTCCGCCCCTCCCCTTCCCCCTCATCTGTGAAAACCACAACTGTCACCATTCCAGCTTGCTTGGCATCAGTCCTCAAAATACCATCCATAGTATTGCCCCCAAGTCATTGCGTGACACTTAAAGTTTTAATATGTTGGGTTCCAAAATCACATTTCCGCTAATGGCCTTTATTGTCTGTTATAGAGGCGATCGTGTCCATTTTGCCCTCTCATCTTTCCTGTTTCTCAGCTCTTCTTAGCTCCTGAGATTGTCCTCTTGAAAGTGACTCTCTGGCAGTGTTCAGGGAGCCACCAAGAAACTGCAGTGACCTGCACTTTAAATTGAGAAGCTGCCACATGTTTCAGTGACTGGTTCACTCGCTCTTTATCTCTGGACATTCATTCACCATGCCTTCGACTTTTTATTTCTCTCAATATTCTACTTTCTCTCTGTAATCGAATCGTAGCTTCAAACCTCAAACTACACTGTCCGACATTCCCTCCCTGATACAATGGTTATGGTATGATAATTGCCAGAAAGCAGTTTGATTTTTCATCCTGAAAAGGCAGCCCCATTGATTAAACACTTCTGGTCCTTTCATGAAGTTTGCAAACATTGTGTGTTATTACCTGAGGTCCAGTCAGAGCTCAACATCAGACTTGCATGAGGTCCATTCATTCAGGTCTCTCATCTTCCACAAATACTTAGTGGAGTTTGCTGAAGTCCATCTCATACATGTACCCAATCTGTTGCTTCAGCTGTAAAGGATAGGACCATGATGGACACTGCTAATGCTAACGCTGAATGCCTTATCTCTGTCTTTGCAGGAGGACAAAGTCCTCAATCTCTACTCTTTCTTTACCCTTCTAATTCTCTCCCTCCAATTCCCCTCATTGAAAACTTCCTCCAGCATGTGAGCTTCCCTCCTGAAAAGGTGGAGAAATCCCTCACTAATCATTACTGCCGCACTCCTACTGGACCTGGCAGCATGAGTTCTCTAATCCCCATGAGTTGTTCATCTGTTGTGTAAAGTCTTCTTTCTTTACACTTTTTTCAGCTCTTTCTCTGAAGGCTGAACTTCTCAAGGCTGGTGGAAATGCTGTACTCGTGTCATTGCATGCAGTACTGTGCAATGCCTGAAACACAGCCATCATTCCAACTGATTGAAAGAGTGGCCTTGTTGTCCCTCTCTGGAAAGGGAAGGGTGATCGCCAAGACTGCAACAACTACCGAGGGGTGACGCTGCTCTCAGTGCCGGGCAAGGTCTTTGCTCGTATAATTCTTGATAGGGTTCTCCACCATCTGCATGAGCACTTGCGTCCAGAGCAGTCAGGCTTTACATCAAAGAGGTCAACGATTGACCGCATCCTTGCTCTTCGTGTCCTCACCGAAAGCAGACGAGAGTTTCGGCAGGAGCTGCTTGCAGCCTATGTTGATCTCGGTAAAGCATTTGATTCAGTGAATCGAGATGCCCTCTGGAGGATTCTTGGTCTTCGTGGGGTGCCACCAAAACTGATCAACCTAATAATCTGAACTACACTGGTACTGAGAGTGCTGTGAGATGTGGTGATACCATATCTGACTTATTTCCAGTTGTTACTGGAGTTCGTCAGGGGTGTGTACTGGCCCACACTTTTCAGCACTTTATGGACTGGATTAAGCCTGGTGTTAGATTAGTGGTTAGGGTGGCGGCTTGGGATCCCAGGGTCTTGAGTTCAAGCCCCGTTGGCTGCTGAATTAATACACCAGGGGGTTGACTCAGCCTGTCATCCTTCCGAGGTCGGCGAAATGAGTGCCAGTGTACTGGTCCCGGTGTATGCTCCGGTTAGAATAGGTGTACCATATCCCTGTGTGTCGTAAGAGGCGACCAGGGTTGGCGTCAGGAAGGGCATCCGGCCATAAAACATTGCCTCAAGAAAAAGCCCAACCCCTGCACAGCAGGGAAAAATGGCTGTAAAAACGGTCATTTTTATGGAATGAATTCTGGGGAGGATGTCGAAGAGATCAAGCTGTGTTGCATCATTTGGGAATGTCAAGATCTCTGACCTTGATTTCAAAGATGATGCAGTCATCTTTGCGGAGACTCTAGATAACCTTTTGGGGGCCCTCGAGGTGCTGAATGAGGAGTCGGAGCCACTGGGATTACGGGTTTCTTCGGTCAAAATGAAGATCCAGGCTTTCAATGACATCTTGGATGCTGCTATCTTGTCTGTACCTGTTTGTGGTGAGGATGTTGAGGTCACGGAGAGATTCACTTTCCTTGGCAGTGATATTCATGTCTCTGCTGGCTGTGAGCCAGAGGTCAACAGACATCTGGGTCGAGCCTGGGGAGTCATGGATTTGCTGGATCATGGGGTGTGGCGCTGCCGGTATCTGTGCGGGAGTACGGAAGTCCGAGTCTTCAGGTCCTTGGTGCCTCCATTCTTGCTCTATGGATGTGAGACTTGGTCTCTGACCAGGGATCTGAGATGGAGACGTAATTCCTTTGGTACCAGGTGTCTTTGGAGAATCCTTGGTTATTGCTTGTCAGACTTTGTGTCCAACGAGTGGTTGCTGAGAGAGAGACTCAAATGAGGTTTGTTACCTGCATAGTCCGTGAGCGTCAGCTGCGGCTATACGGACATGTGGCTCATTTTCCTGACGCTGATCCTGCTCACAAGATTCTCTCAGCGAGGGAGTCTCATGAGTGGAGAAGGCCAATGGGCTGACCACGTGCCTCGTGGTTGCAGTCGGCTGATCAGCATCTCAAGGAGATGGGGGATGGGCCAGGCATCTGCCTGGGGATGGCCAGACAGAGGCCCCTGGATTTCCAGCGGAAAGTGGATGCAGCGACGCGCTGCTCCGGCGCATGCTCCCACACCTGACCTGACCTCTAAAGGCAGGCTGTTTCTATCATGGAAAGTCACCAATGTGACCAAAATATGCTTTCTCTCCATCATTCCCGATGGAACTGAATCGATCAATGAAATAGACCTCAACACATCTTCTCTCTAAAGACATGTCCACACCTGAGTGATCTGTGGCATAACCAACTCACTCTCAAAATCATGCAACTTAATTGTGTGAAACTACTTTAGCCACATCTGAGCAAGTAGTTGTGCAACAAAGTTACTGTGTTACTGCACTTAATGGTGTGTGTATTTTTTTGTTTGTTTGTTTTTAAAATATTGCTTTACTGCATTTGTGCTGTCTGTTATTTTCATAAACCAGCTTCACTAATATCAACGTCGAACGGGCCACTCTATTCTCGTGTGTGTGTTTTTTTTAATGTGATATTGAATACTTCTCTTTTGAAATGTGATGGAATTAAAGTGAAGCTTTTAAATGCTGATGATTTTTCATTATTTGTTTTCAACAACATTCTCATTCTCTCTCTCTCTCTCTCTCTCTCTCTCTCTCTCTCTCTCTCTCTCTCTCTCTCTCTCTCTCTCTCTCTCTCTCTCTCTCTCTCTCTCTCTCTCTCTCTCTCTCTCTCTCTTTCTCTCTCTATCTATCTATCTATCTATCTATCTATCTATCTATCTATCTATCTATCTATCTATCTATCTCTCTTTCTCTCTTGACAATCTCTCTCTCTCTCTCTCTTGACAATCTCTCTCTCTCTCTCTTGACAATCTCTCTCTCTCTCTCTCTCTCTCTCTCTCTCTCTCTCTCTCTCTCTCTCTCTCTCTCTCTCTCTCTCTCTCTCTCTCTCTTCACAATCTCTCTCTCTCTCTCTCTCTCTCTCTCTCTCTCTCTCTCTCTCTCTCTCTGACAATCTCTCTCTCTCTCTCTCTCTTGACAATCTCTCTCTCTCTCTCTCTCTCTCTCTCTCTCTCTCTCTCTCTCTCTCTCTCTCTCTCTCTCTCTCTCTCTCTCTCTCTCTCTCTCTCTCTCTTGACAATCTCTCTCTCTCATTTTTTTTTTATTTTTTTTTTGTATACCTTGGTCGAGGCTCGTATGAGAGCTAACACACAACTCACAGCAAGGAGGCATGAGACAAGAGGGGCGGGAGTGGAAGGGACAAAACAGTGGGGAACAGACACATTAGGTGAACTGTGGAAGGGAGAGGGATGGGGATGGGATGGGGAACATGGCGAAGAGAAGATGGACATTTCAGGGACTTTCAGGAAGGAAAGTAGGAGAAATGAAGGAAGTGGGCTTGGGTGGATTATCGGGGGTAGAAAAGATCGAGGATTTGGATGGGGGAAGATAAGAGGTGGTGGTGAACAGCTGTTTTGAAAGCCTGGAGGGAAGAATGGGAAAGAATAGAGTGAGGAAGTTTATTCCAAAGGTCGGGAAAAAGAGCAATGAAAGAGTGAAGATGAGCAGCGATTCGTGATTTTGGTAGTTTTACCAGAAGGGGGGTGTTGGCGGACCTTGAGCGCCCTGTGGAAATGTGGTGGGGACAAATCGCAGAGAGAGCAGGGGGGCAAGGCTGGAGAGGAGTCGGTAGAAGACAGAAAGACCACCGACCAACCTGCGGTGATTGAGTGAGAGGCCCAAAGACTCAGCTTCATTGCGGGAGATGCCGATGATCTTAAATGCCCTGGTTTCGACAGCGTGAAGTCGAGAAAGGTGGGAGGCAGGAGCACCAGCCCAGAGGGGAGAGCAGTACTCCATCAGGCTACGGACAAAAGCTTTGTAAGTGGTCAGGAGCTCAAGAGGGCCGAGGAAGGACTTAGCACGACGGAGGATTCCCAGTCGGCGACTGGCTTTTGAGGCGAGGTTGGAAATGTGACTTTCCCAGGAAAGGTCATGGCAGATAGTGAGACCTAGAAGCTTGAAAGAAAAGACTTCTTCCAGAGGATTGTTGAGAAAGTGGATGGGGGTTTTGTAAACGGTCCTTTCGAAGAGACATAGTGAGAGTGTGAGATTTGTGTGGATTGAAAGACATGTTCCACGTGTTGGACCAGTTTGTGATTTTATCCAGATCTGCAGTGAGTGAAGAAGCTGCTGCTTGCCGGTCTGAGGGATGACAGATGGTACGGCAGAGGGTGGAGTCGTCGGCAAAGAGAAATAGAGGATTTTCCAGAGAGTCCGAGAGATCATTGATGAAAACCAGAAAAAGAACAGGGCCCAGAACGCTACCTTGAGGAACTCCAGCCTGCACAAGAAGAGGGGATGAAAGAACTCCATTTAGGGCCACACGTTGACTGCGACAGGAGAGGAAGTCTGCGAGCCATGAGTGGAGATGGCCTTGAATACCATGGGAAGAGAGTTTGGTGAGTAGGGCAGGGTGCCAGACTGTGTCAAAAGCACGTGATATGTCCAGGGATACGGCTCGGATTTCCTGTCTGGCATTGAGGACCTCCATCCATTGATGGGAGAGCAGAAGCAGCATATCCAGGGTAGAGTGACCTGGTCTGAAACCAAATTGATGATTGGAAATCAAGCCATTGGAGAAGAGGAAGGATTTCATATCTGAGGCGATGATGGATTCCATCACCTTGCTGATGATTGGGAGAAGGCTGATTGGTCTGTAGTTATAGGGATCTGTTTTTGCACCTTTTATGCAGGGCAGTGATGTTAGCAGATTTCCAAGCAGATGGCAGATGACCTTGGGCAAATGAGAGGGTGAATAGAACAGAGAGAGGGTGAGCAAGAGCAGAAGAGCAGGCTTTGAGGACACGTGGGCTGATGCCGTCTGGACCAGTTGCAGAATCTGACTCGAGGTTTGAAAGCAAGCTCTCCACCTTGTCAGGAGAAAAGGATACAGAGTCCAGGGACAGTTGGGTGCGACTGGGTAAAGTGGGTAGAGATAGTGATGGGTTTAGGACACAAGATTTAGCTGCAAACACCGAGTTTAGACATTCAGCTTTATCACGTGTGGAATCAGCAGTGCGGCCATTTGAGGTAAGGGAGGGGATGGAGGGGAACATGCACAAGAAACAAATTTGATTAAACACCACCAGGATTTTGAGGAGGTAGAGAGGTTTGAGAGTTCAGACTTGAGATGAGAAAGATGTTGTTTTCTGGCTCTCCTGAGGGTAGATACACATTTGTTCCGAGCTTTATGGAAGGAACTGAGATTACCCTCAGTTGGGTTTGCTTTCCATGAGGCAAAGGCAAGTTGTTTCAGGACAACTGCCTCGCCACAAGCTTCAGTAAACCAAGGGCGGGAGGAAGGGGAGGACAACTGAACACGAGAGGGGATAAATCTGTGCATGAGGGAGAGCAAGTTTCTTTGAAAGAATTCCCAGGATGAGTTGATGTTTGAGAAAGTAGTGATAGGAGACCAGTCTGTAAGTTTGATGGCTGCTCGGAGACCCTGCCAGTCGGCTTGAGTGAAATGCCAGACTCGACGGCGGTGAGGTGGTTCTCTGATAACAGCCAGAGAGATGTCCACTTTAACAAGGACGTGGTCAGAAGAACCAATTGGAGCGAAGGAAGAGCAGCAGATATTGTCAGGGAAATTTGTCAAAATCAGATCCAGAAGAGATGGAGTACCATTGGTTGAGATCCGGGTCGGGAAGTTGACCGATTGAGTCAGTCCCATTGAGTCGCAGAAAGCTTTTGCTGAGGTGCCATGGCAGGTGAGAGAGGTACCCACACCTAGCCAACTGGCGTGATGACAATTGAAGTCACCACATAAGAGGAAGAGAGAGTTTGGATGAGAAGATAGAAGATGGTCCATGTTTTCGGATAGTGAGATGTAGATGGAGTCATCACTGTTCGGTGGACGGTACAGTACACATATAAACATGAGGTGGGAGTGGAGGGGAAGCCGAAGCCAGAGGTATTCCTGGGGGTGTGGGGGAGTGAGAGCAGTGCATGGAGAGTGAGGTATAGAGTCTTTGATGAAAAGAGCAACACCTCCACCAGGACGAGGCTCAGGTCTGTCATACCGTAAGAGGGAGTAGCCAGTGAGAGATACTTGGGAGTCAGACACGTCTTGGGAGAGGAAAGTTTCTGTTAGGCAGATAATGTCTGGTTTGTCAGTGGCAACCTGTATGGAAAGATCTGAAAGGTTTGAGCGAAGGCCCCGGATATTTGAGGTCCACACTTTTAATGAAGAGGAAGGGGAGGAGGCTTTGGGTGCAGGAGGTGGAGGGGGAGGGGGAGGGTAGGACAAGTACGAGGGGGGCAGGTAAGGAGGGTTGCTGAAGGAGTGTGGGGTATTGCAGAACAGCGAGGGGAGGGGGCCGAATGAGGAGAAAAGGCTCTGTGGTGCTGGGGGAGAGGGGGGACAAGAGACAAGGAAGAAGGCAGTTGAGGATTTGAGGAGGTGGAGTGAAGAGATGGAGGTAAGAGGGCAGTGGAGGGAGGCAGGTTGGTGGATGAGAGGGGGGGCAACTTTGAGAAGGAAGAGTGAGGGGGATGAAAGGTGGGAGAAAGGTGAGGGGGGGATTTTTGAGAGAGGTGAGAGGGAGGCTTGGAGGGAGAAGAGTGGGATGGTTGCTTTGAGAGTGAGAGTGAGGGGTGAGGGGGGTGAGTTGGCACTGAATTTGGAAAAAAAGAATGGTTGATGGAAAGCGAGCATCCATGGCAAACTGTGGTTTTTAAAAGTTTTAGGTCAGAGATGCGATTTAACACAATTCTTGATGGATGCAATGAAGGCGAATTCAGAGCATGGAGAGAAGAAGCGCTGTAATCGTTGGATTTTTTAGGCAAGGAATGAAGGAGAGGTCGAAATGAGAGCAGTCTGTTAAAATAGCAGAAGAGTAGTGCATTGTGAAACAGTAAAGAGTACCACATGTGTGAGAGAGGAAGATGAAGCATTATAAGATCGTTTTTGTTGTTAAAAATAATGTATGAGAGAGTTCAACAGATTAGGACATGGAAGTGTAAAAAAAAAAAAAAAAAAATTTGACAATCTCTCTCCAGTTTACTTTTATCGTCTACGTTTTTGTAAATTTACTGCCTTCTTAGGAAAGGAAACGCGGAAGACCTTTTAACAATGCAGAGCATCACTGGGGTATTTGTCTCGGTGACATCTTTCACCAAAGCCACTGTATGCGAACCCCTTGTAGATTAAAAACACCTTTTTAAAATCTAGCATAGATTTTAAAGGCAACATTATAACCATATTTGATACGTGATTTTCAAAATAACATATTAATGCAAAATGAGTCCTTTTGTGCATGTACTATGTGCGTGTGTGTTTACACCGACTCGGTTTGGCTTGATAGGCACTTTTAACCTGCCATTGCGAGCATGAAAATCTGTGATTCAAATAGTTTTTTAAACATAATTTTCACGATTTAAACGAAAGAGCGGAAATTCCAATATGATTGACTAACTGTTCTGTGCCTGAATGCAAATTGGACTCGTGAGAATATAGGAATACGAGAAATATCCTTGATTGAGAGTTTATGGGTTCGTATCATTTACTGTTGGTCCATTCTCGTGTCGGCAGTGGATATAACACACCCACACACATATATCTATCGATACAAATAAATGTGTGTGTGTGTGTGTGTGTCCTCCACAACTCCAAAACCATAAAACCGAGC